>NC_045957.1:41848977-42448977 GCF_010909765.2 Amblyraja radiata | reverse complement strand
CAATAAAGGGGGCTTTTTCATGTTGGCTGGCAGTGACTAGTGGTGCTCCGCAGGGATCAATGCTGGGGCCACTACTCTTGACATTGTATATCAATGATTTGGATGAAGGAATTGAAGGCTTTATGGTGAAGTTTGCAAATGGTACGATGGTAGGTGGGGGCAGGTAGTGTAGGGAAAGCAGTGACTCTGCAGAAGGACTTGGACAGGTAAGGAAATTGGGCAATTAAATGGCAGATGGAATGCAGCGTAGCAGAGTGTGGAGTTGTACATTTTTGTAGTAGGAATGAAGGATTAGACTATTTTCTAAATGGGGAGAGAATTCAGAAATTGGAGGCTAGTAAATTGATATTTTTAAGGCAGTGATTGATAGGTTCCTGATTAGTACGGGTGTCAGGAGTTATGGGAAGAAGGCAGGAGAATGGGGTTAGGAGGGAAAGATATATCAGCCATGATTGAATGGTGGAGTAGACATGATGGCCCAAATGGCTTAATGCTGTTCCTATAACTTATGAACATGTTATGAATTTAAAAAGAAGCAAAGTTGGTATCCATTGAGTGGATAGGTGAAATTGAAGAACATGAGCACAGAATAGATTGACTGTCCTCGGTTCATGTAAAGAACCTCTGTCTCATTTAGTAGGCCACCTGGGATGTCTGGAAAATGACTGTATTCAAGCTAGGTTTGAAATACATTGAACATTCCCAACACAGGCCCTTATTCCGGTTTTGCAATGCAATCTTGACTCTACCATATATTTGCGTGATGCAGTATTAATGGAACTAAGCAAATGTACGAAAGATGGAACGTCATTTTAATGCTGAAGAAAACAATTGAGACTTAAAAGTTAAAAACTTTAAAAAAAACTTAAAAACCATGAAAGCAAAACTTAAAGTGAGTTAAAGCACAAGGCGCCATCTCTGTCTGACCTCTAATTAAGCTGGCATGTCCATGCATAAAGTTTTAATGTTCTATTTCAGGTACTGAGAATAACTGAATCAAAGAACCTGCCAGCTGGACATCAGTGAAGTGAAAACGATGGGATATTATTGACCCCTGCGTAAGGACGAGCAGCAAACCAATTGACCTGGAAAGAACAACACAGTTGCATTCATAGAATGCATGGACGAGCCCAGGCACTTTGGTTAAATTTGAGTATGTGCTAATAATATGGCAGGTCACCAAACACAATTTTCACTTTCTTATCCTGTCATCTAGGCCCTCCTGTAGTTCAGTTAATGACACACTGTAATTTAACAAGCAATTATGTTCAGACCTGTTTATTACCTTTTGATTTCTAACTGTCAAGTTGGAAAGAGTGGACACTCACAGTAATAACCAGGAGTGACCGTGAATTATTTTAAGGATGAGATGAGTGCTTCAATTTTCTAAGGCTCCAAAGTCAATCTGAATATAAGTGCGTAGGGGGAAATATAAATTGTGCAGCATGAGCAAAAGTTTATCCAATACAATACAATACAATACAATACAATACAATACAATACAATTTTATTTGTCATTTGAACCTTGTTGAGGTCCAAATGAAATGTTGTTTCTGCAGTTATACATACAAAAAGAAAAAGACCCAAGACACAACACAATTTACACAGACATCCATCACAGCGCATCTCCTCCTCGCTGTGATGGAAGGCAAAAAACATATCTCTCCCCTGCACGCCCCTCTCCCCCCCAATGTCAGAGTCAAAGCCCCCGGCGGGCGATGGTAATTGTCCCGCGGCCATTAAAGCCACGCCGAGTGGTGCAAGGCCACGCTCCGGGTCTTGTTGTTGGAGCCCCCGGCGGGCGCTAGCAAAGTCCCGCAGCCATTCCAAGCCGCGCCGGGCGGTGATGTAAGGCCCCGCTCCAGGTAATCTTCAACCCCGCAACTCGGGCGGGAGAAGTCGCCACTGCGGAAGCCCCGAAAAGCGGTCTCCCAGCAGGGACCCGCGGGCTCCCGGTGTTCCTGTCTGCCAGACCTGCGGTTGGAGCCTCCGAATCTCCGGGGGTCGGGTCACAGAACCGCGCCACCACCGCTCCACCCGCTCCGGACTCGGCCAGCTTCGTGATGGTACGTAAGTCCGCAGCTCCTCGACTGGAGCCCCAGGTCGTTCCTGCTGGAGGCCGCTCCACGTTGCAGCCCCAACGAAAACGGAGACCCGACAAAGAAAAGGTCGGGTCTCCCGTGCAGGGTAAAGATTTTAAAGTTTCCCCACCCCCCCCGTCCCCCACACACATACCCTGACAAAACAAATAAAATAAAAACTACATTGAAACGAGACAGAAAATAATAAAAAGACAGACGGACTGCAGAGGTCGCTGCGAACACTTGACTCTGGAGTTGTGTACAAAACACATGACTCTGGAGTTGTGTACAAAATACAGATCGTTCAGTGGTTATAAGCAGGGAAAAAGGATAGTTGGAAATTGTTAACAACGGAAAACTATTGGCCATGAATTCAGTCATAGTATCGGCAACTGAACTAATGAGCATCTGGGAAGGTCATCAGGCAACAAAATTAAAAGGAATTTGGTCTACATGACCAGCAATAATTGATTTTTTAAATGGTCATATTCTTCTTCTATCTGTCATTAGAGCAATGGAAATGGGTTTGCATACATGGGATCAGAAAACAATCAAGCAGGAAATAGAATTGGCTACCCACAACCCTACCCACAAACCTTTTTCTCCGATGTTTCATCCACCTTCTCCCTACATTCGAAAGTGGATATATGGGCGGCACAAATAATGGCGATATAGTTGGTGCTTTACAGTGTCAGGGACCCGAGTTCAATCCTGACTATGGGTGCTGTCTGTATGGAGTTTGTGCATTCTCTCCGGGACCTGCGTGGGTTTTCTCCAAGAGCTCCGGTTTCCTCCCACCCTCCAAAAAGACATATAGGTTTGTAGATTAATTGGCTTGGTAAAATTGTAAATTGTTCTTGGTGTGCGTGTGATAGTGTTAATGTGTGGGGATTGCTGGATAGGTGCTGACTCGCTGGGCCAAAAGGGCCTGTTTCCTCACTGTATCTGTAAACTAATCTAAACAAAACTAAAGGAGGACATGGTATCTGGACCAATACTTAGTCCTCAAACAACATCACAAAAAATGGGGAAGGGTCTAGATAGAAGGAAACTGTTCCTATTGGTTGAAAGGTTCTGGATTAGAGGGCATAAATTTAAGGTGACTGGCAAAATAAATAAAGTGAGAAGACAGTCTTTACACACAGTGAATGGCTGGCATTGACGATGCATGAATTGATGGAATAATGAAGATGGACTGATCCACGAATTTTAAAACCAACTTTAATCTGCACTAAAGTAAAAAAAGGCTCATGGTTACAAAAAATGGTGTGGACATTGGGCCATCTGTCGTGCTCTTGAGGATGGGTGGCAGGAACTTACAACAGAAAGTACAGCCTTGGAACAGTTTCTTCACCCCAGAATGTCCATGGCACAATGATGCCAAGTTAAACTTCTCCTTCTCCTCATAACCCCTGACACCCGTACTAATCAAGAATCCGTCAACCTCTGCCTTAAAAGTTCCATTGACTTGGCCTCCACAGATTTCTGCGACAATGCATTCCACAGATTCACCACCATCTGACTAAAGAAAATCCTCCTCATCTCTTCTCTAAAGGTGCATCCTTTTATTCTGAGGTGTTCTTTAGTGTTCACCTAAAGCCACTCCTGGGGCCACATGTGGGCGAAGAGTTATTTAGACAGTGGGACCAGCAGCCTGGTGAGCCATGGCGGGCACTGGCAGCTTGCCAAGGTCATTTACTTGCAGCGCGGGGGCCTCCCATTGTGGGCACATGATACGTTCACATCAGCGGTTTTCATGCCCGAATTAGGTTGCCCACAAATTTCCATCACATTGATTTATTAGGATGATAAACTTGATTTTTTGCATGTGCAGAGTTACCAGACCAATCAAATATGCACTGTTTATTATTTTGATGACTATTAAATTAATTAAGGAACAAGATTTGAAGGAGAATATAGACTCTTTCCCAAGTCCTTTTAATCTTAAATGGATTTGCATGTGTTTTAAAATTAACTTGGCAGGGATTAAAGGGTTTAAGAACTTGATTGAAATGCTTTCCCTTAGGGTGCTAAAATTAGCTAGAACTCCATATCCAGTTTGGCAGACTCAGAAGAATAATAAATTGGCACCTACATTCTCTCAACAAGATTTCTCAACTAAAAGCTGATATGTCTGATTGTACTTGAAATTTTAAAAGCAAATTGAACATATTGAGCACAAGAATGCATATGATATGCGTGCCTTTATAGGTTAGGGTATTGAGTATAGGGTCAGGAAGTTGCAGCTTTATGCCACTTAGGTTAGGCCGCATTTGGAGAATTGTGTGCAGTTCTGGTAGCCCTATTACAGGAAGAATATACAGGCTTTGCTGAGGGTGCAGCAGAGGTTTGCCAGAATGCTGCCTGGATTAATAAATGACAGCTATAAGGAAAGGTTAGACAACCTTGGATTGTTTTGTTTTAGCGTTGGAGTTTGATGGGAGATTTGATAGAAGTGGTGTCAGAGGTTATGGAGAGAAGGCAGGACAATGCAGTTAGGAGGGAAAGATAGATCAGCCATGATTGAATGGTGGGGTAGACTTGATGGGCCGAATGGCCTAATTCTACTATCACTTACGACCTTATGACTTAAGTGCATAAAATTATGAGAGACATAGATAGGATAGAAGGTGAGAACCTGTTCCCCAAGATAAAATTGTCAAAGACTAGATTTAAAGTAAGAGGGTCAAGATTTAAAGATGTGTGGGGCTTCTTTTTTTACTCAGAGATAGGTGGACACCTGGAATGCAATGAAGGCAGACATTTGTGATGAAGGCAGGCATTTAAGTGGATTTGAGATAGGCACATGGATCTGCAGGGAATAGATGGTTATGGATCACATTAACATGAAGGAAATTGGTGTAATGACATTATGTTTGGCATGGACACTGTGGACCAAAGGACCTGTTCCTGTGCTGTGCTATGTTCTATATACCTGGTGGAAATTGTACCATAAATATGTGGTAGGAATTCTGAGGCTTGATTTGCCTGAGTCCCGCCAGAGGGGTGGATTCACATTTTTATGTCCTGACATCAACCTCGTAAGAAAATATCTTATAAAACTAGTACGATATTTTCCCACATCTTGCTGAACAATATTGCCAATTCAATGTCAAATTGAGAATGGATTGCAGATATGATTGGCAATGAATAAGCATGTTTCAATAAAGATGCCTGGGATAATTTAAAAAAAATGGAGGATTATTTTCGATCATAGCTTGAGTAATCTCCTAGTGAAATAACAATAATCTCATTCAATGCACAAAAAGCTCTATCATATTTTTCTAAAATATAATTCCACTGATTCAAATCTGGATTAGTCCCCGGTTCAGTCCACTCTTTTAAAAGTGAGTCACCACAGCAATATGTCACTATGGAAGAATATAAAATATATTATTTTATAGAATGCAATCTCAAGATGTGTCAGTAAGTCCCATTGTAAATGTCAGGAAGTTTCATGCATCAAGGTTAATGGGAAAGTCTGGTGCTGCCCATTTCTAAGCTGTGATTTACATAAGAGACCAACCCCCAGCAGTAATGGTGAGACCTGCCAATTGTTCAGTAACTATTCATTTCAATGGTGAGGAACTGTTGCACAAATGCAAGAAGATAGATTTAGGTATTTTTACATTCCATTGAATGCGTTGATATCGTATAAATGCATTTCTTTGTTTTAAAACTTTTGATTTTAAATTAATCTTAAAAACTAGTATTTTTGGAAACTCTGAAATGCCAGGGTTGATGCCAGAAACACCAACAGTCAGTTACAGCTGGTAAGCCTGAGAGTACATGACCTTTACAGTCTTTTTTGCTCATGGGCTTATCATTACCAGTTGTGTAAGGTTGCCAGACATCAGTATTGTTCAGGAGGTTATCACTGGAAAAACGTTCCCAAATAAATGCAGACAACATTGAAAAGGGGAGTGATGTTTTAACACTGTCAGTGATTGTTGGATTGGTGAAAGGTTGAAGACAAAGGTGTCAGAAGGAACTGCAAATGCTGGTTTCCACAGTCAAAATAGCTCAACAGAGGATGTACGTCCTGCGGACCATCATTGGACCATCATTGCCACAGGCAATGATGGTCCAATTCTATACTCCATTGTAGAGCCTGTTCTCACCTTCTCCATCAGGATCTGGTTTGGCTCAGCCACCTAGCACGACATCGGGAGGCTGCAGCAAATCGTCCGATCAGCTGAGAAGGTTGTTGGCTGCAACCTTCCCTCCATTGACAAACTGTATACTGCAAGGGGCCAGGAAGCGAGCGGATAAGATCGCCTCTGACCCCTCTCACCCTGGCCACAAACTCTTTGAAGCACTTCCCTCTGGAAGGCGACTCCGGACTTCAAAGCCTCCACAGTCAGATATAAGAACAGCTTTTTTTCCACGAGCAGTAGCTCTACTCAACAACCAAAGGTCTGTCACCTCATTTTGCTCTGGTTATTTTTTTCTGTCATGTTTAAACTATAATGTTTTATTAGTAATGTTTAATGTTTTGTGTCATTCTTAATTGTTACTGTAAGTCGTATTGTTACTTGCGAGCGGAGCACCAAGGCAAATTCCTTGTATGTGTACAAACAAGGCCAATAAACTTATTCGTTCATTCAAGATAGACACAAAATGCTGAAGTAACTCAGCGGGTCAGGCAGCAAGGATAGCTCTTGCTTTCTCTCTCCATCCCCTTCCCCTTCCCACTTCTCCCTTTAATCTTACTGTCTCCGCCTACATTCTATCTTTGTCCCGCCCCCTCCACTGACATCGGTCTGAAGAAGGGTCTCGACCCGAAATGTCGCCCATTCCTTCTCTCCAGAGATGCTGCCTGTCCCACTGAGTTCCTCCAGCATTTTGTGTCTATCTCTGGAGAGAAAATCATTAAAGAGACGAAGGGCAGTGTGAGGTGTCTTAAACGTAGGTTGTGAGTGAATGGACCAAGGGAGGATAGGATGGAGCCGGAAGTGAAGACAAAAAAGTTACCCCTCAGATTCCTATTAAATTTTTTCCCTTTCACCTTGAACCTATGATCTCTGGTCCTTGATTACTCTACTCTGGGCAAGAGATTCTGTGAATCTGCCTGATCTATTCCTCTCATGATTTTGTACACCTCTATAAGATCATTCCTCATCCTCCTGCGCTCCAAGGAATGGAGACCCAGCCTACTCAACCTCTCCCTATAGCTCACACCCTCTAGTCCTGGCAACATCATTGTAAATCGTCTCTGAACCATTTCAAGCTTGACAATATCCTATAACATGGTGCCCAGAACTGAACACAATACTCTAAATGCGGTCTCACCAACACATTGTTCAACTACACGATGACTTACCAGGAGGTGTCAGAGTTAGCACTAGCTGCCACCCAAAATCTTTATAATGGGTACAATCAGATGGAAATATTAATTCTATATCAAGCAACATAAAGCAGCTAACACTGGGCATTAATAAATGTGGGACACTGACGATACTCCTGCCATGTTTTCTAATTGTAAGGTCGAGAGGCCATAAGTGGCAGGAACAGAATTAGGCCATTTGGCCCATCAAGTCTATTCTGCCATTCAATCATGGCTGATCTATCTCTCCCTCCTAACTCAATTTTCCTGCCTTCTCCCCATAACCCCTGACACCCTCACCTTAAAAACATTTAAACAGTGAGCATACTTCAAAATTACTTGACTGGCACCCTCAAATGATTTTGAACATCTTGAGGTTATGAAACAAGTTAGATAAATACATTGTGGCCCTTGTGGCTAAAGGGATCAGAGGGTATGGAGAGAAGGCAGGTACGGGATACTGAGTTGGATGATCAGCCATGATCATATTGAATGGCGGTGCCGGCTCGAAGGGCCGAATGGCCTACTCCTGCACCTAATTTCTATCTTTCTATGTTTCTATGTCCATGCGTCCTTCCAACATATAGTAGATGCTTGGTAACTAGGTTTAAATATTAGACCAAGAAAATATTTATTTAAATATTTATTGTTATAAGTTCTTATAGTCTCCTGTTGGTATTTCTGCTCTGTGAGAAAATAAATACGTTCTAGGACAAATGTGACAGGGAATTAGACAAGGGGTGCCAGTTAGTTAGTTGCTCAGCCATTAAAGAGCATTCTCCCAGAGATTAAAATATATTTGAATTTGGCTTACTATCAATAAAATCTGTGGGATCTAATCTGCCAACACACTCTACATCACTCATCACCAATTCATATATTAATGAAAAATGCTGTCTCCTTTCATCCAGATAGTTACTATCAGAACCATTAATTATTTTTACCATGGCATATAATGAAACAATATGAAATATCACTTTGGATGTGAGACAAAACCAAAATTTTAATTGGCAAATAATCGATCAAGCATGCCGCTTAATCTAGTTCTGAATATTAAACTCTACATTCTATTCAGCACCCAATCCACTCAATTCACGAACTGAATATTGCCCGCACCACTTTTGTTTTTCAATCCTTCAACTATGAAATTTGCACAATACTGGCACTCCTGTCATAAGGAATAGGAGTAGAAGTAAGCCATCAGGCCCATCAAGTTTACTCTGCCATTCAATCATGGCTGCTCTATCTCTCCCTCCTAACCTCCCTCTCCTGCCCTCTCCCCTTAACTTCTGACACTCTATCTATCTATCTATCTATCTATCTATCTATCTATCTATCTATCTATCTATCTATCTATCTATCTATCTATCTATCTATCTATCTATCTATCTATCTATCTATCTATCTATCTATCTATCGAATCTATCGAATCTATCTATCTTTGCCTTAAAAATATCTACTGATGGCCTCCAAAACCTTCTTTGGCAAATAATTCCACAGATTTACCACTCATTTGCTGTCATTTTCATCCTATCGCCACATGGTACAAACTCCATTTTGTCTGCACTTATCTTGTCCTGCATCAAGTTCAACTCAATAGCATGATTTCCTTAATTAATTAAATTATCTACGACTTCTCCAATACTTTAAGTTTAAAATCACCAATCTATTATTATAAATGTTGTACACTGGACAGTTTCAGTAAGTAGCAGGCCTGCTTTTAGTTTAAAAACCAGATGATTCAAAATAGTAAAACAAAGGGCAAGTAATGACAATGCAATAAATGAGACAGATTATTTTTCATATATTACAAAGAAAAGTTCTATATTTTAGTTTGGGGATACAGCATGAAAACAATCCCTTTGGGCTACCAAGTCTACGGTGATCATTGTAGTTCTACGTTATCCCATTTCACATCCACTCCCCATGCAATTTACAGAGGTCAATTAACTTAGAAATTGACACATCTTTGGGATGAGGGAGTAAACCAGAGCATCCAGAGGAAACTCACACGGTCACAGAGAAAATGTACAAACTCCCCATAGACAGCACCCGAAGTCAAGATCAAACATGGGTCTCTGGCACTGTGAGGCAGCAGCTCTCAACCAGCTATGCCATTGTGCTGCCCTAATTAATATCTTTCCAAATTTGCTGAACTCATCACTGCAAAATAAAAATTCTGCATTATTTTGACAATGGCTCAATTTTTCCAGGCAAAATATATGTATGTTAAAACAACTTCAGTGACAAGTCTTTAAAAAGATGGAATTTACTGTTTGTTGAGACCTATGGAACAATAAATGAACCCAGCATTAATTAAGAGACAAACCAACCAAACATCTCTATTTACTATAAATAATCTAATCAGGTGCAATATCAAGACATGAGTTTTTATAATTCTCCTCTTAAATATATGCTGGCAGATTATTTTTTAAACATTACTCTTCATTTCCCATTACTACCAAACGTAATGTGAAATTGAATATTTAAAAAAAAGTGCTTTTCAAAGACCCCGAATGCAGCAATTCAAATTAAATGAAAAATTGAAGTAATAAATGAAAACAGTCAACACCAAATATGATCTTTTGTACCATGCCTAATGATATTGGTGTTGGATCTGCTACTTATAATGTTGTATTTTAATGATTTAGATGAATAAATTGATGGTTTTGTGGCCAGGTTTGTGGATGATACAAAGATATGTGGAGGGACAGGTAGTGTGGAGAAAGTAGGGAGTCTGCAGAAGGACTTTGATTGGTTAGGGGACTGGGCAAAGAAGTGGCAGATGGATTACCATGTAGCAAAATGTGCCGCCATGCATTTTGGTAGTGGGAATAACGATGTAGACTATTTTCCAAATGAGGTGAGGATTCAGAAATTGGAGGTACAAGGAGGCTTGGGAATGGTAATGCTTGGGGATGCTCTCGAGAAATCTTGATATGAATATGATGTCGGGCACTCAGCAAATGCCTATTTTGTGCAACTCAAATTTCAAGTACTCTACTGCTAACAGCCTTGCTAAAAGAGGCTAAATTTAAGCTGTGGTGCTAGCCTTCTAAATCTGGCTCTTTTAAATCTCTATACTTTCATCAGTCTTTTGGTTACATATCTCATCATCTTGAAATGACAATACTCATGCAAATTTCTTGGCAAACATTATGAGTTTATGGCTCAATATGAATTCAAGTTATTGTAATAGAAGTTTTGATACAAATACATCGATAGATGCTCCTGAACACATTATCAGTGATGTAACCTGGGGTCATTGGGTGTTTCGGGTCTTTCAACATCAGACACCCTCACCCAGGCGACCCAGCCGTGGTTGATCAGACCACGACTTGTGTTCATGTGGCATTCGCTCCTCCCCATGGACCTCCTCTCCTGATCCAGAGCCATCTTGAGGCCTTCTCCGTTGCCTCTGTGGTGCTCTTGATGGCCCTTCTCCTTGCCACTCTGTTGATGCCCAGTGCACTCAAGGCTTTGTAGAGCGATTACCCTGCAAAACCTCTGCAGCCAACCTCGATGGGCATACACCTTGCCTTCCAGCCCTGCTTGCGGCAGTCTATGACCAGTTCTTCATATTTGGCCATCTTCCTCTCGTGGGCCTCCTCCAGGCGGTCCTCCCACGGCACTGTCAGTTCCAACAAGACGATGTTTTTAGTCGCCTGTGAGACCAGGAGGATATCTTGCCTCAGGGTGGTCGTGGCAATGTGCTGTGGGAACTTCAGCTGTTTCACCAGGTCTACGGAAAGCTGCCAGTCCTGCGCAGTTACCAGGATTCCTGATGGATTCCTGGCTGCTGTGGTTCTTGGCAGCTGCACTCCGGCCTTCACGAAGGTGATCATCTGGGTGGTGGGGCGTTCTCGTCTGCAGCTGCTGATTCCCATGCTGATGGCTTCTGCAATGGGTTTGAGAACCTGGTCGTGACGCCATGTGTACCGGCCCTGCCCAAGAGCCTTTGGGCAACAGCTCAGGATGTGTTCCAACGTCCCCTTGCCTGAGCATTGCGGGCAATCTGGAGATTCCGCTTTGCCCCAGATGAAGAGGTTCGATGGGCTGGGCAAGACATCATACACTGCCTGGACCAGGAACTTGATGCGCTGTGGTTATTGTAATAGAAGTTAAATAAGCTCATATGTTGTTCCAGCTTCATATGTTTTCTGAATCTGAAAATATTATAAATCCTGACACTCAACTGTTATTTCTTCAAAGGGACATATGCAGTCTGGTTAGTTGTTAGTGCTCTTTTATTTTGTAACTCACGGACAGTGTTTACAGAGGGAAATCAGACACTGCAACGACAACCATATTATTCATTCATTTTAGAGACAGGGATTTAAATTGTAACCCTGTTTTAATTGATGGCTGCCTGTACCACATTTCCCCCTTACTTGCACAATCATCAGGGCATGGCAAAGAAGATCCTTTTCCATAATCTTCATCACCATCTCATAAGCTTTAAGAAACAGTAAGTCTTTCTTCTTTGGAATATCTACAGCAAATGATGCAGTAAATTACAATAATGATACAAATATTTTGAAGGATATTTTTCAGTACACAAAACTTATCTATCACCTTAAGGATCATGGAATCGCTATGATCTGCTGTGAGTCTAATATTGTCATTTGTCCTTTACACGATGACATGATTGAGAATGATGGACAAATTAGTACCTGATTTGTACCTACATTTGACACTTTTACATTTGGTCCTCCAGGGAAAAGTGCATGTTATCACTTCTCCTGCATGTGGTGACTCCACTGCTCAAGGAGTCCATGCTAGCAGACCTGACTACACAGTTACAGTTTATGAAAGTCATCAAGGTGATATTCTCCACGAGTACCTGGAGAACTACGCTTCATGCTTCCACTCTTGTTACAAAACATCTGGGCTATCAGCGAATTGCTATGTGACCACGATGGCAATATATTAGCAGATGTGTTTTGGGGTCCTGCATTCCAGTGAAGCAACTTGTTTTCACAGGCGACTGGTCTGCATGTGCATGGGGAAAATGTAGTTGTTCCATCTGCTGCAATAACATCTGTGTGCTACCAATATAGCAAGCATAAGGCTTGGACATGCAGTAGCCACTGTCAGTAATATTCAGCCACTCCCTTCATTTCTGCCCAGTGCTACTAAATCCCATTCCAGTGGATAAAGGCTACCAATGGGCTTCACCAGATTTTTAACATTTACAAGGCTGCCAATTTTATATCTGCAATGTTATTTTGCCACTTCAATTTACATGCTTGCAGCCCTTTAAATTTCACCTGAACCACAATGTTCTGCCCCACCCTCCCATTTTCTGGTTGGGTGCCTGGTCTAATTTCCTGATGGAAGTAACATTTGCTAGGTTTGAGCGCAAGAGCACACATGACTGACGTGTAAACAACAGGCAGGATTCATTTTTATCCAACCCATTTCCAAGATATGTATTAATTATTTTGGTTTGATAGGTCTTAAATAGACCTTTCACCTCCAACATTTGTGCTTGCAAAGGATGATGTTATCAAAAATTATTTCCATTTAAATTCAATAAAGTGTACTTTTTTTTGAAAAACACAAACAATCACAGAATAATTATGATGATCCATGATGATATAATTACTCCTTTCAGTCGATCACTAGTTGGACAGAATTGTAATGCAAGTTTTGAATTAACTTACCGACTGTTGAACTTCTCGGGATGTTTCTCCCGCATGATGTGGAATCTATGGGCTATTGATGCATCCTAAAAGAAAATTAAGGGAGACATTGAGCAATCAATGTTTCAGTGCAAAATTATTTCAAGCATCAAAGTTTATACGTTCAGAACACATTGGCAAGAATATAAAATGGACTGTTGATTTGCTATTGCCTCCTTTGAGTCAACATCCAAGATAAATTTCTGCCCTGTATGCATAACCTCTGAATGGCTCAATAAACACACATATACTGTGAGCTAATGTTCCATTTTTGCATTTTGTTTATCCAAGAAGGTACAAATGTAGTAGCCTTGTGGGATAGAGTTTAAATCACCAGATTAATTCTCCAATGATACTATGCCAGGAATAGAAAGAACAAAATCATATCCATCCTTGTCCTAGGGATATGCCATTGCAGGAAAACTGCCTCAAGGTTACAGACATACCTCTGATTTTCAGTGGCATTTAAGAGACTTCCATATAGCACATGGAAGGAATGGAAGGATATGGATCATGTGCAGGCAGAAGAGACCAGTTTAACTTGTTTAGCACAGATATTGCAGACCAAAATACCTCTTCCTGTTCTGTGTTGTTCCATGCACTCTACAGTTTTTTTTTAGTTCAACTTCAGCTAATAGGTTGGGTGTTGATCCTAGCTATTGCTACCATCATGGGTCAAATATTAATGTTCATGAGATAACCTATGGGCTGACTTCCTTCCCAAACCAGCATTAACTCCAGCAACCTTCTCTTAACCGTAAGCACCAACCCTCCTTGTTCGTTATCACAGACAGATAGTGAACACCAACATCTGACACAACATGCTGGAGTAACTCAGCGGGTCAGGCAGCATCTCTGAAGAAAAGGAATAGGTGACATTTCGGTTCGGAAGGCCGCTATTTCTTTTCTCCAGAGATGCTGCCTGACTGGCTGACTTACTCCAGCACTTTGTTAATTTTTGAGATAAACCAGCATCTGCAGTTCCTTCCTACTAAAATGTGACAGATGTCTGTGAATTTCCAGATTGAAGCAGTCTTATAGCCAGGCTTGCTGTAAAGATAAAGAACATTCCTAGAATGTCAGCCAAAATTGAGGATAAATTGCTATGGGTGTAATTCTGTGGGATTATCTGTCAGTCGTCAAAAGAATCAGATCTAATGTTGTTTCTTGCTGCATTTTTACAATCCAAAATCATCCCGGTGGTCAGTGTCCACACCCCTTTCACATCCTCCAAGTGGAAGACAATGGTCTCAACCTCCGAAGCTAGCTTTCCGTGAGCACATTTTCTGATGACACACAAGAAGTGAACTGGATGTGAGAATTTGTCTGACCTATAAAAGAGGTGGAAAGTTAGCAAATATAATTATTCATCCAATTTCTTCTACCTGACACTCCTAAACTCAGGGCTCATGATGCAATAAAAAAATGTGCTATTACATCACTTTTCACAAGTGAGCACTTCAGAAGATATCACCAGGGGTTTGAATAAAATGTACAGTGTCTTATATAATAGAGAAAAGGAAGTGCTGATAATGAATAGCTGCCTTTTAATAGTGGTAACACATCAGTCTTTGCACACGATTATTTTCACGGACAATCTGTGGACTGTTAATAACAAAAACATAACAACTCCTGCAGTGGGAGTAATGTTTCATCAATTCTTTTTTACCCTTGAACTTTGCTGTTTTTCCCTGAAGAGAATAAATACATTTCCCCCCCCACCATCTCCCAAGAAGTTCACCTTGGGTGATTACACATAGGTAATTTTAACCATGCAAGTGTAACCAGAAATGCAAGTTGTACAGAATACATGATGTACGTCATATGATATGTTGCATGTTATTTACATTCAACAGCACAAGGTGATGTTAAAGAGGAGGACAAATCTAACAAAGCATGCTGGGTGCTTGGCCTGAAGCTACAAGAGATGTTTTTCATTCAAAAAAATGTAAATATTTGTATCCACCAAAACTTAAACTATTCTGGAATTCTATGACATTAAATATATAAGGAAAACTGCATCAACATAATTTAGCTAACCAAAGCTAAGTTGTGATTTATGCATTTGTATATGGTTGTTGTATCTGGTTGCATCTTTACAATTCCTTTTGCAAGTTTTATTTGGCTTTTTCCTGTGCATCAACAAAAGTGTGACAGTTATGAAACAAAATATTATTGCAGGTAAATATGCTTTTGATCTCTCTTCACAAAGATTCCCTTAGTTCTGCATGTCGCTCCTCTACCACTTCCACTGAAAACTAACCTGCATCTCCTTGCAACCCAGTTCTGATAAATGGTCACAAGTATGAAATTCACCTGCTTCTCTTTACACAAATGCTCTCTGATCTGCTGAAAATTTCAAGCAATGGATTTTTTTCGATATCCTGTCTCTTTCTCCGTTATATGGAATTTAGATCTCAATTACCATGACCAAGTATAATAAAGCAACAGCAACCATTTTTCATGGGCCCTTGTAATATAAACAGTGGCAACCATCACAGGTTGGTATTGAGGTCAGTCTACTTCTGACTGTTCCTGACTTGTATAAAAGAGGCTCACTGCCAACATTTATATGTGACATTAAAGAAATCACTGTGAAAAAATTGAAAATGACAAAGATAGATTATTAGAAAGGGCAGATTGATAGTCAAATCAGCTTAATACATGAAGATATGAAAAGGATAAATGAGGCTAACGTACCATAAGATTTTATAAAAAGTTTGAGGACAGAGAGGAATAAGTAAAAGTTTAAGGCAAGGTTGAAGCTGTGCAAGTGTAAAGGCCTGTCCCACTTGGGCGACCTAATCCGCGAGTTCTGGCGAGTTTCCCCACGACTCATACTCGCAGCATTGTCGACACGAGGTCGTAGGAGGTCTTCGTAACTCTCCTTCATGCTCGAGAGTGGTCTCCGTGTACTCGAGGCCTCAGCTAGGTCGCTGCGGATTTTTCAATATGTTACAAAAATGCTTGCGAGTAAAAATAGGTCGCCATGGAAAAAATCAATACTTTTTTTACTCGTAGGTTTAGTCATAGTAGGTGGTAGTAGGTCGGCATGTTAGTCGTAGGTAATCGAGGGAGGTCGAAGGTAGTCCAAGGTAGTCGTAGATAGTCTTCATCATAGTCGAAGAGAGATCGAAGGAGATCGAAGGAGGTCGTCTTCACTCTCCACTATTCGGTGTCCAATTTTCCCGAAGTTAGTCGTAGCTAGTCGAAGCTAGTCTTCAACATAGTCGAAGGAGGTCGAAGGAGGTCGAAGGAGGTTTTCAACGTCATTTTTTTAAACTCTTCCAAACTCGCCAATTAGTGGGACAGCCCTTTAACAGGCAAAGATTTTTTGAAAACATTCACATCAATGTAAGTCTAACGATGAAAATATTAATGACCAGGTTTAAATGGGCTTAGCACTGCCACAAATAAATCAATGTAGCTCCAGCATATTTAATGTATTAGTCTTTGTCTAGTCAACTGACTGATCCAGTTATGTTTCCCAGTTATTGATAACGCACAGCATAGTATTGTGAAAAATTCAGCAAAGCCACTGCCATTCAGCACTTGGGGTTGCTGTTAGATTCTCTGCAGTTAGGTTCTCTGCTATCAGTCTCATCACCTATGAATAGTGAGGCACAAGTTCTACTTCACATTTATCAGGCCATGCTTGATCTTTGACCTGGTGGGTATAGTTTACTCCATTATTTAAAGGAATGGAATAAGACACTGTGCAAGGTGATTCTCTTTTGACCTTATTATAGAAGGTACATTATATTTATTAGTTTTATTATTGTTGTCATGTGTACTGTGGTATGGTGAAAGGCTTTGTTTTACATGCTATCCAAAGAAATCAGGTAATGCTATACATAAATACAATCTGGCCAAACTCGGGTACAATAGGTAAAGCAAAGGAGAAGATACAGAATGCAGAATATAATTCTCAACATTGCAGTGCACGAGTTCCAGAGACAAAGTCCAATGCCCGCAATGGGGTAGAGGTGAATTAGACAGTACCTTAGCTTATGAAAGGAACATTCTGAAGGCAAAGAATAACAAAGGGGAAGAAGCTGTTCTAGAGTCTGGTGGTGTACACTTTCAAACTTCTGTACCTTCAGCCTGACAGGAGGAGGGAGGATGAGAAAAGTCCGGTGAGGGGTGTTGGCTGCTTTTCGGAGGCATCATGGTGTGTAGATGGACTCAATGGTGGGAAGTCAGGTTTGCGTGATAGACTGGCTACATCTACAACTCTCTGAAATTTGTTATGGTCTTGGGCAGAGCTGTTCCCAACCCAAGCTGCGATGCAACATGATAATATGATGTCTATAGTGCATCTGAATTGAATTGAACTGAATTGAATCCTTTATTCTGTAGACGTTTGTAAGAGTCACTTGAGATGTGTGGAATTTCCTCTGTTTCCTGAGGAAGTAGAGGCATTGGTGTGCCGTCTTGACACTCCTCTTCTTACCCTATCGGACATTGTCTTTATTTCACCTCTAGTATTTGGCACTTACTCTGCTCACCTGCCGATCAACTTCCCTCCCCCTTCTATCTCACCTGTATCCACCTATCACTTGTGTAATCGAAGGGCCGAATGGCCTACTCCTGCACCTATTTTCTATGTTTCTATGTAAGAAGGAACTGCAGCTGCTGGTTTAAACCGAAGATAGACACAAAAAGCTGACACAAAAGTCTGAAGAAGGGTCTCGACCCTAAACGGTACCATTCCTTCTCTCCAGAGATGCTGCCTGTCCCGCTGAGTTGCTCCAGATTTTTGTGTCTATCTTCCACCTAACTCTTGCCAGGCTTTGCCTCACTATTACCTCTCTTTTCCAACTTTCTTCCCCCACTCTGTCATTCTGAAGAAAGATCCTGACTCAAAAAAAACATCATCTGACTGTTTCCTTTCGCAGATGCTGCCTGACACATGGGGTTCTTCCACCACTTTGCATTTTTTGTTCAAGATAGTCAAGTCAAGTCAAGTCAAGTTTATTTGTCACATACACATACGAGATGTGCAGTGAAATGAAAGTGGCAATGCTCGCGGACTTTTGTGCAAAAGACAAACAAACAAACAACCAAACAAACTATAAACACAATCATAACACACATATTCTTTTACATAATAAATAATGGAAGGAAAAACGTTCAGTAGAGTTAGTCCCTGGTGAGATAGGCGTTTACAGTCCGAATGGCCTCTGGGAAGAAACTCCTTCTCAACCTCTTCGTTCTCACCGCATGGCAACGGAGGCGTTTGCCTGACCATAGCAGCTGGAACAGTCCGTTGCAGGGGTGGAAGGGGTCTCTCATGATATTGTTGGCTCTGGAGTTGCACCTCCTAATGTATAGTTCCTGCAGGGGGGCAAGTGAAGTTCCCATAGTGCGTTCGGCCGAACGCACTACTCTCTGCAGAGCCTTCTTGTCCTTGGCAGAGCAATCCCCAAACTAGATGGTAATGTTCCCGGACAAGATGCTTTCCACCGCCGCTGCGTAGAAGCACTGGAGGATCCTCGGAGACACTCTGAATTTCCTCAATTGCCTGAGGTGGTAAAGGCGCTGCCTTGCCTTACTCACGAGTGCTGAGGCATGTGATGCCCATGTCATATCCTCGGAGATGTGGACTCCCAGATATTTAAAACAGTTCACCCTATCCACAGGATCCCCATTTATCCTCAATGGAGTGTACGTCCTCGAATGATGTGCCCTCCTAAAGTCCATGATCAGCTCCTTCGTTTTTTTGATGTTCAAGAGGAGGCTGTTATCCTGGCACCAGAGTGCTAGACCAGCCACCTCCTCCCGGTAGGCCTTCTCGTCGTTGTCTGGGAACAGGCCCACCACCACAGTGTCATCAGCAAACTTAATTATTGAGTTGGAGCTGAACCTAGCCACACAGTCATGTGTGTACAGGGAGTACAATAGGGGGCTGAGGACGCAACCCTGGGGCGATCCTGTGCTCAGGGTGAGGGACTTCGATGTATTCCCTCCCATCCTGACTACCTGGGGCCTGGCGGTGAGAAAGTCCAGGACCCAGGCACACAGGGAGGTGTTGAGCCCCAATTCCATTAGCTTCCCGGCCAGTCTGGTGGGGACTATCGTGTTGAAGGCTGAACTGTAGTCTATGAACAGCATCCTCATGTAGCCCCCCTTCTGGCTGTCCAGATGGGAGAGAGCGATGTGCAAGACCTGGGAGACCGCATCGTCCGTGGATCTGTTCGGACGGTATGCGAACTGCAACGGGTCCATGTTCCGAGGGAGGAAGGCGCAGATGTGTTTCTATCAGCATCTGCAGTTTTGTGTGTCTCTATCCCTGTTATGGGGGGCAGGGAGGGGGGCGGGGGGGGGGGGGGGGGGGGAGGGGAAGTGTTAAATCAGAACTGCAGGAAATCAAGGACACATATGTGTGGACTCCACAACTGCAGGCATAGTGGTTAAGAAAGAGGATATATCAGATGTCCTGGATAGCAAAGTCTTATCTTAAGAGCAGACGCAGCAGAGACGGAGTTGGGAAGGCAGATCCTTCCCCTCATTTCCCTCCACCAGCCTTCTCCCCTGTACTTGTACTCAATCTGACGGGTTCCCACCCAAAAACTTAATTTGTCCATTCTCTCACAGATGCTGCCAGTCCAATTGAGTCCCTCCTGCTGGCATCTGCTGTCTCTTTTGTCTCTAATTCATACAGTAATCCCGCGTCTTAGTCTACTCTTTCCCTTACAGTCTTAACAATTAAAATATGCGGCATTTTCTTTCATGGATAAGCGTGATGGTCAGGTCTATGAAGATTTTCAAAAATAAAAATAAGAAAACCCATGACCTGTGTACTCAGATCTGACACTATGTTATAGCAGATCAATTATTTTGAAATATAAACATTCTCATTATGTAGTGAAGTGCTGCACAAATGTGCAGAGTGAGATATGAGAGGAGGACAATGATTACAACATTAAAATCAAAACATTTTTACAATAAAGTCACTGAATGCCCTGTACATTCTTCAATCCATTGAAACTTCCCCCTAAAATCCATGTATCTCAATTGTGTCATAGAATCAGTCATACAGCAAGAAAAGAGGCCCCATCTAATCTCATCCCATTTGCTCACATTTAGCCCATATCTAAACCTTTTCTATCCACGTACCTGTTCAAATGTCTTTTAAATGTTGTTATTTTATCTGCTTTAACTACCTTCTCTGGCAGAAACCCACCACCTTTGTTGTGAAAGTTGTTGTGAAAAAGTTGCCCCTCAGGTTCCTACTCACCTTAAACCTGTACTATATAGTTCATGATTCCCATACCTTTGGGAAAAGATACTCTGTGCATTCACCCGATCTCTTCCCTTCATGATTTTGTACACCTCTGGAAGATAAACTCTCAGCTTTGTGTGCCAAGGAATAAAGTCCTAACCTGCCTAACCTCGCCCTACAGCTTGAATTCCTGGTAGCATCCACGTTAATTTTCTCTGCACTTCTTCCTGCTTCTGCAATTTCATCTCATGCATCCCACAGAGGGTGGTGTAGGAAGGGGAAGGGAGAGAACGTGGGGTGCCTCCCAGCTAGCTGTGTTCCCCTGTTGCAGGTTCGAGGAAGACTGAGCCACTGGGACAGTCCCAGGACCACCAGTGCCACCGTGTGGTCAAGACTGGGCTGCCTGGATGAAGCCCTAAACAGCCAACGACTCTACCGAGGCTAAGACTACGTGGCCGGGGCAAGTCTGAGATGCTTGCACATTGCCCACTGGCAAGGGAGGACTACGTTCACATACACAAGCATGTACAGAATTGCCAGAATGACCCAGAGACTGCCAGTGCCACCTAATCAAGCCCAAAGTTGAGCCACTAGGATAAACCTGAGAAAGTCACTGTCTCCTCACTGGCAAATGTGAATTGCATGGAGAAGTCTGAGATCACTTCACCTCCTCCTTCGAAGACCAGGAATGAGCTGCCAGGACAAGCTTGAGATCGCCAGGTCCACTGCATATGCGCCAATTCGATGAGGGACCGGCCCCCCCCATGCAATCCTGGACTTTCTTACCGCTGGAAATAAAGTACAGATTTATTTTCTCTCTCAAGTCCCAAGATCGTCAATAAGAGGGAAGTAGTCCAAAAAGCTGATATTGGTCTGGCCACCTGAACATTATGCTACTCATAAAACAGGCATTCCGGCCAGAGGAGAGAGAATGAAGAGAAGCTACAAAAGAGAAAGATGAAGGGAGAGAAAGTAGGGTGCCTCCCTGCTATCTATTTCCCCCTGTTGCAGATTCAAGGAAAACGAAGCCACTGGGACATACATGAAACCACCAGAGTCACCCTGTGGTTAAGACTGAGCTGCCGGAAGAAGCCCTAGACACCCAGAGCCCCTGAGGTTAAGACTGAGTGGCCAGGGCAAGCCGAAATTCCAGTGCCTCTTCCTGCCCGCAGACAAGGGACTGTGTGCCCACACACAGAGGCAAAGACTGAGCAACCAGGGTAACCCAGAGACTGCCAGCGGCTCATCTCGAGGTAAGGGGGAACTGCAGGGAGAAGCAAGAGATCACCTCGCCTCCTCCTATGAAGACCAGGACTGAGCTGCCGGGACAAGCCTGAGATCACCAGCGCCACTTCACAGGCACTCTGCCAGCAAGGGACAGCGCCCCCATGTGGTCCTGGACTTTCTCACCACTGTAAATAAAATACATATGCGAGTACACCCGAGTGTGAGTGAGTATCGGTGTGGTTACTGGCAAACCCGTGTCATCTCTGATACCATAGTATCTATAAACTCACTTTGGATTCTCTTCAATCATACCTGTCAGAGCAATCTCACGATTCCTTTTTGCCCTCCCAATTCACCTCCAGAAAATAATTGATCCCAGGTGCCTATACCTGACATGTTTCTTTTTTTTCTGTCCAGAACCTTAATTTCTCTCATCATCCAGGTTGACTCAAATTCACCTCCCTTGCCCTTCACTCTAACAGAACATACATAACTTGAACTCACACTATCACACTTTTAAAAGCATCTCACTTTCCAGGTGTCCCTTTGCCCACAAGCAACCATCTCTAATGAAGTTTTTGTAAGGTACTGTCTAATATATCAAAGTTTGCCTTGCCCCAGTTTTGAACTAACTTGTGGACCAGGCCCTGTTCTTGCTCATGACTATTTTAAAGCAAATAAAACTGTGGTCATTGTTGCCAGAAGGCTTGCGCAATGACATTTCAGTCATTTGGCCAATTCCACAAGAGTAGGTCTGGCTTTGCCCTCTCCCTTCTAGACCTCTCTACATATTGCCTGATGAAATGTTCATCCACACATTTAACAAATTCTATCCCATTTAAATCCTCAGCACGATGGCACTACCAGCCAATAATGGGAAAGGTAAAATCCCCAACTACAACAATCCTATTCATTTTGCAGCAGCCTGCAAATTCCCAGTATATATGATCTTATAATTCCTGTTGATTATTTGAGGCCTGTAGTATAATCCCTACATCATCTTGGACTACTGCCTTGATGTTCTCCTTAATCCCAATGATCCAAAAAATGGAAGCCCTGCCCCCTGCGCCATCACCTCAGCCATGCATTCACCTGCCCTATTTTCCTTGTCCTACCTTCATTATCATGTGGGACTGGGAGTAATCTGGTGATCACTGCCTTTGAGATCCTGCTTTTTCATCTTTTGTCCATCTATTCACTAAACAGGACCTTATTGATCCCTTTTCACCACGTCATTAGGTGAACATGCACGACAACTTCTGGCTGCTCCCCTTTCCCCTTAAGAACGTCACACAGCTGTATACATCCTAGACCTTGGCACCAAGAGGGGAAACACACCTTCCTGCAGTCACATTTGCAGCCACAGAATCCCATCTGTCTGTCCTCCTGATTAATCTCTGAAGGAGTGAGTCTCCTATCACTTTAGCCTTGTCTGAGATCACCCTTCTGTGCTGTGCCTCAGAGCCAGGCCTGGTGCCACAAGCTTGACTGGAGCTGCTGCAGATCTCATCAATGATCATCCCCCCAAACACTGTTCAAAGGGGTTCACTTGTTTTCAAGGAGAATGGCCACAGGGGATTCCTGAATGCTCTGCCTACTCCCTTTTCCAGTGGTCACACATCTCCTTCCAATAATTCAATGATACTTTATTGTCACATGTAACTAGCTACAGTGAAATAACTCTTTTCTTTGCATACAAACTGGTCAGACCACACAGTATTTTTCATTTGGCAGCATACAACGAGTCGCCAATTTTCTGGCACCGACATTTTCAAAAGTTCTTAGTACAGTCTTATCTTTTCATATAGGTGAACAAGACCTGCCGCTGTGCATGGCCGCAGGCTGCCCGTTGGGTTATGGTTCATTCTCAGCGGCCCCCTGCTGAGTCCTCCTTCATTCTCGCCCCCCCCCCGTTGAATCCCTCTTTGCTCTCGGCAGCCCCCAGCCGGATCCCTCCTCATTTTCAACAGCACCTCCCGCCGGGACCCTCTTTGTTCTCGGTGGTGCGATGCACCATAGGCGTGTTCTCCTCACCATAACTCCTTCCTCTTACGCTCTCATTTCCCCGGATGATCCTGAGGTCCATCCAGCAACAGCTCCAGTTCCCTTACGCAGTCAGTCACGAGCCGCAGCTGGATGCACTTCCCATTAGTGTAGTCCTCAGCTTGAAGTTTCCCTGACTTCCCATACCCTGCGGGTGGAGCTTAACATATCAATTAAAGTGGGGAAAAAGTATACTATATTTTAAATTATATGGAATAAAAGCCTGAACTCAGTATCTCAGGGAAGCTTAACTACACTTAACATTTCTCTTTCATGAACCCTGTTGATCATCAAGGCAGACTAACCTGTTAAAGGCAGCTAATGGAGTGTATGTGAGGACTACAGAGCAATAAGAATGATTTATCAAGTTTAAATCTTTAACGCTAAATTTCACATTTCTTCTAATAAACTATTACACTGGCATAATTGAGCTTGAAGCACTTCATAGGATTTTAATACTCCACATAATTCACATTAAAATATAACTGCAAATAAAAACACTTTAAATATTAATCAAGCAGAACACTGTGTTGGTTAGGACCAAGAAAACGGTATATATCACAATTTTCTCTTAACAGCACGCTTAAAGAGGTAGTAAAGCAAAGTAGTCCAGTAGCTGGTGTAATACAAAATATTAATGCAGCTCTTTACTCTACAATGGAGTAATAACATTGATGAGCATATATGTTGCAGTTATATTATTGTGAAAGAAGCAAGAAGTATATTTTACCATTTTTTCCTCTTACTAAATGTTCGATAATACTCTAAGAGCACAAGGGTCTGAATTTAAATTCAGTGCAATTAACAAATTAATGGTCTTAGTTTTGGTACCAGTTATGATGGTTTCAAATAGAATTGAGTTGGCACCCTATGTTTTAGTTTTGTAACCGTGGGTCAGACAAAACACCTTCGCTCAGTTCGCAATAAGAAACCTGATCTCCCGATGGCTCAGCACTTCAACTCCCCCTCCCATTCCGAATCCGACCTTTCTGTTCTTAGCCTCCTCCATGGCCAGAGTGAGTCCCACCATAAATTGGAGGAGCAGCACCTCATATTTTGCTTGGGTAGTTTACACCCCAGCGATATGAACATTGGCTTCTCCAATTTCAGGTAGTCCTTGCTTTCTCCCTTTCCCCTCCCCTTCCCAACTCTCCCACAGCCCACTTCCTTTCTTCTTCCCGCCCCCATGACCCCAACATCAGTCTGAAGAAGGGTCTCAACCCGAAACATCACCTATTCCTTCGCTCCATAGATGCTGCCTCACCCGCTGAGTTTCTCCAGCATTTTTATCTACCTTCGATTTTTCCAGCATCTGCAGTTCCTTCTTAAACATAATGATTATACAATGCTCAGTTCCATTTGCAACTTCTCAACATATGAAGCATCAATGCCTGCATGTGGCAAAACCTGGACAAAATTCACACATGGGATACTAAATGGCAAGGAACAATCATGCCGCAGAAGCGACAGGTCATGGCAATCTCCAACAAGACCTGCCCTTTAACAACCTGGCCTTGAATCAATCACACTGCCATCACTAATACCCTCACTATCAATATCCTGGTGAACATCTTTGTCTCAAGATTCAATTGGACCAGCCACATACATGTAGATAAATAGTTCCTGTTAAATTCTCTGAGCCAATTGACTGAAAACATTCTTGATGACAACGTTTTGGTATGCCGTGTTTTTCTTTAACAATGCCAGAGGATTTTTTTACAACCATGCAAGATCTCAGGTCAATGACTCACCTGAAAATCCACTTTCAACAGTGTAGCATCCACTGGTGATTTCTCAATTATCTGCTGCTTTTTGAGCAAATTCCTGAACCTTCCCATTTTATTGCATAGACACAGCTGACATTTTAGAAACATAGAAACATAGAAAATAGGTGCAGGAGTAGGCCATTCGGCCCTTCGAGCCTGCACCGCCATTCAATATGATCATGGCTGATCATCCAGATGTCTTAGGACACCTGACATGATATTCCTTCATTATGTAACAAACATGAAGGCCAATCAAAAGACTTGGGATTTTAGGGAGCAGTGTGCAAAAAACGGCACGAATGCAGAGTAAGTCAGTGGGTCAGGCAGCATCTCTGGAGAACATGAATAGGTGACATTTCACATCAGGACCTTTCTTCAGCTGGTCCACCAGCTCTCCCCGGTTGGAGAACCCTTCATTAGGCAAAAAATCATAAAGCAGAGGGTGCACAAAACATTAACCTGTTTGAGGCATACTGGCTGCCGTGGATGGTAAGAAAACTAGTCTGAAGTAAACTAGTTTGACAGGCTGAAGCGTACAATCGTAAAAATAGAATCTCACCAAATCACATTATTCCAGATGGAAGAGCACAGGTGCTTAATAGTTTGTTTATTTAACAGATTCCTTTCCATCGACCTTTTAAATATTACTGGGTTTTGCAGACTTGCATTGGATAGAACGTCTGCAAGTGCACTTCCCTCTTCGATGTAACAAACAAATTCATTATAAGCTCAAATTAAATTAAGTGTGAATGTTGCACTTCAGCAGGCTAAATGTAAGGGAATACTATACAGTAAATGCAGGACCCTGAAAAGCATTGATGTACAGAGGAATCTTGGGGTCTAAGTCCATAACTCCCTGAAAGTAGCAATGCAGGTCGAGGTTTTGGTAAAGAAGATGTATGAAATGCTTGCCTTGATCAGTTGCAGTATTGAGCTTAAGATTCAGGGAGTAATGCTGCAACTGTTGAAAACTTTGGATCAGCTGCATTTGGACTATTGTGTGGGGTTCTGGTTGTTCCATTTCAGGAAGGATGCAGAACTATTGGAGAGGCAGAAGAAGTTCATTAGAATGTTGGCTATAACGAGCGGTTGGACAAATGTGGATTGAAGCATCGGAGGCTGAGGGGGGATCAGACAGATGTTTATAATATAACGAGGCACTGATACGGTAGATAACCATTAAATTAAAATTAAATTTCTTTATTTATATAGCACATTTTTAGTCAACTTGCATTGACCCCAAAGTGCTTCACATAATTACATCCACACACACAGGCAAAGGTTGGTGAAGTGTCTTGCCCAAGGACACAACGACAGTATGCACTCCAAGCGGGATTCGAACCAGCTACCTTCCGGTTGCCAGCCGAACACTTAGCCCATTGTGCCATCTGTCATCCCCATGGGTAGAAATGGGGGGCACAGCTTCAAGGTGAGATGGGAGAAATTTAAAAGAGACCTGTGAGGCTAGGGTTTTTACATGGAATGATAGGCCTGCCATGGGTAGTGGTGGCAGCAGACATGATAAGGACATTTCAGTTATTTACATAGGCTGAAGGGTTTGTTCCTGTGCTGTTCATTTTTCTATGTACAAAATAAAACTTTTTGTTGCAGTGAAGATTTATCAAGTAAATGCTTTTTAACCAAAAGCATTGGATCTATAACAAATGAAGGTCTACCACTTCCTCCGTGCACCCTGTCAAAAGCTGTTCATTTACCATGAGTCATTGTTTCTCCTGTCATACAGGCAAAATTGTGTCTTCCATGACTCACAACTATTCAACCTGCCCTTTTTTCTCAAACAATGAATCTCAATAACATTAATGAAATCTATCCAAAATAAATTTGGACAGAGATTTTCAATTTCTCATAACAAAAAAAAAATGATGCACACGCATACAACACCCAGCCTGCTGTAGGAAATGAAGTTTGCTGAAGTTAGACACAAAATACTGGAGTAAGTCAGCGGGACAGACAGCATCTCTGGAGAGAAGGAATGCGTGACATCTCGGGTCGAGACCCTGTCCCGCTGAGTTACTCCAGCATTTTGTGTCCATCTTTGATTTAAACCAGCATCTGCAGTTCTTTCCTACACAATAGACACAAAGTGCCAGACTAACTCAGCAGGTCAGGCAGCATCTCTGTAGAACATGGATAGGTGATGTTCTGAGTCAAGACACTTTTTCAGACATTGTAATATAGCGATGTTACAAAATTTTGAGATTTAAAAAATCAAGTCTGTAATTTATCCCATCAGATAAAGCATAAAAATAAGTTTAATTTGACATCTAATTCACTTTCATATCTCAAGTATTTAAAAAGTTATGGCCATTTTCATACTCGGAAATGAGCATCTTGTTCCCTATTGATTTTCTATGGACATAACAAAAAAGTTGTGATCGTGAACAGTCAAAAGCCCATAACTTTCTTAAAAATTAAGAGAACTGAATGAAATTTTCAGTTATCATAGATTGAAGCATTCTGAAACAAATATAAAATAATCTTACTTGGATGACCTGAAATTAAAGCATATAATTAGTTAGTTACCTAATTGTAGCTAATTTCAGACTTCAATTACTAGATCTAAACATCTATCCATTTCTTAATAAATGATTAACATTTTTAAATAGCCTAAATGTCCAAATAATATTCACAAATAATTCACAATAAAACATGATTTTTAAATCTCATTTACATTAATTTATAGGCCAAATGGAAGGAATTCAGTGTTCAATTGCTGTAAATAAATGCCCATTTAAATCAGCTTTCCAGTGGGATCCTGTGGAACGCGCTGGTTTAGAACGTTCACATTGCGGTAGATTTGTGCCTCAAATGCCGAGAAAAATACTGCGCGATATAATGGGCCCAAATTGAGCTACTCGCAATATTAAATTTTGTATAAAAGGTTCTTTAGAAGCCCTTTTGAATGTAAAAATATACAACCTAACTTCTGCTATTTTCTTTATGAGACCCTGCGGTTGCTGACGGTCGCGGGTTTAAAGATTGATTTTTAAACTACTATAACTATTATTCAAGGCCTTTAAACCTAATAATAGCCTTTGCGACGGGGTCTATCAGCGATTTTTCGTTAATAATTAACTAGGCTGAACATTTTCGATTGGAACAGCTTAGAGAAAATCGCGTTTTAAACCCGCCCCCTCTAAACGGCGCCAAAATCGCGCACAACCTCAGCGGCAGATATTCAGCGACGCTTCAGGTAGGCTTTGCAACATACCTATGTAATAGAAGGGAGAAAGCTCTTTGGGGATGGAACAGCCTGGCAAGTGATAGGTAGATACAGCTAATAGGGTATTTGTGTTCTGCCTCGAATCACTATCAATGGCAGTGCTACATTGGACATGGCAAATGGATGTTACATTTCCTCTCAGACTGGAGCCATAAGCAATTCTATTTTCTTGCCCAAAATTACGTGGACTTCCATGTGCATATTGGGACTGTGCCCTAGAAAAATAAAAAATGCAAATTCAATCACACTGCGAAACAAAAGACAAAGGAATCTGCTTTGTAACATTACTTTTTCAACTAAACCATTCCTATCCAAAGAATTCATTCCAATTTTGATAAATGGGCATGGTCGATGTCATTTAATAATTTTGATTGGTACGTACCAAATTAAAAACACAAGCATATTAATTTAAAAACAAAAAATTGTATGAGCATTGTTCTCTGAAAAAACTATTTATGGTGTTTAAGAAGGAACTGCAGATGCTGGAAAATCGAAGGTACACAAAAATGCTGGAGAAATTCAGGAGGTGCAGCTGCATAGAAACATAGAAACATAGAAAATAGGTGCAGGAGTAGGCCATTCGGCCCTTCGAGCCTGCACCGCCATTCAATATGATCATGGCTGATCATCCAACTCAGTATCCTGTACCTGCCTTCTCTCCATACCCCCTGATCCCTTTAGCCACAAGGGCCACATCTAACTCCCTCTTAAATATAGCCAATGAACTGGCCTCAGCATCTATGGAGCGAAGGAGATAGGCAACGTTTCGGGCTGAAACCCTTCTTCAGACTCCAAATTATTTCCAAATTCAGATTCAAACTATTTATGGTGCTTGTTTCAAAAGTCTTTGATATAATTTTAAAAAGTTTTAAATCATTCACATATGGTCTCATCAAACTTTCCTCCTCAGGGATATATGGGCTGCATTAATTTAATAATGGGCTAAGATTGACCAATCATAATGCATATTCACTATTAATCATTTTCTCAATTTTTGGCATTCAATGAAATGCATAATTACTGTTACTTCTTTTCGGGCTGTAAAAGTAGATATTCTGTAAGGAAATTAGACCATCACCTCATCACTCTAGTTGACAAGCTCCAGGAAAGATAAGAAGCTGTGTTGGCAACTACAGAACAGCCTATCATTTACATTTGTTGGAAATCCACCGAAACATTTCTCGGCCAACACATTAGTCGAGGCTCAGAAGCATATAACATCTTACGGAATGCCAGAGGCAGAAATGCACTTAAAAGATGTTGCAAAAAAATTAAACTCTAAACACTATGGCCTTTTTGCAACACGTGTTTAAATGGGACATTGTAAGATATTCCAAATTTCATAATTGGAAATTAAACCTGTTCTTGAATACAAGATAAAAATAGTTATTTTCTCCAGTACATGGGGGTTTGGGTTACGTTCAAGATCATTGTTCAATATCACTTCCCACACCACATTTTTACAACACATGGTAAATAAATTACCAAAAGATTGATCTTGGTCAAACATCACTCGTACCATCCAGTCCTTGGTGAGATCAGGGGCACAATTCCTGGCTCCCGTAATTATTATTGTCATTCTGCTTGCAAGGCCACAACCGAGAATTTATGCAAGCTGCTAATTTAGGTAAACTGTTAAAAGGAATAATTTGGTCAGCTAACCCTGTTCAAACAACGCATTATTCTTGTGACCACATGAATTTGCTGCTGAAATTTACATAATTATGTATCGTGTTGGGAAAAGGGGAAGTACAACGGGATCTGGGGGTCCTTGTTCATCAGTCTATGAAAGTAAGCCTGCAGGTACAGCAGGCAGTGAAGAAAGCGAATGGCAAGTTGGCCTTTATAACAAGAGGTGTCGAATATAGGAGCAAAGAGGTCCTTCTGCAGTTGTACAGAGCCCTAGTGAGACAACACCTGGAGTGTTGTGTGCAGTTTTGGTCCCCTAATTTGAGGAAGGACATTCTTGCTATTGAGGGAGTGCAGCGTAGGTTTACAAGGTTAATTCCCGGGATGGCGGGACTGTCATATGCTGATAGAATGGAGCGACTGGGCTTGTACACTCTGGAGTTTAGAAGGATGAGAGGGGATCACATTGAAACATATAAGATTGTTAAGGCTTTGGACACGCTAGAGGCAGGAAACATGTTCCCGATGTTGGGGGAGTCCAGAACCAGGGGCCACAGTTTAAGAATAAGGAGTAAGCCATTTAGAACGGAGACGAGGAAACACTGTGAGTCTGTGGAATTCTCTGCCTCAGAGGGCGGTGGAGGCAGGTTCTCTGGATGCTTTCAAGAGAGAGCTAGATAGGGCTCTTAAAAATAGCTGAGTCAGGGGATATGGGGAGAAGGCAGGAACGGGGTACTGATTGGGGATGATCATCCATGATCACATTAATTGGCAGTGCTGGCTCGAAGGGCCGAATGGCCTACTCCTGCACCTATTGTCTATTGTCTATTGTGCTTATCTTCTAACAGACAAGAATCAAATTTGTTTATTATTTTATTGGTTTTGTATATGACCTCAAGATAGTAAGTAAACATTATACATAGTTTGGGCAATAAATAACTTTCCCAACGTCTTCCCAAAGGCTACTGGAATTATGAACGGTAGGATAAATATTAAGAGGAAGCAGAGGTTATAATAAATAGAAAATAATCTTAGGAAGAAAAAAATCATCTTTTGGTCACTCATGATGCTGTCACTTCTATCACTTTTATCATTATTGAGCATTCAGTTCTACTGGCTGCAAAAGATTATAATGCATGAAGGGAAGTACAACTAGTGACTAATGTCACCGCACCCATTCAAAACACAGAATGCTTTCCCATTACCACACTGGGTACAAATATCATTGCTGATCAAGGACTAGGAATAATATTCTTCATGAAAAAGTTATCTGGAGTTTACACAATGTCCCAAGAAATGTAAGAAACAGGCAGTTTAAGCAATGATAAATTAAGCAGAATTCAGATAAATAAGTAATTGTCCGATAAGAAATGAGATGGATGACGTTTACACCAAGAAACACAAAGAGAAAGAGAAATCAAGAGGAGGTGATTAAGCAGAGAAATGGTGCAAGACATAAAGACAATTTACGTCAGCAAAGAAATCTTATAATCACAGGTGCCACGTAGATTTATTTCACCAAACTTGTGCATGTCCAAGTAAATTTAGCAAATGCTTTTGAATCTAAAATGCTAAACTTCCACACAATATGCACAAGGAAGAAAACATTTGAAATATTCCAAGATGAAATTGAAAGGTAATAATTACCAGAAAACTTTAGTTTCAAAAGTGTTCTTTTTTCTTTAGTTTTCAAATCATTAATTTTGAAACCATGTTTGAAAGGGATATTATTTTCACAAACACATTTCACAAACCCAATATTATTTACAAATTCATTGCATTTACATATATTCAATTGAATCGCATGATCATTTCATTTGAAAGCACTATGTGGTTGTGTGTCTTGTTGCTTTTCACTTAATATGGCTGTCTGGTAACTCACTACTCAATAGTGAGGTCACTATTACATTCATAATGCATCTGCTAAACCATGCCAGTTCCCTCAAAATTAAGGTTTCTCAAGAGCTTATTTTCAAAGACAATGCCTCTTTAAATTTCCAGTCTATCTTAAAAATACATTCACACGACAAAACAATCACACAATGCTTCCCATCTTCCAGAGGGTGTTCTACCAATGATGAGAATAATGAGTATGAAGTTTATCTTAGATTTCACGCACCACTGTCCAATTGAGCAGTTGACATTCGCTTCATACCAGAAACAGACACAGTATGCTAAAAGCCATGACAAATGTGCACCTTCTCCCACATTACTGTCCATCTCATGGGCAATTAACTGTATCACAGAGAATGTGAGTGTGTAGTGTGTGACTATCATGCACATGAGTCTTAAATAGATTTTAAAGGGGAAACAAAAATAGGCATTTGCATTTTTTGTCCTTTAATGGTATTTGTCATACCCATTTTCCCATTTTTATTTGGAGTACCATACATACACCTGGATTTCTGCCAATTTTGATCATCTGCTTTCAATTTAGCATGTTTATATTGCATAATATAACATTCTAGAACTTGCTCCCCTGTAAACAAATTAGTTCCAATTATTTAGGACCTTATTTCTTCAAACTATCTGGAAAAGCAAGACAAAAGATTAATTACTTTTAGAGGAAGAACCTGATTTGCATTTGAGAATATTCCTACAAATGAAATGACCAGAAGATTTTGTTTTGGTTACAATACAGCAGAAAAGTAGGATAGAACTGATTATGGGTGATCGCGGGTTGGCATGGACTTGGTGGGCCGCAGGGCTGTTTCCATGCTGTATCTTGAAACCAAACTGAACTATGAGCTGCCCACAGTAGCAGGAGAATGCCCTGCGATCTTTCAAATCGGATAATGCAATCCTTTAAGTCACTTGAGCAGCCAAGATTTTAAAGCAGAGTTTGAACTCAAATGTGGACTATAAGTTGGGAGTATAATGTAGAACATACAGCACAGAGATAAGGTTTCAAGGTTAGTTTATTGTCACATGTACTAATTAAGGTACAGTGAAATTTGAGTTACAATATAGCCATACTAAGTGAAAAGCAACAAGACACACAACCACATAAAAGTCAACATAAACATCCATCACAGTGCCAGGAGACAATTGAGACTGCATTGAGTCCGTCATAGAGTCATCCAGCATGGAAACAGCCCCTTCGACCCAACATGCCCATTTACACTAGACCCACGTGCTTGCATTTGACCCATATCCCTCTTCCTCTTGTAACCATCCACATTATTGTGAATTCCCTTCTCCCTCCTGCGTTTATCATTAAATGTATAAACGAGACCTGTGGTACTGCATTACACATTCTCACCACCCTTGGGATTGCATGACTTTAAGTGACCAACTTGCATTCACTACGCCTGGTTTTGCACTTCCCCACATGTGGCGAAACTGTATTATTCTAAGATTTTCATATGATTTTGAAGAAACAAAGAGTGTCTTACCAAAGAGCACAATAAATTATGCCAGGTTAGTCCTAAAGTCTAGACTTCCAATGAAAATAATGGAAGATCAGACATTTTATTCCAATACATGTTTCAATGACCACACAAATGGTAGAGCCAGTTATCATTAAGTGTTATAAAGTATTGTGTTTTCCTAACCATGGAGAACCCAAAGTGTTTTACAGTCAAAAAAATAATTTTGAATTGTAACCCCCCCCCACACCCAATGTACAGAGGGGTCATGTCCCATTTCCCCATTGTATACCACGTTATAAGATGAGATGCATTCCTGTGGGAAGTTTGTCTCTCAATAGTAATGCCCCATGTCTACATGTCCGGATGCAAGGGAATTTTGATTGTATCGTAGGTGGATAAAGCGTAGAGCTAATAACAAACACTCTAAGTAACGATCCAACAAGTTTATTAGCATATTGTAAAGTTACACTGCAGGTAGTCACCACTGTGACTACATCCTGACTATCGGACTAGTGGCTGAAAGCGTTAGTAATATATGGTGACTGTAAGGTAAAACCCGGACTGGATTATAGATCCGAGTGGTGTGTAACATATGTGTGTTAATATTAGGTAGGGCAGATCTACGTAAAGTCCATAATCCTTTGATAAAATAACATTGAACAAGTGTCAATGGAGGAGATTGCCTTTGCTTGTCAGTTTTCAAAGCAAATACCTTAAGTGGCCTCCTGCTGTGAATTTACAGTCTGCAGTTGTTGTGAATGAGCATTGCCTTTACATAAGCTAGCAGCAACCTGATAGAGATGCTCACTCCACAGTATTTCTTCTAGAGGGGCAAATCACCCTATTTGCTATTCCCTTATCATTTATCCTGTGACAAAAAAATAGATGTAAATTTACATCCTTTGGTTCACTTCCATAGGTCGATAATATTTGCTCTGAAAATTGCAGAACAGAATATTTTTAGTGGTACACAAAAATGCTGGAGAAACTCAGCGGGTGCAGCAGCATCTATGCAGCGAAGGAAATAGGTAACGTTTCGGGCCAAAACCCTTCTTCAGAACAGACTATTTTTAGTGGTGTCTGTTTTAAAGCATTCTTTTATCCCTCGTAAACATATATAGAGTCATACAGCACGGAATCAGGCCCTTTGGACCAACTTGCCCATGCCGACCAAGATTAAATGTGCAAAATATTTTGGTGCCGTACACTTGTTTTGTTTAGTTTCGAGATACGGAATGGATACAGGCCACCAAGTACACGCTGACCATCATCACCTGTTCACACTAGTTCTATATTATCCAATTTTCTCATCCACTCCCTATGCATTAGGGGTGATTTTACAGAACCCATTTAACCTACAACTTGCACATCTTTGGGAAGAAGCTGTAACACGCAGTGACAGGGAGAACATGCAAACTCCACACAGAGAGCACCTGAGGATGTCTCTGGTGCTGTGAGGCAGCAGCTCTACCAGCTGGACCATTGTGCTGCCCCAGTGTTGTTCCACCCTTCTTCGAGATAATACACAAAATGAGCTAAAAATCATTCAGCTGTATATATAATCATCATTAATTCTGTTTAATAAGGATCACATATTACTGATTGTTTTGAATCTTTGGAATGAACAATTTAGAGTCCAAATATAGTGGCTTACACAACCCAAAGCTAAACAACACATCTGTTGTTGGAGTGCGCAATGCCTTTATTTTCTCAGCAAGTTCAACAGCTTTTGTTTTTCTTTACCGTCACCCAATTGATCATTTATTTGACAAACATAGCTCGATGCCTTGAAGCACCTGTCACAGTAAAGAGTGACAAGTGGTGCAGTTGTTACAACATCACTAATGGTTATTCGAGCCATATTGCACTTGTAATGCATCAGGTACATGAAGCAAAGTGCAACTAAAACTGAACAAATAAACTCTTTAACTGTTGCTTGGATTCATAGCTGGAAATGGCCATCATGTAGTATTGTTCAGGAATTGTTCACCAATTGATGAGAGGGCCATTATCACAGATGGTCCAAATGAGTATGGGTCAAATTCCTGGATGAATTTTTAGCCATTACCATATTAAACATGTCATCTGTAGCAAGTATCACATCATTAAATATTATTGCTGAATGAAAATTTACACAATTAAATACTGAAAACATACAAAATAATTTATTGTGAATTAACTACAGATAGGAATGGTGTAAGTAAGTTTATTGGCCAAGTATTCACATACATGGAATTTGCCTTGGTGCTCCGCCCACAAGCAACAACATGACATACAGTGACAGTTACGAATGACTGGGAAAACACTAAACATTAATAATAATAATAATAATAATAAAACATTAATGATAAAACACCATTGATCAATCATGTGAACCAACAAAATACTTGATCAAAGGGAGGCTACAGATTTTTGGCTGTTGAGTAGAGCAACTACTCGTGGATAAAAACTGTTTGTATGTCTGGCTGTGGCAGCTTTGACAGTCCGGAGTCGCCCTTTCAGAAACTAATAGCAACAAGGTGAGAAATATGGAAATAGTTGCTGGGGAAAAATTAAGCGAAAGCAGAACGCTTGACCTTTTGTTGAGATGGTTGTGGCTCTAATGTACAACATCAGGCTGGATGTTATAATAACAGTAATTTGTTAGTGAGGGAGATGCCAGCGTGAGGTGAGGAATATGCCAGCTATCAATTGGAAATGCAATGATTTAGAGGAAAATACATTAGTCAGCTTCCATTAAACTGGAATGATGCTGTATTATTACATAAAGGTCTAAAAAAATTAAAAAGCACTTTTATAAAATTTCCAAGTTGCTGAATTATATTTTGAGTTCAGAATTGAGGATGTCATCTTAATCAAGAACTAAAGGTCACTGTAAAAAACAAGGGGCTGCCCAATTATGGCAGAATGAAATTATTTTTCTTTTCCCTTTTAGATCCCTGGAATTCTTTTGCGCAAAGGAAGCAGATTATTTGAATATTTTTAAAGGTAGCAATCAATAGATTTTTGGTTAGTTGACAGAGAATGTCAAATTGAAGTTACATCAAACCGGCCATGATCTTGTTAAATGGTAGAGAAGGCTTAAGGAACAAGTGATCTATTGCTGCTCCTAATTCTTCTGATTGTGATACCCATGAATCCTCATGAATGTTATGCTGTCCTTCAATAAGCTATAGTTTGATATCTGTATTAATCTGATTTAACTCATTCAGCCTCTAATAATCTGTTGAAAGTTGCAGCAAAATAAATGTACTAATACATTTGAATCTAAGACACATAAACATGCTGCTGAGTTTTTATTGGAGTCAATCGGTGTTTGATACGTATGTGCAGAAAATGACAAGGGGACTGAACACACAATGACAGTTTTGATCAGTGGAAGCAAAGATGCATATACAGACCCACACAAATCAGCAGCTGCCACACAGCACAGATTTTGTCGTGTTTTTGTTTTTCCTGAGTTTGAAGAAAGAGTTTTAAGAAATTACATAAATGGACTTTTAATGGTGCACAAAGCTACAACTGCAGCTGAATAATCTGGTAGAGCCTTAATCCAAAAATGTTATTTGTGTGGAGCAACAGCCCCATATTTGTATATTTTAAAAGTCCACTGCTATATAAAATAACAAAAGCATCTTCATGTGATTTGTTAATAGTTAGAATATTGAATAAAATGTATACTTCTAAATCATTTTTAAACTAAGGCCAGAAACCATCTAAAGTGATTTTTTTCATATCATGATATTGACAACTTTAATTCAATCACTTTGCAAACTTCAATTTGAACTAAAGAACAAGAAACAAGTTAACTTTTCTCAACCATATTTATCTCCTTAATTTCTCAGTTTTAGTATCATTCTCATGGTCTCAGGTTGCCTCTCCTTAAACTCTCCACAGGTCTTTATGAGCTGCAGATTCAATTTGCACAGATTATGCCAGATCTAATCTATATTGATTATTGTTATAATCTCTCAGTTGTGCTCTTCTAATTAACTCTCTTCCCACGACTTTATGTATTGAGGATGAATTGTATTTGCACAAATAATCTTAGCATAGGCTATCTTGTCCCTATACATACTTCATATTCTGGTTCTCTAGAGTGGTTTAAACAGTTGAAATATTGCTGAAGTTCACTGCTGTAATATAGACACTGCCCGAGATAAATTGCACACAATAAAGACCCACAAATAGCTATGTAATAATGACTAATTAATCTTTTTAGTGCTGTTTATTGAGGGATACATGTTGGTCATCCACTGGAGAAACATCCTGGAAATACTGATCCGCTGCAGTGCCAAGGGATTTTTTATTATGTGAACTGAGATGCCAGACACATCCTATGCTTAATATTGTCACTAGTAAAAGGTACACTGGTTATTGTAGCTCTCTAACTGTTTGGCATTGGATACAGCGTAGATTTGTGCATTCTAGGCTATGGAATGGATCTTTCATGTTGACTGAGAAGCAGGAATGATACCATCTGAGCCATCATTGGTAACATCAAGAAATTAAAAAAAACACAAGCTCTGAGAGTTCATTGAATCAAAGCAATATTGGGGGGTTTTCTGAAAGGCAAGGTGCGTTATAAGGGATAGTTAGCGGAGTTTTCACAATGGGAAATCCTACTTCACCGATTGGATGGAAGGTTTGAAGAGGGACCAGGGTTTGAGAATGGCTATTACCATCATGGCTGAAGGTACAAACAGGGGAGGAGATCGGTGACCTCAAAACCAAAGTACACAGATGGAAAATGAACTCCACGCGCAAGGTTTGAAAGAGATTTTGCTAATCGGCTCATCAAGGGAAGATGATCAGAACACAGGAACCTCAACACCAAAGCATGGTCAATTGAGGGCAGTGCCCCTCTGGAATGTGAACTGGACGCACAAGAAAGGGAACAACATCGACCTAGAGGGAACGACATGGGACGCATGGTTCAGGGCCCTGGAAGTGACCCAAGTGGGGAAATTTCAAGTGGGGCAGAAGGTTGTCCTGAGGTGCTGTGGCCATACACAATAGCAGGCCCAGCTCGTCTCCGCGGAACCGGGAACCGGGATCCTGCTGTGCATGTTGAAGGTGGAGTGGGCCGCTGGAGACCCGGCAGCAGCCAGGAGATTGGCTGCATCGGGCGCCGATTCAAAAATCGCAGCGTGTGGACCAACGAAGCCTGCAGCGGCACGGAGCGGTGGAGCACTTAACAACAACTGGGATTGGAAATGGGCGCCAAATCTGGCGACTCAGTATACTGTTTCAGTGTACTAATTTTAAACACACGCACTGCATCTGGGATGCTTATCTAAAATGTATCCGTGCTTATGTATAGAGATACCTGTACTGAATTGTATATACATTTGCATTTCATTGTACCTGGATTGGCAGGAGAGGTGGGATCCTATACAGAATGAGGCAGGTGAGAGTCTAGATGTTGGTATGGAGACTGATGAGAGGAAAGTCAGTGGACGCAATAGGCAGGAGAAAGGAAGTGAGTGAGGAAGGACTGTTGCTATGTATTGCACTTAGTTTAATGCACGAGGCCTGATGGGTAAAGCAGATGGGTACATCGTACTGAATCATTGTACTCATTACAGAAACATGGTTAAGCGAGGAGCAGGACTGGCAGCTCAATGTTCCAAGGTACAGGTGCTTCAGGAGACAGTAGTTTGGGGGGTTGGGGGTGTAAAAGAGAAGGGGATTGTTAGGCGCTTCCCCCTCCTGGTGAATGCTATGTACTTACCTTTCTCTGTTTCTATCCCAAGTACAGGCCTCGTGGCTGTGAGTCTGGAATCGAGGGGTTAAAGGCTCCTGTACCCGATTGGCCAAGCTGCGTCAGGTGACGGGTGACTCATCTGAAGTATAAATACCAGAGCTTCCCAGGATCCTCTCTCTTCTTCGTCGACCCTGACTGATGAGCAGACTGCTGGTGTGGGCCGAGGAAAGCCTGACCACATGGCATAGAACTTTGTGTATTTTCACCATTCCTTGTTAACAGATATTGAATTGGGACGGATAAGGGCTGACCTTAGAGTTTTTGTGTATTTTGGTTTCAGGGTTGTATCTCTTTGGGCAGGTTTTGGAGTCTCCGGTTCGACGGCCCATTGCGTGGCTGGCTGGAGCATTGTTAAATTGTTTGTCAGTTTATCCATATCCCTGACTGGGTTGTTTAAATCAGGTTTGGGTTTTGTGTTCCAATGAATAATTAAAACTGTTTTTGAACCTGAACCTGGTTTTTGACTTGTGTTACGCGGCTCTGAAGTACTTGCATTCGGGAGTCGTAACAAAATGGGGGCTCGTCCTAAGTTTTGAGGACCCTAGACGTTTTTAAGGGGTTTTTTTTGGTAGGCTTCTGGACTGAGGAAGTCTGTGTGTTGTGAGGGAATTTTTTCTTCCCTGTTTGTGGTAGCATTAGTGCCCAAGTTTTAGCTGGTGGTTTGGTGCTACATTAGAAATGGAATTTAAGGTGAAAGAATTTGTTGAGGCTCCTAGTTGGGAGTTGTTTGATAGATGTACGAAGGAGCATTTGATTTTGCTGGCTGAGAACTATGCCGTGACTATTGACAAGCATTCAAAGAAACACTCCATTAAATCGGAGTTGTGGGCTGCGTTGGTGGAGGCTGGGGTTTTGCCTGGTGGTGCAGACAGTCCCCCACCTTCTGTTCAGCCAGTTCAGAACATGGAGGCCGTCATTAAACTGAAGGAGATGGAGCTTGAGTCACAGAGAATTGCCTCTTTGTTAAAAGAGAAAGAGCTCATGCATGTTCTTGAAATGAAACGGCTTGAGGAGGAAACCAAAAGGGCTGAATTTCAGCTGCGGGAAAAAGAAATAGATAATTCCCGGGTTTCTTCTAGGGAACGGGAGTTTGATATGAGCAAGAACATCCGCCTGGTTCCCCCGTTACGTGAGGAGGATGTGGACAAGTATTTCACAGTGTTTGAACGGGTGGCTTTGTCCTTGAAGTGGCCTAGGGACGTGTGGACCTTGCTATTGCAGTGTGTCCTTGTGGGTAAAGCACGGGAGGTGTACTCATCTTTATCTGTTGAAAGCAGTCTGGACTATGAGTGTGTGAAGTCTACAGTATTAAGGGCTTATGAATTAGTTCCAGAGGCGTACGGCAGAAGTTCCGGCGCTTTAGGAAGTTTGATAGTCAGACTTATGTGGAGTTTGCTAGGGAGAAGGAGGCACTTTTTGACAGGTGGTGCGCTTCTCAAGGAGTGAAGGATTTTGAGCTACTGCGGGCCTTGATGATTATGGAAGACTTTAAGAACTGTCTCCCTGAGAGGGTTACTACTTACCTTAATGAGCAGAAGGTGAATGAGGTGTCTAAGGCTGCGGTGTTGGCAGATGAGTATGTATTGACTCATAAATCTGATTTTGTTGGGCGATCCTATAGTTTTGGTGCACGGCCGGTTGATCGTGGTGGTGTCGCCGGGGGCAGTGTCAAAGCTGTTTCTGTGCCTGCAAGTGGCAGCACGTTGATACAGGGGGAGGTCCGAGCGGATAAGGTTGACGGAAATGTAAGGACTAATGAAGGTCCTGTGTGCTACTATTGTAGAAGGAGAGGGCACATGTTAAAGTCGTGTCCCGTTCTGAAGCAGAAAAATGCAAAGCCTGTGGCTTTGGTGGGTGCACAGAAGGCACCTGTCGTACCTGAGGTGCCTGAGTCTGATGAGTGTAGGAATTATTCTGCGTTCATCATGAATGGTTTTGTTTCTCTCGAGGGGTGATAGAGTTCCAGTATCCATCTTGCGTGATACTGGTGCTACTCAGTCCTTTATATTGGATGGTGTACTGCCGTTTTCTGGGGAATCATCGGTTGGGTCAAGTGTCCCAGTGGTAGGATTCGGGATGGATGACATGGTAGTGCCTTTGCATACCGTGCGTCTCGAGTCCGAGTTGGTTTCAGGCCGGGTAACTGTTGGGTTACGGCCGTGTTTTCCCGTTGGGGGAGTTTCTGTGATTTTGGGGAATGACTTGGCAGGAGGTAGAGTTTTAGTCACTCCTGAGGTGACGGCTGTTCCGATGGTGCAGAGTCCTGATAGATTGGCTATGCAGCATCCAAAGGTCTTTGCAGCTTGTGCTGTCACGAGGGCTATGGCTAAGAGCCAGGCGAAGTTTGAGGATGTGGTGGACCTGAGTGAGAGCATTTTTGGGGATCAGGATGATAGATCCTGTGTGGTGAAGGGTGTTTCTCCATCTCAAGATGGGATAGTGTCTGGAAATGTGCCGGTGTCACTGTCACGTGACCGGCTGGTTGAGGAGCAAAAGAGTGATCCAGGTTTATCTGATCTGTTCGACTGCGCAGTGCCTGAGGGGGATATGGATTCCACAGCAAAGGGGTATTTTCTAAGGGATGGCTTACTGATGCGAAAGTGGTCTCCCTTGGATATATCTGGGCATGATGATTGGAGCGTGGTTGATCAGATTGTGATGCCTCGTCGGTATAGGGACGAGATACTCTGTTTGGCTCATGATGGTCCTCTGGGTGGACATTTGGGGGTCAATAAGACGTATGACTGCATCTTACGGAATTTTTTTTGGCCAGGGTTGAAAAAGGACGTGAAACAGCACTGCAGGTGTTGTCACATTTGCCAGGTGGCAAGAAAGCCGAACCAATCGATTGTTCCTGCGCCTTTATATCCAATCCCTGTGGTCGGTGAGTCGTTTGAGCGGATTCTAGTTGATTGTGTGGGCCCTCTACCTCGGACAAGGGTGGGCAACAAGTTTTTATTAACAATTATGTGTGCGACTACCCGCTTTCCGGAGGTGGTCCCTTTGCGTAGAATTACTGCCCCTGCAATTGTTAAGTCTCTCACTAAGTTTTTTTCGTTGTTCGGTTTGCCCAAGGTTGTGCAGAGTGACCAAGGTACCAACTTCATGTCGAAGGTTTTTGGTCAGGTAATGAAGTTGTTAGATATTAAGCATTGTTACTCCAGTGCGTATCATCCTGAGAGCCAGGGAGCTCTCGAGAGGTTTCACCAGACTTTGAAATCTATGTTGAGGACTTACTGCCTGGAGTTTGAAAAAGACTGGGATGAGGGAGTTCATCTAGTTATGTTTGCGGTGCGTGAGGTCGTGCAGGAGTCTTTAGGGTTCAGTCCTGCTGACCTGGTGTTCGCGCATACTGTACGTGGTCCGTTGAGGGTCCTGAAGGAGAAATGGTTGCAGGAGGATACAAAACGTAGTATTTTAGATCACGTCTGTACTTTTCGCTCTAGACTGAGGAGGGCATGCGAACTGGCAATGGGTAATCTTGCCTCTGCTCAGTCTAGGATGAAGGACTGGTTCGACAGGAAGGCTTCTAGTAGGAATTTTTCTCCAGGTGACAAGGTCCTGGTGTTGTTGCCTATTCCTGGTTCCAGTCTGCAGGCTCGGTATAGCGGTCCCTATCAGGTGGTTAAGAAGGTTGGTGAGAGGGATTACGTTATTGGTACCCCTGATCGGAGGCGTAAGACTCAGCTCTGTCATGTCAACATGATGAAACAGTACCATGAGCAGGTTGATGGGTCGGAGCTATGTCCTTCTAAGCCTGTTTTGGCTGCAGTGGTGCTGCCCCCTGACACGGGTGGTGATGTGGGGGAGGCACGGTTGTCTGTGGCAGTGACGCAGGGAAAGCTGAGTAACTCTGAGGCTTTGGAGACGCTTCCCTTGCGGTTGTCTCATTTGACTGGAAGTCAGCGGGGTGACCTGCTTGCTTTGGTGAAGTCAAATGTGTCACTGTTCTCGGATGTGCCTTCTCAGACGTCTGTGCTGCAGCATGACATTGACGTGGCCGGTGCTACGCCAATTAAACAGCATCCGTATCGGGTCAACCCTGACAAGCGTCATCGTCTAAGAAGTCAGGTTGACTATATGCGGCGGCATGGCATTGCTGAACCTAGTTGTAGTCCATGGAGTTCTCCGTGTCTACTGGCGACGAAGGCTAATGGGGAGGACAGGTTTTGCACGGACTATCGGAAATTAAATAGTGTAACTAAGCCGGATTGCTATCCTCTTCCACGGATGGAGGATTGCGTGGATCGTGTGGGAAGTGCATCTTTTGTGTCTAAGTTGGACTTGTTAAAAGGCTATTGGCAAGTCCCTTTGACTAGGCGGGCGAGGGAGATCTCTGCGTTCGTTACGCCTGATGACTTTCTTCAGTACACGGTAATGGCATTTGGGATGCGCAATGCGCCGGCAACCTTCCAACGGTTGGTGAACATTGTATTGTCTGGTTTGTCCTTCTGTGAGGCATATCTTGATGATTTGGTTGTGTGCTCCAGGTCGTGGATCGAACACATCGGTCATCTGAAGGAGGTATTTCATCGTCTAGCGGAGGCAAACCTAACGATCAATCTGGGGAAGTGTGAGCCACGGTAACGTATCTGGGTAAGGTAGTGGGCCGGGGTCAGGTTCGCACTCTCAAGGAAAAGGTGGGGCATATCGTCGCATTTCCTGCTCCAACCTTTAGGACTGAACTCCGTAGGTATCTGGCTATGGTTGGGTACTATAGAGGATTCTGTCCAAACTTCTCTGCGGTGGCTGCCCCTTTGACGGATTTGCTGAGTCCGAAGGTAGCTTTTGTGTGGTCCGCAGAGTGTCAACAAGCCTTTGATCATACCAAAAGTCTTCTGGTGCGCGCACCTGTGCTTGCGGCACCTGATTTTGAGCGTCCATTTAAGCTGGCAGTAGATGCTAGTGATCGTGGGGTTGGTGGAGTTCTTCTACAGGATGATTCAGATGGGGTGGAGCATCCAGTTTCGTACTTCTCTAAGAAGTTTAATCGTCATCAGAAGTGGTACTCCACCATTGAGAAAGAAACCCTTGCGGTTGTAATGTCTCTGACTCATTTCGAGGTTTATGTTGGCTCCTCGAATGTCCCTGTCATCGTACTCACGGATCATAATCCGTTGGTATTCTTGCAGAATATGCGGAATAAGAACCGGCGGTTAATGAGCTGGAGTTTGCAGCTGCAAGATTACAACTTGGAGATCAGGCATATCCGTGGCAAAGATAATGTATTGGCTGATGCATTGTCGCGCCAGTGATGTCTGTGCTACTGAATAGTTGCTGAAATTTGGTGGTGTTTTTTAGTTCATTTTCAGAAACTTATTCAGTATCTTTGGGTGGGGGTGTTAGGCGCTTCCCCCTCCTGGTGAATGCTATGTACTTACCTTTCTCTGTTTCTATCCCAAGTACAGGCCTCGTGGCTGTGAGTCTGGAATCGAGGGGTTAAAGGCTCCTGTACCCGATTGGCCAAGCTGCGTCAGGTGACGGGTGACTCATCTGAAGTATAAATACCAGAGCTTCCCAGGATCCTCTCTCTTCTTCGTCGACCCTGACTGATGAGCAGACTGCTGGTGTGGGCCGAGGAAAGCCTGACCACATGGCATAGAACTTTGTGTATTTTCACCATTCCTTGTTAACAGATATTGAATTGGGACGGATAAGGGCTGACCTTAGAGTTTTTGTGTATTTTGGTTTCAGGGTTGTTTCTCTTTGGGCAGGTTTTGGAGTCTCCAGTTCGACGGCCCATTGCGTGGCTGGCTGGAGCATTGTTAAATTGTTTGTCAGTTTATCCATATCCCTGACTGGGTTGTTTAAATCAGGTTTGGGTTTTGTGTTCCAATGAATAATTAAAACTGTTTTTGAACCTGAACCTGGTTTTTGACTTGTGTTACGCGGCTCTGAAGTACTTGCATTCGGGAGTCGTAACAGGGATGTTGCATTATTGTTTAAGGAGGGTTTCATGGTGGTGGTCAGAAGTGCCAATAAGTGAGGCTATATGGATTGAACTGAGGAACAATGAAAGATGTTGGGGGAGTACTTTAGGCCCCCAAATTGTCAACTGCAAATATGACAGGGGATTAACAGGCAGCTGCAAGATTGTCATAGAAGGGGATTTTAACTTTCCCAATATTTACTGGAATGTCATAGTGCAAAAGGTTTAGACAGGATGGAATTTATCAAATGTAGTCAGGAAAGTTTCTTCCACCAATATGTGGAGGGTCCCACATGGGAGAGGGCAACACGATCTAGTCGTGAAAAATTGGGAGGGATAAGTGGATGTGTTTGTGGGTGAGCCTTTCGGAACCAGCAACCATTGTTCTATTAGGTCTAAGATAGTTATGGATAGAAACAGTGTGGGCCCACGAGTTAAAATTCTAAATTGGGACAAGGACACCTTTGAATGTATGTGACAGGAACTTACTCATGTTGATCATGTTAAGTGTTCGGCACGGACTTGAAGGGCCGAGACGGCCTGTTTTCCGAGCTGTAATTGTTATATGGTTATATGATTGTAGGCTGTTTGAAGGAAAAGGAACATCAGGAAAGTGGAAGGTACACAAAAATGCTGGAGAAACTCAGCGGGTGCAGCAGCATCTATGGAGCGAAGGAGATAGGTAACGTTTCGGGCCGAAACCCTTCTGTAATTGTTATATGGTTATATGATTGTAGGCTGTTTGAAGGAAAAGGAACATCAGGAAAGTGGAAGGTACACAAAAATGCTGGAGAAACTCAGCGGGTGCAGCAGCATCTATGGAGCGAAGGAGATAGGTAACGTTTCGGGCCGAAACCCTTCTTCAGACTGATGTTTTTAAAAGTGTACTGACAAAAGAGTCCAGGATATGCATGTTCCTGGGAGAGTGAAGGGCAAGGCAGGTGAGCGTAAGGAAGCTTGGATGATGAGGGAAATGGATGCTCTGGTCAAGAGTAAGGAGATGGCATGGGGCAGGTATAAGCAGCTGGGATTGTGTATCCTTGGAGGAGGTTCTGGAGCAGAGGAGCAAGCTAAATAAGGAGGGCAAAAGGGGGAGCGGTGATAGCTCTGGCTGATAACATTAAGGACAATTGCAAGGGATTTTATAAGTACATAAAGGGGGAAAGTGTAACCAGAGAGTGCTTGGGACCCCTCAGGAATCAAAGCAGTCAACTTTGTGTGGAGCCACAGGAAATGGGTAAAGTCCTCAATGAGTATTTCTCTTCTGTTTTTACCATGGAGAAAGACTTGAGGACTGGGGAACTTGGGGCAGTCAATAGAAGTATCTTGAGAGCACAGTATTACGGCCGGGGAGGTGCTGAAGGTAAAGAGATGTATGAATGTAGACAAATCTCCTGGGGCTGATCAGATATAGCCAAGGACACTGTGGGAAGCTAGAGCGGAAGCTACAGGTGCCCTGGCTGAGATTTTTGAGCAGTCAATAAATAAGGGTGAAATGTTGAAAGAATGGAGAGTGACAAATGTTGTGCCTCTATTCAGAAAGGACTGCAGGGAAAAGCCTGGGAACTACACGCCAGTCAACTTAACATCTGTGGTCAGAAAGTTACGAGAGAGTATTCTGAGGAACAGATATCCATGCATTTAGACGGACAAGGTCTGATTCGGAATAGTCAGCATGGTTTTATGCATGGGAAGTCATATCTCGCAAGTCCAATGACCAAAAAGGTTGATGAAGGCAGAGCTATAGATGTTGTAAATATGGATTTCAGCAAGGCATTCAACAATGGTAGGCTGTTCTGGAAGTTTAGATCGCATGGTATCCAAGGAGAGATTTCTAAATGGATTGAAAATTGGCTTCATGGAAGGAAGGAGAAGGTGATGATGGAAGGTTGTTTTTTGGATTGTTGGCCTGTGGCTAGTGGTGTGCTTCAGGGTTCGGTGCTAGGCCCATTACCGTTTGTCATCCAAATGAAAGATTTAGATAAGATCTTATAAGGCACGCATAGCAGGTGAAGATGGTTGTCAAAAATTACAGCAGGATCTTGATCAGTTGGCTAGGTGGCTGAGGAATGCTTGATGGAATTTAATGCACAGAAATGTGAGGTCTTGCATTTTGGGATGTCTAACATGGGCAGGACCTACACAGTGAATACTAAGACTCTGGGGATTATAGTAGAGCAGAGGGATCTAGGTGTGCATTTCTTTGGTTTCTCTGAAAGTGGTGTCACATGTAGATGGGGCAGTCAAAAAGGCTTTTGGCACATTGGCCTTCATCAGTCAGCGTATTGAGTGTAAAAGTTGGGAGGTCATGTTGCAGTTGTATAAGATGTTTAGAATATTATGTTCAATTTGGTCACCATGTTGTAGGAAAGATGTTGTCAAGCTGGAAGGGGAGTGTAGAGAAGATTTACAAGGATGTTGTCAGGACACAAGGGCCTGATCTATAGGGAGAGGTGTAAAAAATCATGAGAGGAACAGGTCAGATAAACGCATGGTCTTTTGCCCAGAGGAGGGGAATCGAGAACCAGAGGTTTAAGGTGAGGGAGGGAAAAATTTAATAGGAAACTATAGGAGTAACTTTTTTACACGAAGGATGGTGGATGTATGGAACGTGCTGCCGGAGGAGATAGTTAGGCAGGTACGTTTAAAAAACATTTAGACGGGTATATGGATAGGATAGGTTTAGAGGGATATGGGCCAAATGCAGGCAGGTGTGACTAGTGTAGATTGGGCATGTTGGTCGGCATTCGCAAGTTGTAACAAAGGGCCCGTTTCCAGCCTGTATGACTCCAGCTCGGTACATATGAGAAATAAAGTACCATTGAATATCCAGTAATGTTTGAGAAAACTCATTCCAGGTACACTATTATACCCCATAAGCATGCATTTATATAACAAATCTGCACAAAATATCCCCATTTTAGTAATGCTAACCAATTTAAATTATTGGTCTTGTAACGTTAGATTATGTTAAAAACAATCCTTGATATTTGAACCATAATCGAGATCAATTAAAAACATAAGATGTTTTAGATAACCAAGAACAAAAGGTCACTCATGTATGTGGAAGGTTATATGTGACAGAAATGGGAGAAATTGGGCAGAACCATGCGTTTTTCTTTCTAATTGGAGACAACCATACCTGACATTCATACAATGCACTTTGGGCCCCTGTACTTTTAACATAGCCTGCTGTCTCCTCATTAATAGGTTATGAGTTTGTAAACATTGTCCCATTTTAGCTGTAACTATAAACTGTTGCCTATATTTCCCTTAGCAACCACACAGATCTTCTTGATCACTACTTGGCAACACAGCCTCAAAGCTTTGTGTCCAGCATGTTATCCATTGGTTGCTATAGCAGGTGCTTATATTTGCTATATTTCACTATTTGATCTAATGCCAAATATTGCATCTCACTATTTGGTTTTGAATCTCATGCAACAGGTGACTATTTGATTTATTCTGCACCATCAATGATTTACCGAATATAGATACAGGGTGAAGAAGGAAGTTGGGATATAGCTTTTCTGTTTTGATGTAGTTTGACATAGATTTTTGGGGGGGTTGATATTTTCCATTTATTTTACTATTGTTTTATTCCATAGCGTGCCAAATCCTTCTCTGCGATTAGACCCTTGTTTTGGGGCTTTTCTCCTTGTTTTTCCAAATTTGATTTAACTGACATAGTTTGTGACACACAGTATGAATATCGTGCTTTGTTCGATTCAACTGAAGTCGTTGATTACATTTTAGTTCTGTACTCCTCCCGGGTGCTATTTAACTTCTGATTTAATGAAGCAGTTTAGTGGTGGAGTGTGTATCATTTATCTCTGCAAAATTAGTTTGATATTAAGATGATTAAGATGATAGAACATAAAAATGAAATAGCTGACCCTAGATTTAAAGTTTAAGAAGACAATTCCTTTGTCCAGGGTTAATGTCAGCTTATAAAGGTGCACTGGAGAGCGAGTGGAGAGGAGATTCACCAAGATGTTGCCTGGATTGGAAGACATTAGTTATGGGACAGATTGCGCTCATTTACTCTGGAGCGATAAAGGCTAAGGAGTGACCTAATGGACAGATAAAAAATTATACATATTAGATGGAGTAGATTTTAAATATTATTGGTTGTAATATATTATTGCTGGCAGTTATCATGATATCTGCATTCCAATATACATGTTGTATTAAACATAGACTTTACTGAATGGCGGTAATTTATTAGATAACAACTGAGTTAACTACCAAAGGTAGATCTGCTTTGAATAGTCTAATTTTGGCATTTCTGGATGGGTTGTACCTCTTGTTGGTGCAGCGATAGAGGGGCCATGAAATATACTTGGGTTCCTTGTTGTTGTTGATTTGTGTTAATGATTTGAGTGTGTGTTATTTCTAGATGATCGGATGAATCTTACTTGTATGAGATGTTTCAGCCATCACTTTTACTCCCAGCCGAGAGATGCCTTTTGCATTCAGAAATACAAATGAGCATTAAGTTTACATCACCCTAGAAGTTGCACTGTTCATAAAACATGCACTGGAATTATTCTGTGGTGGGCATAAGCAGGAGTAACTTCATTTCCATGCGTGACCTACAAAATATGTAGTAGCACAATTCACCAACCTTTAATGTGCTTTGGAGCACTAATGTAATTTTGGGAGTCACACACAAAGGACTACTTTGCTGGTGCAATAAAACATCAAAAAGTTGTGATCCACCAGCTGGAATTAAAGATCAGCTTTGGGTGTGTTCATGAGGTAAGACAGGGCCAACAAGGGCTTGGCCCCAACTGTTTGTGTGAAGATGAAATGGAGATGTTGGCAGTGATGGTGACTTGGGGAAAGCATTGATGCCGATCAGACATGTTGGAGGGGTGGGAGATTACAACCTTCACATGGTCAGCCCTGTTTCAACGAATGCAATCAACCCAGCGTGCACAATCAAATAAGATCAAATAGAACAAGTTGTCCTACAACTTTAGCCTGTGCACGCCATACGCAAGAAGAAGACACATTGGAATTTCACACTCTCCAAAATTAGAAGGCCTCATGTGAAAAGAAGTCATTCAATCATTGCTTTGGAACACAATTTATCATTGTCTTCGATAATGGATTCCACAGCAACAGTTTAAGCATAGTTTCTTCCTATAATAAGAAGCCACATATTGAGTCCTCGGCCACTGTTTTGAAGCCACATGTCTAGGGTAAAGTGTTTCAGCAGTGATGCCAGCCCTGCATTGCAAGTTAATTGATGTTACTGCTGCATGGCTGCTGGCATTTGTGTTTATGAGCACCAGGCCCACATGATAGAAACTTTACTCGCACATCAATCTCTGGGATCAACTGCTCAACACAATTTCTTATCAATTTTGTATCTGAATTAGAGTCATAGAGTGATACAGTGTCGAAACAGGTCCTTTGGCCCAACTCGCCCACACCAGCCAACAATGTCCAGCTACCCTAGTCCCACTTGCCTGCGCTTGGTCCATATCCCTCCAAACCTGTCCTATCCATGTACCTGTCCAACTGATTCTTAAACAATGGGATAATCCCAGCCTCAACTACCTCCTCTGTCAGCTTGTTCCATACACCCATCAGCTCGAGGCTTTCCAGGCGAGTGCCCTCGAGCTTGAAGGTCAAAGGCGCGCTTTTGGATTAGGTCGACCAAGTGGGACAGGCCCTTAAGTTCTGAAAACTACTGCTTATGTTTTTTTTCCCCAATGACCCAATGAAATTCACCGGTCAGCACCGGCAACAACCTACGAGAACCTATGAAAACCTTCGACCTCCTGGCAACCCACCCACGACAGGAGAATTTCCGCTACTCTCCATGGCAGCTTCATTCTGGTCGCCGATAATTTTTCAACATGTTGACCGTAATGAGGCCGCGACTAGTTCCCAGAGTGCAGGAACTCATCACGACGATGAAGGCGACCACCCGGCAACCACCCACGAACATCTGGTGACCATGTTGCCACCTGCAGAGTCTCCTGAAGTCGCCTAAAAAGTCACCTAAATGGTATAGGCCCATAAGGAAGACAAATGCATTCATTCGAGTGGACAAGAATATAAAAGCAAGGATTTAATGCTGAGGTTTACAAGGCGGCAGTCAGAACACATTTGGAATATTGTGAGCATTTTTGGGCCTCATATCTGAGGAAGGATGTGCTGGCATTGGACAGGGTCCAGAGGAGATTTACAAGAATGATCCTGGGGATAATTGGGTTAATGTACGAGGAGCATTTGATGGCACCAGTCACTGGAGTTTAGAAGGATGGGATCTCATTGACACCTACCGAATAATGAAAGGCCTAGATAGAGTGGATATGGAAGGATGTTTCCTAAAACGGGAGAGTCCAGAACAAGAGGGTAGAGCCTCAGAATAAAAGGATGTATCTTTAGCAGAAAGGAGGATCAGCCAAGGCGATGAGGTGGAATTTCTTTAACCAGAGGATGGTGAATCTGTGGAATTCATTGCCAGATGGCTGTAAAGGCAAATCTTTGGTATTTTAAAAGTAGAGATTGATAGGTTTTTGATTAGTCAGGGTGTCAAAGGTTACAGAAAGAAGGCAAGAGAATGGGATTGAGAAGGAAAAATAGACAAGCCATGAATGATTGGCAGCGCAAACTTAATGGGCCAAATGGCCTAATTCTGCTCCTATGTCTTATGGTCTTATGATTTCAAATATAATACAAAACCATAACTTATCTCTTGGAAAAAAAGCAGATCGCACAAGATTTTAACTGAGTCTCGAGTTTAAAGAATATGGTAAAGAGTGCATAAATTCAGTTTAGGTTCTTACAAGGAGTAATTGTTGTAAATCAGGGACTTTCTGATCAATAAAGGTTATTAAAGATCATAAAACTGAATCAGCAAATAAAACAGATCAAATTAAAAAGGATTAAATTATAAGCTGAGGAGCAGAGTATATAAAAATACGTATACATTGAAGCAACATGACTGCTTACAAAAAGTATATAAAAAATGATTGCTTTGATTTATGTTGCTAATGAATCCGGCGTTCCTACCATGACACCATGTCATTAAAACCGCCTTCTTTCATCTCCGCAACATCACCAAACTCAGACCCTCTCTCACACCTCCCGCTGCTGAAAGACTCATCCATGCCTTCATCTCCTCCCGACTGGACTATTGCAACTCACTTCTCCTTGGCATCAGCTCCACCTACATCAACCGACTCCAACTGGTCCAGAACGCAGCCGCCCGACTCATCACCCACACCAAATCCTGGCATCACATCACTCCAGTCCTCAAACAACTTCACTGGCTTCCCATCTCCCACCGGATCACCTACAAAATCCTGATCCTCACCTACAAAGCCTTCCACCAACTGGCCCCCCCCATATCTCACTGACCTCCTCTCCCCCTACCAACCCTCACGGTCCCTCAGATCCACATCAGCCGGTCTCCTCTCCATCCACAAGTCCAACCTCCGCAGTTTTGGGGACAGAGCCTTCTCCAGGGCAGCTCCCAGGCTCTGGAACTCCCTCCCCCAACTGATCCGCAATTCCGTGTCCCTCACCATCTTCCAGTCCCGCCTCAAGACCCATCTCTTCACCTCTGCCTATCCTTAGCCCCATGTCCCCCTCCCTTTTCATCTGTGAATTAATTGCCTCATATTGTGTTTTGAATTGAATTCTGTCTTTACTTTGTGTACTAGTCATGTCTCTACTATTTATTTCATTCCCCTTACATGTTTTTCCTCTACCTGCTAATTTTTTGTAAGGTGTCCTTGAGACTCTTTAAAGGCGCCCATAAATAAAATGTATTATTATTATTATTATTATGACTCCCAGCTACAGGTTTGCAAATGCTTTTTCCTCGTATCTGCCATAGACTTTGTCATTGCAGTCATGTATAATCTGAATATTTCGAGTTCCCCAGATTAGATGTTCCTTTACTGTCTCACTTGCTTCAACAGTACTATTGAACTTATTAGCTCTTTTGTTTAAGGGAGGATACGGCCAAAACGTTTCTATTGCCGAGAATGAGTCCAAAGGCTCAAAAGAATAATAATAAAGCTTACATAGTCTCTGCATTGGAATTTGAATGGTTAGCAGTTCAAAGCTGAGAAGGCAGAATGGGAATGTCCAATTGAGGATGTTAGCCCAGTCCTGGCCTAGTGGATGAAAAAAACTAAAACCTTTTAAAACTGTCATTCCGAAAATGACCAAGAATATTTTTCTCCCTCACAACTTGTAAAACATTCACTGTGTAATTGTAAATTGGCTTGACCCAGAGTATAACGATATTGTACACATTCCTCATTTTCGACTTTTTTGGTAGAGATGTTGTTTGCTCTATTACCTTTAATACAAGTGTAAAATTCTCCAAAATAAAAAGTGGAGCAATGTATAAAATTTCCTACAAATTTTTCAATGTAATTAGTTTGAAAAAAATGCAGTTCTATGTACCAATAGCAGGATTTTATTAACTCCATTTCTGTTAAATGGGGCCAATGATTGTATTGTATTCTTGGCCCACAGTGAAGTCACTGACCTCTGAACTCCTCCAAGACCTCAAAAACAATTTCATAGGCACATTTCATTGTTTGAGATCAAGATCACAGACTTGCTCAGCTTTTATTTTGTCTCTGGATCATATCAGCAGCTACTGCTCATCTCTGCTAAGAGCATTGTGCATCACTCTGATGCTGCCTGTGGCAGTTTCCTAAAGACCCACATCAAAACGAAGCATTCACTCACATCCTCGCTCTTTCCTTACATTAATCTTCATTTCAGCATTGGCTTGAGAGAATGCACCAGCGAGGCAAAATGCGGACATTTGAGAGAACTTGAAATATACCAATCAGTAATGTTCATTGCACAAGAAACCTAAAGGGCCTGTCCCACTTGGACATCATTCGCGCACCATTTACGGCACCTGCTAGCGTGTGGGTAGCGCGTGGGTAGCGTGGGACGGGCGCATGGAGTGGCGTGGAGGAGTGTGGACTTTGTCCTGCATGAAATCTTCGCGCGCCACCGGCCTGTCGTGTAACTGACGGCCAAAGTGGGACAAGCCCAAGACCCTGACGCGGCGCAACGTCTCACCTCCAACAGCAGCAGAAGCAGGCAAACGATCGCCGTGCTCGGCCTGGGGCTCACAGCCATTGCGGATCCGGATCCGCCCCACTCCTACTCCCAGAGAGTGGCCAAGGCGATTGGAGATAGACACAAATCCCGCTGAGTTACTCCTGCATTTTGTGTCTATCTTCAAATGACGTCACGCGCTCCAGACGCCTGTGCGGACACATGATGACGCGCGTGACCGTCGCGTCGCGTAAATGACGGCCAAGTGGGACAGGCCCTTAACAGAGCTGCTCTGTTTGGTGTGCTGGAGTTAAGTGCTTGTCTAGTTCTACAGATGACTTCCACAAACAGCATTGAGGGGATTCACAATTATATTATCATACCATTAAAAGGCAGTAGTGCATCTTCTAGGCCAAGATCTCCTTTTGTCAGCAAAAAATGGCTTTGTAATCTTTTGGAGAAATATGAATTATTCTCCCATTTTGCAGATATTATTGAATAAAGGGGTCAGAATTTTTCAAGGTGTACGTCATGTGGATTGTATGTGATTTATGGTTGTCATGTGGAATGTCATGACGTTTTAGAAAAGTCATGCAAATATTCTGGTAGTTAAAATCTGAAAGGTCTGATTGTCCAATTTTTCAAGTTGTATGGTGCAATCCAAGTGTGGAGGAAAGACATAACTTTGTCCCAGTGGATTGCATATCAGCAATATAAGGTCACATCTACAAAATTAAATGTTAAACATTTTGAAATTAAATCCAAATAACAGCACTTCAAGCCATTGCAGACCTAAGTTAAAAGTGAGTTATTTATGACATTAAATGCACATTTTAAGTTAAGTAATTGAAAATACCTTCATGTAATTCTCCCTCGAGATTAGATGCAAGCTAACACTTTGAATTTTGGACTATTTAGACTTGTTACTCTAGTCCTGATTGCATCCCACTGCAAAAAATGAGAAAGCTTTAAGCAGGATGGTTAAAATGTCACAGTCTATGTATCCATATTGCTGTTGTGACATTTGAGACAGGGCTTGTATTCACTTGCATTTAGAAGGATGAGAGGATATCTTATAGAAATATATACAATTCTTAGAGAATTGGTCAGGCTAGATGCAGGAAAAATTTCCCGATGTTGGGGGAGTCTAGAACCAGGGGTCACAGTTTAAGAATGAGTAGGCCATTTAGGACAGAGATGAGGAAAAACGTCCTCACCCAGAGAGTTGTGAATCTGTGGAATTCTCTGCCACAGAAGGCAGTGGAGGCCAAATCAATGGATGTTTTCAAGAGAGAGTTATAATTAGCTCTTACGGCTAAAGGAATCAAGGGATATGGGGATACTGATTTTAGATGATCAGCCATGATCAAATTGAATGGGGGTGCTAGCTCAATGGCTGAATGGCCTACTCCTGCACCTATTTTCTATGTTTCTATGAACATGTGTGTTTGTTGTTTAAGAGCCAGGGGCAACATCATTCAGATCCCGCCAATATTTAAATGACCAACAATACATTCTTGACAGGAAAAATCACATAATGAGGAGCAGTAAATTCAGAAAATTAACTCAATTATTCAGGATTTTATGTAGAATATGGAGCACAAAGGGGACCATTCAGGTTAAATGGTGTCCATTCTCCACACGATAAAAATGAAGACTTCCTTAATATCAAGAGAACATGAATATGAAGTGCACTTTGTTTTAAAATGTCCCATGTAGAGCAATCCAGCTGCTCAACATTCTATATTAGGCAAATGTCCAGGCAAAAATAATTCATAAAAATCTTGCTGCAAACATAAAATATTATTCAGGTTAAAATAGACTTGTGTGGAGCATAGATGGTGGCATGAACATAGGACAGTACATCACAAGAATAGACTCTTCAGCCCAAAATGTTTGTGGTGAACATGATGGCAAGTTAAACTGATCTCATCTGCAGAAGATCCATATCCCTCTATTCCCGGCACTTCCATGTGCCTAACTAAATGCCTCTTAAACACCACTATCATATCTGCATCCACCACCACCCCTGGCAATGCATTTCAGACTACACTACTCTCTGTATAAATACTTGCCCCACACATCTCCATTACGCTTTCTGCCTCTCAACTCATATCTATGCCCTCTGGTGTTAGACATTTCCACGCTGGGGAAAAGTTTGTATTGTATACCCTATCTATGCTTCTCATAATTTGATATACTTCTATCAAGTCTCCCTTCAACCTCCAACATTCCAGTGAAAACAATCCAAGTCTATCCAATTCTCCCTGTAGCCAAAGCTCTCTAATCTTGGCAGCTTTCTGGTAAACCTCCTCTGCACTGTCTCCAAAACCTCCTCATCATTCCTGCAATGGAGCGACGAGAACTGCATGTGATACTCCAAATGTGGCTTAATCGAAGTCCTATAGAGCTGCATCCAGGGAGCACATAAATATGGGATTGGAATAGAGGATTAGCGAACATTGTAGTGAATAGTGGAGCAGGCTGCAGGGGATGAATGGCCTACAGCTGTTCTTTCTGCTACTTTCTACAGGCCTGCTAGGCTCACGGCTTGTTTCTATATTCATCTGGAGTGGGATTGGGGAATATACCTTTACATAAATACAACCTCTTCTCCTTTACAAACACTACAGCTCCACGGAGGCGCTGGTCTATAACAACTGTGTTTTATTTTTTCTGATGAAACTCTCTGGTCACGTCTTCTCTGGCCAGTTATCTAGTTCCAGTTCAGACTTTCACTCACACTCTGAGCTAAAGCAATTTCATTTTATATGTGCAAACTTGAATCAAATTTATCTTGCAAATAGTAATAATTGGACAAAGTTTTCCACCGTTAAAAACTGACAATAATAATCAATAGGATATAATGATAGGATGTTTAAATCCGTTTTACTTTGTAGAAATCAAGAGAAATATTAAATATTATGTCATTCGGTTTTGCTCTGCACTGAGGGCATTTTTGACTGAGCTCTCGGAACACTAAGCTGAAAGGAAGTCTTAGCATGCATCTATTGTAGATCTATTGATGGCTCTTATTGGTCCCCAAAGACTTTTAACTGTGTCAGTAAGATTTATTAGCTGTCAGTCTTTTTAATCCAATGACATTGGAACGTCTCAGTGCAAATGGGCAATGATCATTTCTTTTTAGCAAGGAAATAGTACAGCATTCATAGCAGCTTAACAGGAGTCCAACTTAATCAAAGGGACCTGCCACACACTGGCCTTCAAAGTGCAGCACTGCAAAGTTTTCATTATTTATTAAGAAATGTTGGCTTCGGTTGGGGGTTGGAACTTGGAGGCTGGTGAGGTGATGATTTTCCAAAAGACTTCTTCCATTTATTCATAAAGTTCAGCAGGAATACTAGAAATCTATGAAAAGCCACATGCAGGGAGTTTCCTTCATTATTCCGGGGCTCTTTCAAAAATCCAATTATTGACACTCTCTCACTTCCTCACACTCAACTTCATTTGCCAGGTTTTCAGCCAACCACTCAAACTATCTGTATCCCATTGCTGAATCACAATGTCTGCATCACAACATGCCCTTCCACCTACTTCCGTCTTCCAGGCAGACTTGGAAACCTTACATTTCTTCCCTCCTCCAGGACGTTCATGCAAATAACAAATAATTGAGGGCCAAAGAAACAATTCCAAGTATACTCCCTCCAGTTTGAAAAGGACCCATTTATTCCACCTTTGTTTTCTATGTGACAATCAGTTTACTCATGCAGCACTTAGGGCTCAATGTAATGTCAAATGCCTTTTGGAAATCAAAATACACTCCATCTGCAGGTCCCCATCCATCAACTCTCCTTATCGCATCTTCAAAGAAATTGAGCACATTAGTCAAACATGCTTAACCTTTCACAAACCAAAGTTGACAAGGTTATTTTCAGTTTTCCTAAATAATGAAATATTTCCTCTTTGATTGATTGATTCTAGCATCTTATCACCCATAGTTGTTAAACTAACTGGCCTATAGCCCTTTGTCTTCCTGTCTTCTGCCGTCTTCCTGGAGTTTAGTGAGATTGAACATTTTTCAACCAATGGCTCTACCATCACTACAGCAATTTTCTTGAAAATATTATCTATTAATCTATTTTTAATTTTCTCATTGTCTCATATTCTTCTCTATATTGATTCTTCTCTATATTGATACTAATAATTGATTTCCTTAATTTTATTTCAATGTCTGTACTATGGTTTCGACTGAATTCATTATTTTTATTGCCACTTCCTGGTTTAGACAGCTGAAGTTGAGTTGAGTTGAGTGAGTGGGCAAATGCATGCCAGATGCAGAATAATGTGAATAAACAGGACAATGCCACCTCTGATGGCAGAAAAAAGCTGGCAAGGCAGATTATTTATTGAATAGCAAGCCGTTAAGAAAGTTAGAAATGTAATCAGACCTTGTGCAACAGTCAATGAAAGTTAGTGTGCAACTGCAGCAGAGAGTGATAAAGGCAAATGGTATGTTGTTCACAGAGACAGGATTTGAGTACTATATATATTTTTTAAATTACGGAAGTTATTTATTTTTCTTTATTACGTTAACTATTGAGTACTATTTTAACCAACCTGTTGTGCTGCTTTCATTGCTCTATTTCAGTACATATGGCCATTCAACACTATTCATTTTTGACTGTTGAAATGTCAAACTGCAGTTTTACAGAAAATTGGTACCACCCATTGTTTCCCTGATTTATTTTGGTTGTTCAAGGGCAAAGTCACTTTGATGCTCATTCACACTGCCCTGTCATGCTATTACTGCATAGTCCTAACATTACATCCAGCAAAGAGCATTAAGAAAATTAGGATGTGTAAGTCATCGACTTTTGGTTGCATACGAAAAAGGAAAAGGAAAAGGAAGGGTTTCAAAGGAAAATTGGTTTTAATGGAACACATCTTGGTTAAAATTCGTATTTCATACAAAATCTCTGAAGATCAAAAATATCTTGAAGGGTATCAAATAAGCATTGCTAACTTCTTCATAAGACACTATCGGTCTATACTCCTGCCATTTGACTTCTCAAAGAGAAATTTTGCACAAATACTCCCAAAGTCCCAAAGAAAAGCCAGCTTTATCTTGACACAATGTGAAGTCGAACCGGCTTTCTACAAAGTCTCCAGACTAGGCATCAAGAAGTCTGCAGGCAAAGTACTTTTAATCCGCTCTTATATATACCTCACAAAATCACCTTTAATTTGCAGAATTTGTGCAACGTCAAGAATGGAGATTTTAGGAATTTCAACCACAAGGTGGTCCATTAAAACCAATTTTCCTTTGAAGCCCTTCTTTTTCCTTTTGCAAGACATACTGTCGACAGCACTTCCATGTTGAACAGTAATATTTTGTTGTGCTGAAGGAAGTAATGAAATGCTTGCAATTTGCTTACAGGAAAGATATGTCTATGGAGGATTCCATCTCTCTAGCACCACATTCTACTCTGGATCATCTTTACAATAAGAAAGCCCATGTCAGGATGCTAGTTATTTTCTACAGCTCAACATTCAACACAATGATACTAAATACACTCATCTCCAAACACAGTGGGTTAGAATTGGTCACAATATTTCCTCCACCCTGATCCAAAACATTAATGCTTCTCAGTGTTGTGTGTTTCGTCTCTTGCTCTGCACCCAGTTCACCTTTCACCCTGTGATCAAATACATGGTCAACTCGATCTTTAAGTTTACCAATGATACTACTATTGATCTGGTCAACAACAATGATGACATGACATAGAGGTCCAGAGTCTTGTATCGTGGTGTCAGGACCACAACGTGGCTCTTAATATCAGCAAGACCTAAGCAAGCGAGTGGTTGAACATAACCCTGTCCTCAATGGAGCTGTTATTGAGATGGTCGACATTTTCAGGATCCTGGCCATCCATATCACCAAGATCATAGAAACATAGAAAATAGGTGCAGGAGCAGGCCCTTCGAGCCTGCACCGCCATTCAATATGATCATGGCTGATCATCCAACTCAGTATCCTGTACCTGCCTTCTCTCCATACCCCCTGATCCCTTTAGCCATAAGGGCCACATCTAACTCCCTCTTAAATATAGCCAATGAACTGGCCTCAACTACCGTCTGTGGCAGAGAGTTCCAGAGATTCACCACTCTCTGTGTGAAAAATGTTCTTCTCATCTCGGTCCTAAAGGATTTCCCCTCTATCCTCAAACTGTGACCCCTTGTCCTGGACTTCCCCAACATCGGGAACAATCTTCCTGCATCTAGCCTGTCCAACCCCTTAATAATTTTGTAAGTTTCTATAAGATCCCCCCTCAATCTCCTAAATTCTAGCGAGTACAAGCCGAGTCTATCCAGTCTTTCTTCATATGAAAGTCCTGACATCCCAGGAATCAGTCTGGTGAACCTACTCTGTACTCCCTCCATGGCAAGAATGTCTTTCCTCAGATTTGGAGACCAAAACTGTACGCAATGCTAGCCTAGCCTGATCCCTTCACGTTGATATAGTGATCAAGTAAATATACCGGCACATATACTTTCTTACGTTCTTAGAAGATTCGGCATATTCACAAAGATTCTCTTAAACTTCTACAAACTTACTGATCTAATGCGTCACACACATGGACTGGATAGAAGAAATGGAAAAGCCTGTGATGGCTTGGGCTATGTTCACCATCTCGGTCTTATGGCAACTACTCTGTTCTTGATTCCTGAACCTGCAGAGAGTGGTGAACATAACCCAGTCCATCACATAAATGCGATTCTTCCTTCTATCCAGTCCATCCTTATGCTGCATTGAATCAGCAATGCTGGAAATATAGTCGAGGATGCCTGCCACCATGGCCATTGTCTTTTCTCTATCTATATTCTGGGAGAAGATGCAGGAGCTTGAAAGCCCAGACATCCAGACTTTAGAACAGCTTCCCCCTCACTGCTGTCAGTCATAAGTTCTAGGAGCAGAATTAGGTCATTTGGCCCATCAAGTCTACTCTACCATTCAATCATGGCCAATCTACCTTTTCCTGTCAATCCCATTCTCCTGTCTACTCCCCATAACCGCTGACACCAATCCCCATAATCAATCACCATTTTCAAATTCCTTTCCTGCAGGTGCTGCCACATACTCATTTTTTAAACTGTACCTTTTTTGGTGATTTCATTAAAGTACTTAATTTTTTTTTGCACTCATTCAGATTTTACTCCAATTAGACACCATATTGATGCTTTTATCATTACTGTGCATACACTGTTCACTCTATGAGTTTCATGTGAAGAAGACATGTCATTGTAAACTGGTGTGTATGCTGATAACATTATCTGAATCTGAAATACCTAGAAGCTCTTGTTAACATCTTTCCCACACCCATCGTGAGCATCTTAAACCCCTTCACATTTCTATCCACACTCGGGGGATTTTCAGAGAAACAATATTGATCTTCAATTGTCACATTACCTATTTGCTTTCCCAAAACAAAGTCAACAAAATCGAATCCACAAACCATGAGGAATAACTGCAGCTGATCTCCAGAGTAGTTACTTGTAGATGCATCAGTGATACACACAGACACTGAGTAATCTGTCCATGTCTAACTGCTCATAAACAAATTAACACCGTTTCTCTCAGATTGTGTAGCTAACACACTGAAGTGACCTGGAAAGGTCCTTCCTGCTTAAGAAGGAACTGCAGATGCTGGAAAATCGAAGGTACACAAAAATGCTGGAGAAACTCAGCGGGTGCAGCAGCATCTATGGAGCAAAGGAAATAGGCAACGTTTTGGGCCAAAACCCTTCTTCAGACGGTCCTATCTGCTGACTGGTTAGCATGCAACAAAAGCTTTTCATTGTACGTCGGTAGACGTGATAATAAACTAAAACTAAACTGTGCTTTTGTCCTTACAAACCAAGCCACGGATCCTGGCTACAAATGCATTCAAGGTACAAAGATATATTCAAGTTGCATGAAGGGAAGGTATTTCAAAAAGTATGTCAAAAAAGTAATTCGAAACTCTTGTGATGTATGTTTTTAAGAATAATTTTCTTTCCTCAGGATAATTACTAGTTGTCAGTAAACATTAATTTTATTTAGGATTTTTTAAAATTTGCTATTGAAATAACATTTTATGTGACATAAATGTACAGGTAATAATGGCGGTTAATATTTCTTGTTCTCATAAGAATGTACCACAGCAAGGATTTCATCATGTGCCTAACTACTACTGACCTACATTATTGCAACTAATCTCAAATAGAAAGTTTTCAGTACAGAAATTATGTAACGTGTGGAAATGTTATCCTAAGCTTTCTGTATATTTAACATAGTATCCTTATTATTTATTTAAATTATTAACATTTCCCCAAAATCTTGGAGAAGATTGTGCGACACCTTCTTCAAAAAACTTCACAGATTTTGCATCAGTAGAAGGGTGGGGAGTGTCAGAAAACTGGCTGACAAACGATCGTACTATATTCCATTTATATTTCTGATTCTTTTGGTTTCTGGCAAATACTTCCATCGTTTATCAACATGATATGACTGGATAAATTGTAACAGTGCAGATTTTCTATCACATTGGTTTATTTTATCACTTTACTTGATTTGAACGTTATAGTCTAAAGATATATCAGCCTTTAAAAAAAACAACGAATAAGGTGAAACAGCAGTGAGGAAAAACAGGGCATATCAGGATATCAAATAAACAATGGTACAATCAAAGAGGAACACTCCACATCATTATTATATGTATTTCGGAGGCTGCAAAATTATATTCGCTACAATTTACCAGATACCATACGCCCAAAGATTAGAAACATGTAGCGATCGTTTGCCTTTAAATTACTCATGGGTATGAGTCGATTATCTGACACAAATGAAGAGCACCAAACTGTCTGCTATTTTGGTGTGTGCATTCAGTTCTTTTCAATGAGTTAACATCTCTGCTATATTCAATTAATACGTTAACACTTCTGTTAAACTAGCAGTGTTAGACTAATCACTCCTTTAACAGCTGCACATACGAATGTGGCAAACACGTGTTTGCTAATATCACCAATTGTCATTACAAGGCTGTTATGTTTCTTCTATTTTGAATTACAGATTGTGTAAAATGGTAAGTCAGTAAGCTTCCTTATAAATCTTTGGCTCTTTTCCACTCTGTCCAGAGAGAATCTGGCCGATCTGAGTGAAATATGCTCAATTCCGCAGGATGAAAAATCTGCCCGTAACAACACACTTGTAGTCCATCAACAGTATTATTTATGACCTATTTTATCACAATGCCACACCCCTCTCAACGTTTAGTATGGAGAAAGTGATGACATGGTAGATGATGGATGACACAAATACAACAATGGATGTCTTAAGGGCCTGTCCCACTTGGTGATTTTTTCGACAACTGCCAGCATCATTAACTGATGTATCAGGTCACCGAAAAATTTGCGTCGTTACGCAGCGTGATGACGCATGTCGCGCGGTGTTTTTTCAAGTGAAGCAACTTTTTTTTTGTCGCCGCTGGATTTTGAAACAAATCGCCAAGTGGGACAGGCCCTTTAGACTTCCGACCTCACCAACTAGATTGAAATCTGGTGTAAAGAGGTTAACAATAGTAACACAACCTGCTTATCTAAACTTGGTGGGCAGGTAAAATATTCTGCATCTTTTACCTGATGGACAACCATCTGGATTGCACAGTTCCATCCTTTAATTCATGCTTTAGAACTTGCAATAAGTGTGATGGCAGCAAAGTAGAGGTGGTTAATATCTTCAAGTTCCAAGGAGTAACTTATCCTGGACTAGCCATATCAAAGCAATGGCCAAAAAAGCACACCAAAAAGGATTAGGAATTTCGGCATGTGCCCAACAACTCTCACCGGCTTCTCCTGATGCACTATAGAAAGCATTTTATCTGGATGCATCACAACATGGTTTGGGAACAGTCCAAGACCCCAAGAAATTACAGAGAACTGTGGACAATGCCTAAACCAACTTCCCTTCCATTGACTTCATCTACACTACATGCTGCCTCGGCAAGACCACCAGCCTAATCAAGGACTGGTCTCACCCAGGACACTTCCTCTTCTCCCCTCTCCCATCAGGCAAGAAGTATAGAAGTGTGAATTCAGGATTCAGAATTTTGTATTCGGGAACAGTTTCTCTGCAGCTGTTATCAGGCAACTGAACCATCCTATCACCAATGAGAGAGCGGTCCTGAGCTATCATTTACATCATTGGAGACCCTCGGACTAACTTTAATCGGACTTTACTAGGCTTTATATTGCACTAAACATTATACCCTTTATCCTGTAACTGCACACTGTGGGTGGCCTGATTGTAATCATGCATAGTCTTTCCGCTGATTGGATAGCACATAACAAAAAAGCATTTCACTGTACATCCGTACACACGACAATAAACTTAATTAAGCCATAAAACTGCATGATTCACAACAGTATAAGTGTCGGAATAACTGTTAAGGAAAGGTCACTACACAGGAAAACCCTATTCAGAATTATAGTGGAACAGCAATGGCAAGAGTTTCTGTGAATAAATCGGAAGACGCAGTATCATTTCATCCCAAAAAGGAAGAAAGATTCTAAAGGGGAGAATGAGACGACCATGGCTGACAAGGGAAGTCAAAGACACAATAAAAGTAAAAGAGAAGGTACATAATATTCCAAGGAGTAGTGGGAAGCTTGAGTATTGGGAAGATTTTAAAGGGGCCAATAGAAGGTAACTAAAGAAGCAATATGGGGAGAAAAGATGAAATATGAAGGTAAGCTGACAAATAATATTAAAACAAATAGCAAAAGCTTCTTCAGATACAGAAAGAGTGAGAGAGAGAGGCAAGAGTGGACATTGGATCACTAGAAAATGATGCTGGAAAATGATAATGGGGAATAAAGAAATGGCAAATAAATTGAATCCCACAAGGATCTACATTTTCTGATCATCTTCTGAGCCTATGTCATTCCCAGGAATGATTGGGTCAGCATATAATGAGCATTTGATTGCAATGGGCCTGTATTCGCTGGAGTTTTAAAGGATGAGGGGGACCTCATTGAAACTTACCCAATACCCGATTCAGATTCAGATTCAACTTTAATTGTCATTGTCAGTGTACAGTACAGAGACAACGAAATGCAGTTAGCATCTCCCTGCAAGAGCGACATAGAATATGATTTCAATAAATAAATCTATTTACATGCATACAGTCATAGTGTTTTTCCTGTGGGAGGAGTGTCGGGGGGGGGGGGGGGGGGGGGGGGGGGTGATTGGCAGTCACCGAGGTACATTGCTGAGTAGTGTGACAGCCGCAGGGAAGAAGCTGTTCCTGGACCTGCTGGTCCGGCAACAGAGAGATCTGGAGCGCCTCCCGGATGGTAGTAGGGTAAACAGTCCATGGTTGGGGTCAGAGCAGTCCTTGGCGATGCTGAGCGCCCTTTGCAGACAACGCTTGCTTTGGACAGACTCAATGGAGGGGAGCGAGGAACCGGTGATGCGTTGGGCAATTTTCACCACCCTCTGCAGTGCATTCCGGTCGGAGACAGAGCAGTTGTCATACCATACTGTGATACAGTTGGTAAGGATGTTCTCGATGGTGCAGCAGTAGAAGTTCACCAGAATCTGAGGAGACAGATGGACCTTCTTCAGTCTCCTCAGGAAGAAGAGACGCTGGTGAGCCTTCTTGACCAGAGTTGAGGTATTGTGGGTCCAAGAGAGGTCATCGGAGATGTTGACCGCCAGGAACCTGAAGCTGGAAACACGTTCCACCTCCGTACCGTTGATGAGGATGGGGGTGTGCGTGCCGCCCCTAGACTTCTTGAAGTCTACAATGAGCTCTTGGTCTTCTTGAACAATTTCTTTTCTTCGGTATTCACCAAGGAGAAGGATATTAAATTATGTGAGGTAAGGGAAACTAGTAGAGTAGCTATGGATACTATGAGTTTCAAAGTAAAAGAAGTACTGACACTTTTGAAAAATATAAAAGTGGATAAGTCTCCAGGTCCTGACAGGATATTCCCTAGGACATTGAGGGGAATTAGTGTAGAAATAGCCGGGGCTATGACAGAAATATTTCAAATGTCATTAGAAACGGGAATAGTCCCCGAGGATTGGCAAACTGCGCATGTTGTTCCATTGTTTAAAAAGGGTACTAAGAGTAAACCTAGCAATTATAGACCTGTTAGTTTGACTTCAGTGGTGGGCAAATTAATGGAAAAGATACTTAGAGATAATATATATAAGCATCTGGATAAACAGGGTCTGATTAGGAACAGTCAACATGGATTTGTGCCTGGAAGGTCATGTTTGATTAATCATCTTGAATTTTTTGAAGAGGTTACTAGGGAAATTGACGAGGGTAAAAGCAGTGGATGTTGTCTATATGGACTTTAGTAAGGCCTTTGACAAGGTTCCTCATGGAAGGTTGGTTAAGAAGGTTCAACTGTTGGGTATAAATGCAGGAGTAGCAAGATGGATTCAACAGTGGCTGAATGGGAGACGCCAGAGGGTAATGGTGGATGGCTGTTTGTCGGGTTGGAGGCAGGTGACTAGTGGGGTGCCTCATAGATCTTTGTTGGGTCCTTTGTTGTTTGTCATGTACATCAATGATCTGGATGAAGGTGTGGTAAATTGGATTAGTAAGTATGCAGATGATACCAAGATAGGGGGTGTTGTGGATAATGAAGAGGATTTCCAAAGTCCACAGAGTGATTTAGGCCATTTGGAAGAATGGGCTGAAAGATGGCAGATGGAGTTTAATGCTGATAAATGTGAGGTGCTACACCTTGGCAGGACAAATCAAAATAAGACGTACATGGTAAATGGTAGGGAATTGAAGAATGTAGTTGAACAGAGGGATCTGGGAATAACCGTGCATAGTTCCTTGAAGGTGGAATCTCATATAGATAGGGTGGTAAAGAAAGCTTTTGGTATGCTAGCCTTTATTAATCAGAGCATTGAGTATAGAAGCTGGGATGTAATATTAAAATTGTACAAGGCATTGGTGAGACCAAATCTGGAGTATGGTGTACAGTTTTGGTCGCCCAATTATAGGAAGGATGTCAACAAAATAGAGAGAGTACAGGAGATTTACTAGAATGTTGCCTGGGTTTCAACAACTAAGTTACAGAGAAAGGTTGAATAAGTTAGGTCTTTATTCTCTGGAGCGCAGAAGGTTAAGGGGAGACTTGATAGAGATCTTTAAAATGATGAGAGGGATAGACAGAGTTGATGTGGACAAGGTTTTCCCTTTGAGAATAGGGAAGTTTCAAACAAGAGGACATTACTTCAGAATTTAGGGACAGAAGTTTAGGGGTAACATGAGGGGGAACTTCTTTACTCAGAGAGTGGTAGCGGTGTGGAATGAGCTTCCAGTGGAAGTGGTGGAGGCAGGTTCGTTGGTATCATTTAAAAATAAATTGGATAGGCATATGGATGAGAAGGGAATGGAGGATTATGGTATGAGTGCAGGTAGGTGGGACTAAGGGAAAATAATTTTTCGGCATGGACTTGTAGGGCCGAGATGGCCTGTTTCCGTGCTGTAATTGTTATATGGTTATATGGTTATTCTTGGAGTTAAGGGCCAGGTTGTTGTCAGTGCACCATGCTGCTAGGAGCTGGACCTCCTCCCTATAAGCCAACTCATCGTTGTTGCTGATGAGGCCAATCACCGTTGTATCATCTGCATACTTGATGATGGTGTTAGTCCCATGTACAGGTGTGCAGTGGTAGGTGAAGAGGGGGCTCTGCACACAGCGCTGTGGAACGCCGGTGTTCAAGGCGAGGGTTGAAGAGGTGTGCTTGTCTAACCTAACAGACTGGGGTCTGTTGGTTAGAAAGTCCAGTATCCAGTTGCAGAGGGAGGGGTCGATGCCCAGGTCACCGAGTTTGGTGATCAGTTCAGAGGGTATAATGGTGTTGAATGCTGAGCTGTAATCGATGAACAGCATTCTTACGTAAGTGTCTCTGTTGTCGAGGTGGGAGAGGGCAGAGTGAAGTGCCGTTGAGATGGCATCCTCCGTACTCCTGTTCTTGCGGTAGGCAAACTGATAGGGATCCAATGTGGGGGGTAGGCAGCCTTTGAGGTGTGCCAGGACCAGCCTCTCGAAGCACTTGGTGATGATGGGAGTAAGTGCAACTGGGCGGAAGTCGTTGAGGCTTGCCGCAGTGGAGTGTTTTGGCACCAGCACGATGGAGGTGGTTTTAAGGCACGTGGGGACAACTGCTTGGGCAAGTGACAGGTTGAAGATGTCAGTCCAGACGTCTGTCAGCTGCGCAGCACAGGCCCTGAGGACGTGCTCGGAGATGCCGCCAGGGCCAGCAGCCTTACGTGCATTAGTCCTACTCAGTGCCACGTACACGTCTTAGGGGGTGAGTGTGAGGGGTTGGTGATCAGCAGGGAGCACAGCCTTGATGGCTGTCTCTAGATTGTCCCTGTCGAAGCGGCCATAGAAGTGGTTAAGCTCCTCAAGGAAGGAGGCGTCGCTGGATGTGAGGGTGGTGTTGGTGGGTCTATAGTCCGTGATGGCCTGGATGCCTTGCCACACGCATCGGGGGTCGGAGTTGTTGTTGAAGTGCTCCTCAATCCTGAGCTTATGGCAGTGCTTGGCCTGAAAGCGGTGTCCCGTGCTTTCAGCAGTAGCCTGACCTCGCTGTTCATCCATGGCTTCTGATTTGGGAATATGGTCACCCGTTTGAGGGAGGTGACACTATTGATGGTGGAGTTTATAAAGTCCAGAACAGAGGATGTGTAGGAATCAATGTCCATGTGGGAGTCAAGGGTGGCCTGGGCTGCAAAATCCTTCCAGTCAGTGTTTCCAAAACACTGCTGAAGTGTGGAGTCCGCTTCCTCTGACCAGACTTTAACTGTCCTCACAGTGGGTTTAACCCATCTGATGAGTGGGGAGTACTTAGGGAGCAGGAACAATGAGAGGTGATCAGACTGACCAAGGTGGGGGAGGGGGACAGTTTTGTAAGCTTCAGCCACGTTAGTGTACACTTTGTCCAGTGTCTTGTCTACTCTAGTGGCGAAGGAGACATGTTGGTGGAATTTGGATGTACAGTCTTCAGGTTGGAGTGATTGAAGTCACCCGCAACAATGAAGGCTGCCTCGGGGTTGTGAGTCTGGTGTTTGCTAATGGCAGTATGCAGCTCTTTCATTGCAAGCTTGGCATTAGCGTCAGGAGGGATATAGGCTGCAGTCACAACAGTGGAGGTAAACTCTCTGGGCAGATAGAATGGTCTGCATCTAACCAAGAGGAACTCTAGGTTAGCTGAGCAGTGACTCTCGATGATGATGGAGTCTGTGCACCATGCTTTAGTGAATTGTTTTATGTGCAAGGGGCTGTATTAATGGCCATTTATGGAAAACAAAGGAACTCTGATTCAATGAACAACTGTTGCTTGGAACAATTGGATTATCACTTCCATTATTATTCTGGCAGGTTCACAAGATGTAATTTCAATTTCTATCTTGTGTTTAGGGCTGGAGGGAGCATACAGTAGAATTTGCCAGGAGCCAGTATCCTTATACTTTTGATACATTTTCTTTTGCAGGTGAATGCTCTTGATGCTCCTGATAAAAGTCAATGTAATTAGGCTGATCACAGTAAGATCACTGGGGTGTGCAGCCTGACTGCCTGATGGACAGATTCCTATTTTACCGCATCCAGCGGCGCTGCTGCCAAAATGAGTTAATTTTTAGGTTTAGTCCAATTTTGCAGGTGGCAGGGCAGGAGGGAATTCATTCTGATCGTCAGACACAAACTCAAATCCAGACCAATGATCCATTCATTGCCAGGTTAATGCTCCACACTTTGAATTTGCCAACAATTGCTTCCAATCTGCTTTTGGCCCTCAAGAGAATTGAGCAAATACATTGGTGGCGGAAAAAGTAGTTGCACTTGCAGATGCTGGAATTTGGAGCAAAAATCTAATCTCTGGGGAACTCAGCAGGTCAAGCATCATGAGCAGAGTCAAAACGATGGTCGATGTTTTGGGTCGTCACTCTGCATCAGTATTGGGAGTGTTGATCGGTTGATAGCCAAGATAATGAGTTGGGAGAAAGAGGCAAATTAGGGGCTGGTCAGGTGATAGGTGAGAAAAAAGGGTAACTTTCTCTGTGCTCAAGGTGAAATTATCATCTCAGCTTCATAAAAATGGCTACATTGCTAAACCCGGGGTTCATAATTAAATGTCTTTTCCTCATTCATCCCCATTGTAACAACTTCCTTTTTGCAACCCGACACTAATGTAGATTATTTGAATTAATCTGCATACAACAATTTGACTATGATGTAAACTTTTGAGTAAAATGCACAGATACCTGAAGTACATTAGTTGAAAAATCCATTAACAAGAGACAAAGTGCTAACTGGTGTCTTCCAGATACGTCTCAGTTTAATAGTTTGTGTAAGTCTGTCATCAGAACTGTTTAACCCAGTTTGAGCATACCCTTTGCATCAGCTGGTAGACTGCACATCCGGAGTTCAGCCACAGTTTCATAAGTGCACTCCTTGCAGCTGCAATCACATACATTTATCGCCACAACAAATGAGCAGCTGTGGGCTGTTCTTCCCCAGTGGTGACTGACCAAACTGGGCGTGATCTCTATGCCAGCTGACAACAGCTGGTGGCATCATTCCATGAAAGCTGGTGTTGTGGCTTTGAGGTAATTGACTAGCATCAAGAAACATCTTCTCAATGCTAGGACATTCTACTTCCCTTGATATGCCGTAAATTTCTTAACTGTAAGCCTGGCAAGTTAAACCTCTAATCATGGTTGCAATGGCCTGACACTGGGCTTCTCTCATGTGGCAACTGAAGGCTAATAGATATCTTGCCATGAAGTACTGACAAGCTATAATTAAATGGGTGTGATTGCCTGAGTATGACCAAACCTCAACTGAATCAAGAACACAGAGGTTAGCTTGATACTTATCACTCCCCACAAGTTTATACTTCTCATGAAATACGTGTTCTGAAATATTTTAAAATTTAATTTCTTACTGAACCAAATAATGGCAGCATAACCAATGTTGGTTTTGAGGATAACAGCAAATTGCCTGGGATTACTGTGGGCCTTTGAACCGAGGAGTTTGAATGCTGCCTCTGCATTCTCCCAATGCAGATTTATCAGGCATTACCAGCGCCAGACTTGATGTCAAGGCCTTGAACTCCAACAAAGGAATTTGCATATTAGCCACCCCATAGAAAAACAGAAATAATCCAACAGCATAAAATTTCCAAGTACTTTTGCAGTCAGCCAACTCCGTGGTTTAGCCAACAGCCAAATATGTAAAAACACGGGGATAATGCATTGACTTGGAATTTTAAAACATTCCAAAGCGATAAAACCAAATCAATCTATTTAAAAAGGCCTTAAAAATCTAAACCACTGCAGTGCATTAAAATAAATGTAAACAACTAAAACAGATCTAAAACCACAAATGACTTAATGCCTTGAAATGAATGACAGAGAATTCCTTGCAACATCCAAATTGGTACAAGATGGGTGGATAAATTGTCCAGCCCAAGATCTTTGGTCTTCCACTGGACTTCAGGAGATGTTCCAATGGAACACAGGCAAACAGCAAAACTGAACCATTTATGTTTGGTGCAGGATCACAGATAAAAGCAACAGGAGTACACCACCTGCCCCCCACAAGCCTGCCTCACCATTCAACATGATCATGGGTGAATCGGTACCAGGTCTCAACTGCACTTCTGTGCCTCTTCCAAACAGCCCTAAATGATCTGACCTTTAAATAACTACACCAATCTAGCTTATATAACCAGGGTATAGATCAGTGGTTCCAAACCTCTTTGGCCCCAAGACCCCATCAAACATTCTTGGTCAGTACCGTGACCCATGAAACAAAAATTGAAATAAAAACAGCCCGATTTATTAAAACATGTCTGCCAATACTCAGCCAATGGGATGGCTGAATTGCTTCGCAGCCATCAGGCGATCAAAACAAGGACGAATGCTCGACAGGCAACACCTCATGTCAGTGTCGATCACAAGCCTGTTGTGTACCTTCGTTTTCAGAGTTAACATGGTTGAGAATCCAGCCTCACAGCGATAGGTTGAGGGGGACTCGACCAATAGGGTCAGGGCCCTCTTCGAAAGAACAGGACAGTCCATCACTTTCAGCCAAAACGTGGCGAACTCTTGTTCCATGAAGTCACTCATGAGCTGCGCATCTTCACGAATTCGGTGAAATTCAACCTTCGCAGTCACGTCAGTATCGCTGATGGCACCGTCTTCAACGGAAAAGGGTCGGATGATCCACTCATCATGAGAGCAGTCACCCAGTCCGGGGATGCAACGTTCGATGGGCTCACTAAATGCCATGTTGAGTTGAGATCTCCTTGTGGAAGTGGCATAGAGCATCTGGCGTAGCATCCAGCAGAGTCGTTATCTCAGGGAAGATATTCGTGTCATCGTCCTGGACTCTTCTCTGGCAAAGATGAATCTTCCTCCTGAAAGCTGCCACTTTGTCACGAGCCGTGCGCAGCATTGGGAGGTTTCCTTGAAGTGACAGGGACAAGGAATTCACCTCGGCGAAGAATTCAGCCAAGTAAGCAACCTTCATCACGTACAGTTCATCCTGTATCTTTTCATGAAGCTGATTCTCCTTCTCAGTACACACTCTCTCCAAGAACAGCGCTATTTCCTCTCAAAGTTGAATCACATGATTGAGAACTTTACCACGCAATAGCCAGCGCACCTCTGTGTGGAATATCAGAACAGTGAAATCAGCGCCCATTTCTTCACATATCGCTTTGAAGATTCTTAAGTTTGTTGCCCTTCTCGGTTTTGGTTCACAATCTTCACCACATCTGGAAACACTTCTCGAAGACCAGGAGGGAGAGTCTTCATCGCTAATGCATGGCGATGTATCATGCAGTGGATGAAGGTGACATGGGGAGTGACATCCTTCACAAAGGCTTTGAAGACGGATCTGCATCCGACCATGGAAGGTGCCCCATCTGTACACACCCTGACAAGGCGTTCCCAGCCAAGCTCATGTTTCTTCTTCTTCTTTCGTGTGGCGTGCACAGCCTAAAGTTGTAGGACAACTTGTTCTATTTGATGTTCTGTTTGTGCACGTCGAGTTGATTGCATTAGTCGAAACAGGGCGGACCACGTGAAGGTTGCAATCTTCCACCCCAAGCTCATGTTCGATGAGGAAGGATTCCAGCATACTGAACACTTGTGGTGGTGGCCAATGGCTCTGAGAACAGGTACTCCTCCTTCATGGCTTCTCCTTCGAGGTAATGAACGTAGACTAGCAGTAGGGAACATGAGGCAACATCTGTTGACTCGTCCAGTTGCAGTGAATACACTGGACTGCTCTTCACAGCGCTCACTACTTGCAGCAGAATATCATTACTCATATCTGAGATTTGACTTTTGACTGTGTCATTCGAAAGGGAAACCTGCCTGAACTTGTTTGACTGTTGTTCCCCTAGAGCCAACTTCGTTGCTTCGAGACGGCATGGCTTGATAAGCGCTTCACCGATGGTGTGAGGTTTCTTAATCTGTGCGATTCGATAAGAATCCGGTATGAAGCCTCTAGCGCTGCTTCATTTTGATGAGCTCAGTGACCCATCAAATCGATGTGGGAACCCTTGAGTGCAGCTTCTTTTCATTTGAAATAGTCTACGCCCTTCCCAGCCAGGTCGCTGTGACAAAACTCCAAATGGATCTTCTGTTTGCTGGGCCTCATGCTCTCGTGGCTCAAAACCTTGGCACAGGTAACACATTGCGGCTTGACTACGGATTTTTGAACAATGCTTGTGAAGCCAAACTTGAGAACTGCTTCACTATATATCTTGGCAGACATGGGTCACAACACACAACTGCACAGAAGTTTAGAACTCCAAACAATTTCTTGAACAAACTGAAAATTACATGTTCTGGATTGTTTTAATTTGGACATTTAAAAGTGCAACAATAGCCACAGAGAGTAAGCCCCTGTCCCACTTAGGAGACCTAAACAGCAACCTCTGGTGACCTTCCCCGCCACCCAAGGTTTCCATGAGGTCACCGGAGGTTTTGGTCACTCTCCCTAATGGTCAAAGTGGTTTCCGCGTGGTCGAGGCTTCATCTAGGTTGCTGCTATTTTTTCATCATGATTAAAATCGGCCTCGACTAAAAATAGGTTGCCGTGTTAAAAATTGATAATTTTTTAGTCGCAGGTCTAGTCGAAGCCGGTTTTCTTCATAGTCGAGGAAGATTTTCAACATATGCTTGGGAGGCGGTAGGAGATTGCAAGTCACCTCGACCTTGATTGTTTTTGGGTGCGGACAAGGTCACCAGAGGTTGCTGTTTAGGTCTCCTAAGTGGGACAGGGACTTAACACTCTCTTCAGCTCCCTGGGAAACTGAGCAGATATGTTAGAGATTAGAAAATAGCAGCGACCTAAATGAAGCCTTGACCACTGTGGAAACCACTTTCGACCATTAGGGAGAATGACCAAAACCTCCAGTGACCTCATGGAAACCTTGGGTGGTGGGCAAGGTCACCAGAGGTTGCTGTTTAGGTCTCCTAAGTGGGACAGGGGCTTTTCTGTTTCAATGTCTGTGATTTTAAATCATTATGCTTTTGTTCCTGCTTCCATTCACAACCCTCACACACTGAAACCATGAAATGATTTTCATTTGGAACAATAAATAGTATAATGCTTAAAAAAAGATAACTTTCTATTGCTAAAGGTCATGTAGTGGCTGGAAAGATTTTCTTTTAAAATCAACTGATTTATATCTTTGCATAAAAGTCTTATTCAAAATGGGAACATAAAAAAATATATTTTCTGATTCAACAATGGCATTATCTAAAAGTATAATACCTTCCCATCAAATTCTCCTTTTAGACATTAAAGCAGAGAGTGCTTTAACAAAATAACCAAATTATTTAAAATAGAATAATAGTTCTATTTAAAATGAAGCAAAAAGAGATATGATATGGGCTGATTAACTATTTATAGAAATGCATCACCAACAGTAATATCTAAATTCTTAAGGTTAAATGATTACCTAGAAATAAAATTTCAAAGGCATTAAAAAATGTAATAAATTTAAATACTGAAGGGTCCTGACCCAACACGTTGTCTGTCCATTTTCTCCACAGATGATGCATGACCCATTGAGTTCCTTCAGCATTTTGTGATTTGCTCAGGATTCCAACGTCTGCAGTTTCTTGTGTCTACATAAATATGAGCTAAACCAAACCCCACGTCTCAATAGAGGAACGAATAATAACTGCCAAAAGTACCAAATGGTAACAAAGTCATCAAAGTTTATTAATCTGTGTTGAGCTGTGAGATGTCCCAACTGGCAACAGAGGTGTGACTTGCTGGCAAAGTGCAAACATATGATCAGGGCAGGTTCATCTGCAGCCATGCCTGGTTAACCTTTCAAACCAGTGGAGGAACACAAAAGCATTGGTGAAATTACTGCAAAGTCAGTTTTGCAAAGGTAGAATTCAGCTCGTTTGCAACGCCCTTCATGATCAATACGCTTGCATCTGAAATGCTGGTATAAATGGCTAGAGAACTGGAGAATACATCAAAGTTAATTGATCTTCCCAAGTGGGGTAACTTTGTGAATTGGGATTTCAAGTATTGAGCCTTACACTCTGGGAAGCAGAAATTAATATCAGTCAGAAAATCCAAACAACAATGGACAGCAAAAACTTAAACAGTAAATTTTCAAACTTTTGATTTAGCTCCCAAATCCTTTTACAGAAAAAATGAATATAAGGGGTTATCTTCTACACTTTTTAAAAACGACCTTCTCTTCTAATTGCCATTGAGAAACATGTTAATACACTTTAACCTGGAAATATTAATGCATGGCACAGTAGCTACACGGTTGGTTGAATGCATCAGATGTGCTGTTGGAGGGAGGTTCCCCTGCAAATCTGCTCTGCTTGTGCCTTTTTCTCCCTCAGTATGAGTACAGCCATTTCCGTTCTCGGGCCCGCTCAGTTCATCGGGGCTTTCATCGTCAACCTCTGAGATCACAGAGGCATAATCCTTCACCATCCCCCAGTATCAACATCAATGAACATATCATTGTTGTGGCCATACCAATGCAGTGTGGGGTTGTAGTCTCTCCAATGTAATTTAAAGGAGCTGCCTCCATCATTCAGAGAGATATTTCCATACCCAGGTAGACAAAAATGCTGGAGAAACTCAGTGGTTGAGGCAGCTTCTATGGAGCAAAGGAAATAGGCAACGTTTCGGGTCGAGACCCTTCTCCAGAATGATGAGAGGGTGGGGGGGGGAGAAGAAGGAAGAGGCAGAGACAGTGGGCTGGGGGAGAGCTGGGAAGGGGAGGAGAAAACGGGGACTACCTGGAGGTCAATGTTCATACCGCTGGGGTGTAAACTGCCCAAGCGAAATATGAGGTGCTACTCCTCCAATTTACGGTGGTCCTCACTCTGGCCATGGAGGAGGCCCAGGACAGAAACATCAGATTCAGAATGGGAGGGGGAGTTGAAGTGCTGAGCCACAGGGAAATCAGGTGCAAACCGAGCGGAGGTGTTAGGCGAAGCGATCGCCAAGCCTATGCTTGGTCTCACTGATGTAGAGCAGCTGACATCTAGAGCAGCGGATGCAATAGATGAGGTTGGAAGAGGTGCAGGTGAACCTCTGCCGCACCTGGAAAGACTGCTTGGGTCCTTGAATGGAGTCAAGGGAGGAGGTAAAGCGACAAGTGTAGCATCTGCAGTGGCAAGGAGAAGTGCCAGGAGAGGGGGTGGTTTGGGTGGGAAGGGAGAGACAGCAGGAATTCCAATTTTATTGCATCGTCAAAAATTCCCACTTGCAGCCTTCAGTAGCAAGTCTGCTCTGAAGCACAGACACACAGTGAAGAGATCAATAATGGAATCAGTTGCGATTTGAAATTAGATCTCTTGGGGCAGCAAATCAATGTTTACCTTGCAAACACAGCTAGGGTAAAGTGTCTACAGATGTTATACTTTGATCAATCCAGCTATTTATCTGTAAGATGTGCTTGGACTAAACAATGCCTCAGATTGATGGGATTTCAGCTTCCCAGAAAACCAACTCCACCATGTTTTCAATAAACTAAGCAGCCATCTCTTAATCTAGAGTGCTGGAATAACTCTAATGCCCCTGTCCCACTTAGGAAACCTGAACGGAAACCTCTGGTGACCTTGCGCCCCTCCCAAGGTTTCCATGAGTCGCCAGAGGATTTGGTCACTCGCCTGGAAAGCCTCGACTGAATCGTGAGCTGCATCTACTGACCAAAGATCCTACAGGATCTTTGCTACCGACCGCACACATACACACACATACACACACATCGCAAAGGTGGGGGCCAGGGACAGCGGAGGAGCGCTGTCTGTACGATTAAGAGGAAGGTAAACGGCTGCCACAGAGCACGGTAAGTCCTTTAGAGGGCGCGGGGGTGAGGGGGAGAAGGGGGAGAGAAGGGGAGAGAGAAGGGGAGAGAGTAGGGGAGAGAGTAGGGGAGAGAAAGGGAGAGAGAAGGGGAGAGAAGGGGAGAGAATGGGAGAGAAGGGGAGAGAAGGGGGGAGAAAGGGGGAGAAGGGGGGGGGGGGGGAGAAGGAGTGGAGACGGTTTTAAGAAGTTTAATAAAGTTAGCGTAAATTTTACCTTCCGGCAGATCTTCTAGGTCCCGAAAACCAAATATCCTATAGGATCTTTGCTGAAAACTCCAATGAGCCAATCAAAATGGCCGGTCAGCGAAGGAGATTGCCTTCGACTGCCTGTAAGTAAATAGCGACCCCACTCCACTGGCTTCGACCAAACGGCAACCTATTTTTAGTCGAGGCCGGTTTTGAATTTGTTGAAATAATCGCAGGAACATAGAAGAAGCCTCGTCTACGCGGAAACCACTTTCGACTATTAGGGAGATTGACCAGAACCTTCGGGAACCTCACGGAAACCTTGGGTGGGGCGCAAGGTCGACAGAGGATTCCGTTCAGGTTTCCTAAGTGGGACAGGGGCTTAAGGATCAGGCAGCATCTCTGAGTTACTCCAGCATTTTGTGCTTTGCTCAAGATTCCAGCACTGCAGTTCATTGTCTTACCAATTCTTAATGTAATCACATTATCTTTCCGAGACATCTGGCTTGCTTTATCTTACCTAGCTTTACGTTGCAGGACATGCATATTCTTGCAAGAGAATATTGTGTTGCCAGCAGTATTGGCCTGGAAATTGTTCTGTGCCTCAAAAGACGACAAACCAATATATTTTATGCATGAACCATATGGCAATGCTTGAGTCAGCACAAGGTCCACATTTAGCCATGCATTTGTTGAGTACACATAGCCTGTCCTCCACCTACTCAGACAATTCCAAGGAAATAACAAAACTTGAGTAGACTCTGGATTGCGACTGTAAAGACATTCCAGCTCAAAAAGGCCTTAAGGGGGATGGAATGGCTTAGGGCTATTTGGAGAAGAGATGGGCTTGATTAATGCAGTGCGTATCTGGACAGTGAAAGATGCAATCAAATGAATGGATGGGGAGATGGAGACAGATCTGGACTCAACAACAGTGAGTCTGACAAATAATTTGTGTAAGAAAATTAGGTTGTGAGCTGAAGTTTGGGGTAAATAGTAAGTTGAAGTGAGGATGTGTCCATTTTATTGTGCCAAACAGTTTTCACCTCCCTTGTAAAGATATAATTGCCCCTGCCATTGACGGGACATAGAAACATAACAGAGTTTGCTGGAAATGTGTCAACACTCTGAATGCAATTTGCTACTGAGCATAATATGGTGTTGTCAAATAACATATTAAAGCAGCATCCAATAAGAACCATGCAGTTTGTAGGAAAATTATCTTCTGCATAAAAATGTTTCACTATGCTGAAGTATTTTTGAACGAGATATTAAACTAAACTCTGAATATTTTTTAAAATTTATCGGATCTGGGTGCTGGCGAGTGACTGGTATTGCTCATCTCCAATTTCCTATAGAAGATGGCAAACCTCCTTCTTGAATTGTTGCATAAAGGTACTTCCGGTGTGAGAAACATGGAAACATAGAAAAATAGGTGCAGGAGTAGGCCATTCGGTCCTTCGAGCCAGCACCGCCATTCAATACGATCATGGCTGATCATCTAAAATCAGTACCCCGTTCCTGCTTTTTCCCCATATCCCTTGATTCCTTTAGCCCTCAATGCTAAACCTAAACTCTCTCTCTGTTGTTGGTGATTTACATCTTGGAGTTAGACCTATCATAAAGGATACTACCCACCATGTCCACTACCAGTACACTCTAGTCCCCACCAGACTTGGTGAGAAGCTGCTGGAACTGGGGCTTAACACTCCCCTGTGTGCCTGGGTCCTGGACGTTCTCACCACCAGGCCCCAGGTAATCAAGATGGGAGGAAATACATCGAACACCCTCACCCTGAACACATGATCCCCCCAGGGTTGCATCCTCAGCCCCCTACTGTACTCCCTGTACACACATGACTGTGTGGCCAGGTTCAGCTCCAACTCTATAATCAAGTTTGCTGATGACACTATCGTGGTGGGCCTGATCTCCGATAACAATGAAAAGGCCTACCTGGAGGAGGTGGCTGATCTGGCACTCTGGTGTCAGGACAACAGCCTCCTCTTGAATGTCATAAAAACTAAGGAGCTGATTGTGGACTTTGGAAGGGCTCAACATCCGAGGACGTACACGCCACTGGAGATAAATGGGGCTACTGTGGACAGAGTGAGCTGCTTTAAATACCTGGGAGTCCACACCACAGAGGATCTGACATGGACATCACACGCTGCCGCACTGGTGAGTAAGGCAAGGCAGCGCCTTTACCACCTCAGGCAGCTGAGGAAATTCAGAATCTCTCTGAGGATCCTTCAGTGCTTCTACTCAGGGGCTGTAGAAAGCATCTTGTCCGGCAACATCACAATCTGGTTTGGGAACTGCTCTGTTCAGGACAAGAAGGCTCTGCAGAGAGTAGTGCGTTCGGCCGAACGCACTATGGGAACTACACTCGCCCCCCTGCAGGACCTATACATCAGAAGGTGCAGAATCAGAGCCAGCAACATTATGTGGGACCCCTACCACCCCAGCAACGGACTTTTCCAGCTGCTACTGTCAGGCAAACGCCTCCGCTGTCATGCTGTGAAAACAGAGAGGTTGAGACAGAGTTTCTTCCCACAGGCCATTAGGACTGTAAACTCTTATCTCACCAGGGACTAATTTACTGTATGAATTTACTGTTGTGTTGTGTCTTTTTAAAATTGCTGTTTTTTTCTTCTAATATGTAAATACTGATTCTGTTCTGTAGCTTTTTGCACAATCCGCAGGCATTGCCACTTTCATTTCACTCATGTAAGTGTATGTAACAAATAAACTTGACTTGGCTTGACTTGACTTGACTTGACTCTACCACAATCTTCACCTGTACACTCTCTTTTACAAGTCAGGCACATTTCCATTGAATGGCTATGGTTTGTCGTGGAAATTATCTGGGGGACATTCTTCCCTTTCTCAAGGAAGTTCAGTTATGCATGTTATCCTTAATTTTAATTTACACATAATTTCACATTTTGGAGAGTTTTGTGGTGAATATCTAGTCAGCGGATGATTTTAGCAGGGGCATTTCACCCAAAACATCCACAAGTACCATGTGATTTTTAAAATTATATTAACGATGCTACACAGAAATAGGTCCTTCTGCCAACTAAGTCCATGCCGATCCATTCACATTAGTTCTATATTATCCCACTTTCTCATCATTATCTTCAGACTTGGGGCAATTTAGAAACCAATTAGCCTTCAAATCCACAAGTCTTTGGGATATGGGAGGAAATCAGGCAAACAGCACAGTGGCGCAGTGGTAGAGTTGCTGCCTTACAGCTCCAGAGACCCGTGTTCGATCCTGACTATGGGTGCTGTCTGTATGGAGTTTGTAAGCTCTCCCCGTTTTCTTCAGGTGCTCTGGTTTCCTCCCACACTCCAAAGACGTACAGGTTTGTAGGCTAAGTGACTTAGCGAAATTGTTAATTGTTCCTAGTGCGTGTAGGATAGTGTTCGTGAGCAGGGATCGCTGGTCGGCGCAGACTCGGTGAGCCAAAGGGCTTTTTTCCGCTCTCTAAATTAACTAAACTAAATCACAGCATCCAGAAGAAACCCATGTTGTCACAGGAAGATCGTGCAATCTCCACACAGACACAGCCAGGATTGAACCTGGATCTTTGGCACTGTGAGGCAGCAGTTCTAATAATTGCACCACCATGCTTATTCACAGTAGGTCGTAAAATAGTCCTTTAAACTCTTTATTATAATCCAAGGCAGATACAGGGAGGTCAATATGACATTGGATGCATTGCAGAGACAGTAACATAGCTTCCTAAATTGGACATCTGGACTTAAACTTTTCATGGACAGTACACACAAAATAATATATTTTCACAAGTCTACCAGATTTTAGGTCATCAGTCAAGCACAAACAGAAATGTAGCATATATATGGTTTTGATTAAGGCGCTCGTTCTTTATGTACTTTGTCAAGATGTCAACTGCTCCCTGGGTGGAAATAGAGTTTGTAGTACCTACAAGATTCTGTCTTGGGAACCGTTTGAATAAACAGTCCTGTCACACAGTACATGGTAGTCACGTGTGGAACATTCTTGGACTGCTATGATTGCTACCAAATAAGGGGACACTGAGACTTTCTTGCAGTGCATCCAGTTCATTCTTGCCACTCATGATAGGGATCATGAGTACATTACGGTCAATGCTTCTTGGATGGTGACAACATTTGAAGAGGAGCGGGAGAAGCTAGTCACAAACAACCATGATAAGCCTCTCTCCTGAGATGGAGATCCAGAAAGGGCAGGAACGGGACAGAGATGGACCATGTGAAGGCAAGAGCAGAATGGAATTGACAACTTCAGAATTACTCATTTTTACCGGTACCCACTTCGGAGGCCCTTCACACTTTTATTAGGCCATGAAACCCTGCTTAAAAGCAAAGACAAAAGCTGGAAACACTCAGCACATGGGGCAGTATCTGAGGAAAGCATGATAGTTACCATTTCAGATTAAAAAATGCAGTTTTAAAGAGGAATATTTGACTGAAATGTTAACTCTTCCACTTTCCACTTTAACACTTCGTAGCTTCCATTTTCAGGCCTATCCTTTCACAGGGAGTTTAAGACTGGCCCGGTTCTATTTACATGCTCACCAAAACAAATCATTGGGTGAAGCAGTCAAAAGACACCTCACAATCCATTATCAGTCACAGATTAAATATAATTCTTAGTTTTATATCCTTCGTTGATGCCAGAAATTCATTGGTGCTACCATATAGTTCACGTAAACTGGGGCACACAAAATCAAAATGACTGTTTTCAAACATCTCCATAACTACAACTCTTATACAGTGGGTGTCTTCAGGATAGATAATTGCCTCACTGATTACAAACATGAATAAGAACATTATTGCATTAATATGAAAATATAATGATTTCTTGGATATTACCTGTTTTGCTTTCCTGGAGACAATGTGATCATGCTCATTGATACATTTATGGTTGAAATCCTTTGGTGGGAAACATACTGCCTCCAAAACACTCTGGTTTTAGCAGCTGTTACCAGCAGTATTAAATTAAATCATCCCATAACCTTCGACATGTACACAATAACAATAAGGCTGAACAGCTGTTAACTCAATGAAAGATTCAGAAGGCAATTTGTTCTTTCAGTTTACAATGTTGCCTCAATATGGCTGCTTCCTTCTTGCTACCTATCCATCTTCATTAATCTCTTTGGGACAGAGATAATTTTAATTTGATTTTAATTTGTGATATACAAATCACAAAATGAATTTTAGGCCATTCAGAAAGAAACAGAATGTTTCACTCCCAACACCTGCCTTGTCCTTTATCCATAGCATAGCACTTTCATACACCTATACACAGTCCTATACATGATCCCGCACACTGTGTGGCGAATCCACACACAATTCCCACACACTGTGTGGTGAATCTGCACACACACTCCCATGCACTGTGTGGTGAACCTGTTTGCACAGTTCCACATGTAGTGTGGAGGATCTGCGCATTCAAGTTCCATAACAGTGTGGCAAATCCGAAACCTCAGTCCCACACACAAAGGCAGTGAATCGACACGAGATCCTGCAATCAGGGTGGTGAATGCATACACATGCACACGCACTTGAGAAAAGGACATATGGGAAGTTACACAGAAAAATAAAACAGGGATAGACAGATGGGAAGATAAATATGCACATGCATAGGCACAAAATAAATTAGCAGACATGCAAATGCATATTGACAGAAAGTCATCCGGGTGTGCATGTGCACATCCACAGACACGAGCGCACACACACACGAACACACACACAAGCATCAAGGAACATGACAGTTGCATGGCAGATAAAACGTGCTAAAATTGACATTGTGCATATCAAAATAACCTACAATCAAAATAATATAGGATTTAGACAGAGCCTTGATTTTCTGAATACACACCGGCATCTCTATCTTAAACCATCTTAGAGACCACCTGGAGAAATCTGCTGGGTTACCAAAAGCATGTATCATTGCAAAATAAAACATCAGAGATTATTTGAGAGAAGAATCAATTACTCTTATGAATTCTAGCATATGGTCCAGCTGGCTTAGGAAAATATAATTCATTAACTAAGTAAGGAGATGTTAGCAGCCATCTAATGTTTTCATTACAAGGATAATCTACTTCATTTCAGGAAATGTGCAGACCAGATCTGGTTTAAATGCTTTTATTTGAATGACATAAGGAATGTGCATGTTGTTATAGAAATAGTGATTTAGTGGGAATGGCTTTTCTATCTGCTTTGGAAACAGCTCCCAACTTCAAAAAAGATAATTGTGGTTAAGTGATAATGGACCTGCCCCAGACTTAGTTTAAATTATCTTAAAATCCAAATAAATGTTGCTCATCATTGAACAACTAAATTGTTTTTATTTCTACTTGAATGATTCATGTACAAAATAGTATGACATATGCAAGATTAAAACATAGTATGAAGTGAAGTATACTTTAGTGTAATATATTATTGTCAGATCTTGCAACATTTTAAGGAAGCAATGCACAATTTATATGGATGCCAACATAGCAGTAGGAGTTTATCTTTGGTACCACAACACAATATTCCTTTCTAATGTTTTGCACCACTTCAGTCAATAAAAAGATTGTGCAATGTCAGAATCAATGAAATGATGGAAAGTTAGTAAGATAACATCAGAATTTTAAAAAGCGTGTTAATTTACAAAACAAATGGTGAACATGCAGAAAGTATTGGTTAAAATTCCTCATGAAACCAATCGAGATTTTGTGCAACACAAAATTATGATTATTTCATGAGTAAATCATCTTTCAGCGTTTGAGAATCTCAGCTGTGATTAAAAGAAACGTATGAAATAGAGGCAGTTTCAGGCCATTCAAACTTACATATTTCCACATATTTCCAAGTCTTTCTGGTAGACTTTAATGTACGTTTACAGTGTTAATTCCAAAGATTCACTACCCTCTGGGTGAAAAAAACTGCTGAATGGATCACGATGAGAAGAATGAATCTTATTGTGAGACAATGACGCCTGCTTCTAGACACAGCAGTCTGAGAAAATATCGTCCCTCATTTACCCTGACAGGCCCTGCAGGAGTTTTATCAATGAGATCCCCTCTCACCCTCCTAAACTCTAAAGCTAAGCAGGTTAATTACGCATATAATTAATTATGCCTTTTTTGTTTATGTGTAGATACAGAGTATGAGGTAAACCAATGATATCTGCAATTGAACAATTGGTTAATTATCAATTATCCAATTACTTTAACTGTTTTGCAAATAAGAATAATAATACTGATGAAGATATTTCCGAACTGTCTTGCTACACACTGCATGCAGAACAAAGGTTTCTGTGGAAGTGCGACAGTGATTACTGATGTCTCCTCACATTAAATCAACATGAATCCTGGCCCAAAGTTAATATTCAATGTATAGATAACACTGGTATTGCACATCACTGTTTACACCTGACATTTTATTGCAAAGCTAGGCAAGCATAGATACTAGAACGGATACCGAATTCCTCGAGGATTGGTCCAAAATCTCTTCCTCCAATGGTAGCTTCACACACATTACATCTTCCTGCCTGCCTCTTTATCATATACATTGATTGGTGAAATTGTGCTGTAATTGCATGGTAAACACAAACAAATCCCACCACAGGAAATTCAGACGTCCATTATAAGTTAAGTACATACAGATTTGCAAGCTCTTTGGTGCTGCTACATGTAATGGCAAATAACAATGCTAAAGCTACCAACAAAAGATACGCCAACACTCAGACACTCCAGTAACTTGATTTTTTTTTCATCAAATGCCTCTCTTGAAATGGGTGGTTCCCGAATTATCCATGATTTGTTCATTGTTGAAGAATTTCAAAATGTGAAATCTATTTTTTGGTAAAATTTCAAAATTTTGCTCTCTCTGTATCTAAGTTGACAACAGAACGTATTTGCAGTCATGCTGTGCTCACCATCAAGCAAAATTCACACCCGTCTATTGATTTCTGGGGAATTTGTACCCCAGAATTGGATTGGAATTCTTCTCATTGAGGCCCTGCATATAACAGGGCCTAGTGTTGGCATGGGATCATGACACAGGGGCAGCTGCTGGTAAAGCTACTGCCTCATAGCGCTCGAGATCCCGGTTCGATCATAGAATAGAATGCCTTTTATTGTCATTCAAACAGCTTGGTTTGAACAAAATTGCATTTTCTACAGTCTTAACATTAAAAAAAACCAAGACCCACACTTAACCCAATTTAAACAAACATCCATCACAGTGAATCCCCAACACCTCCTCAATGTGACGGAAGGCAAAAGTCTTATCTCTTCCATTTGTTCCAGCGTCGAGGCGAACTGGGGCTACCGATGTTAAAGTCCCCGGCGGGCGATGGTAAGTCCCGTGGCCGTTAAGCCGCGCGGGGCGATGTTAGGCCCTGCTCCAAGTCCTTTAACCCCATGATTCCGGCGGGAGACGTTGCCGTTGCGGGAGCTCAGAACAGCGGTCTCCCATCAGGGACCTGCGAGCTCCCGATGTTCCTGTCCACAGGGCCTGCGGACGGAGCCTCTGAAGCTCCGAAGTTGGGTCGCAGCCGCGCGCTACCACAGCTCCTCCCGCTCCGAAGTCGGCCAGCTCCGCGATGGCAGGTCCGCAGGCTCCGCGACTGGAGCCCTCATGTTGGTTCCGGCCAGATGCCGCCGCCGGCTCCACGCTGTAAGGCCCAACGACATCAGAGACCCGACAGGGTAAAGTCGGGTCCCCGTACAGGGAAGAGATTGCTAGGGAGCAAACTGATGAAGATGCGGGTGGATGCTTCATTGGTGTCCTGGATCACAATTTACCCGACTGTCAGGCTACAGAACTGTGTCTCAGACATGGTTGTGAGCAACACAGGGCCCCACAGGGGACGGTCCTCTCTCCTTTCCTTTTACAATCTCCTGTTGAGGTGAGAGCAGTCCTTGGCGATGCTAAGCGTCCTTCGCAGACAACGCTTGCTTTGGACAGACTCAATGGAGGGGAGCGAGGAACCGGTGATGCGTTGGGCAATTTTCACCACCCTCTGCAGTGCTTTCCGGTCGGAGACAGAGCAGTTGCCATACCATACTGTGATACAGTTGGTAAAGATGCTCTCGATGGTGCAGCGGTAGAAGTTCACCAGAATCTGAGGAGACAGATGGACCTTCTTTAGTCTCCTCAGGAAGAAGAGACGCTGGTGAGCCTTCTTGACCAGAATTGAGGTATTGTGGGTCCAAGAGAGGTGATCAGAGATGTTGACCCCCAGGAACCTGAAGCTGGAAACACGTTCCACCTCCGTCCCGTTAATGTGGATGGGGGTGTGCGTGCCGCCCCTAGACTTCCTGAAGTCTACAATGAGCTCCTTGGTCTTCTTGGAGTTAAGGGCCAGGTTGTTGTCAGCGCACCATGCTGCTAGGAGCTGGACCTCCTCCCTATAGGCCGACTCATCGTGGTTGCTGATGAGGCCAATCACCGTTGTATCATCTGCATACTTGATGATGGTGTTAGTCCCATGTACAGATGTGCAGTCGTGGGTGAAGTGGGAGTAGAGGAGGGGGCTCAGCACACAGCCCTGTGAAACGCCGGTGTTCAGGGTGAGGGTTGAAGAGGTGTGCTTGTCTAACCTAACAGACTGGGGTCTGTTGGTTAGAAAGTCCAGTATCCAGTTGCAGAGGGAGGGGTCGATGCCCTGGTCACCGAGTTTGGTGATCAGTTTAGAGGGTATGATGGTGTTGAATGCTGAGCTGTAATCGATGAACAGCATTCTTACGTAAGTGTCTCTGTTGTCGAGGTGGGAGAGGGCGGAGTGAAGTGCCGTTGAGATGGCATCCTCCGTACTCCTGTTCTTGCGGTAGGCAAACTGATAGGGATCCAATGTGGGGGGTAGGCAGCCTTTGAGGTGTGCCAGGACCAGCCTCTCGAAGCACTTGGCGATGATGGGAGTAAGTGCAACTGGGCGGAAGTCGTTGAGGCTTGCCGCAGTGGAATGTTTTAGCACCGGCACGATGGAGGTGTTTTTAAGGCACGTGGGCACAATTGCTTGGGCAAGTGACAGGTTGAAGATGTCAGTCCAGACATCTGTCAGCTGCGCAGCACAGGCCCTGAGGACGCGCCCGTGGATGCCGTCAGGGCCAGCAGCCTTACGTGCATTAGTCCTACTCAGTGCCACGTACACGTCGTAGGGGGTGAGTGTGAGGGGCTGGTGATCGGCAGGGAGCCTTGATGGCCATCTCTAGATTGTCCCTGTCAAAGCGGCCATAGAAGTGGTTAAGCTCCTCAAGGAAGGAGGCGTTGCTGGATGTGGGGGTGGTGTTGGTGGGTCTATAGTCCGTGATGGCCTGGATGCCTTGCCACATGCGTCGGGGGTCGGAGTTGTTGTTGAAGTGCTCCTCAATCCTGAGCTTATGGTAGTGCTTGGCCTTTTTGATGCCCCTCTTCAGGTTAGCCCTGGATGAACTGTAGGCTCGGGCATCGCCTGACCTGAAAGCGGTGTCCCGTGCTTTCAGCAGTAGCCTGACCTCGCTGTTCATCCATGGCTTCTGATTCGGGAATATGGTCACCCATTTGAGGGAGGTGACACTGTTGATGGTGGAGTTTATAAAGTCCAGAACAGAGGATGTGTAGGAATCAATGTCCGTGTGGGAGTCAAGGGTGGCCTGGGCTGCAAACGCCTTCCAGTCAGTGTTTCCAAAGGAGACTAAGGAGTTAGTGGTAGACATTAGGAGGAGAGGAATGCCTCTATCCCGTTTCTCCATCAATAGAGTGGATGTGCAGTTTACCATGGGGTATAAATACCTTGGACTGTACCTGGACAGTATGGATTGGTCCAGGAATGCTGAGGCCCTGCACAAGAAGGCTGTACATTTTGAGAAGGCTCCGCTCCATCAACGTCTGCAGTAAGATGCTGTAGATGTGCCACCAATCGGTTGTAGCCAATGCCACCTTCTTCGTTGCTGTGTGCTGGGGCTGCAGAGCGAAGGCTGCGGACGCCAATAAGATCAACAAACTCATCAGGAAGGTCTTGGAGCAGAGTTGGATTAATCTTGGAGGGGAGGATGTTCCTCAAACTGTGGAGCATCATGGACAATGCCGTTCACCCCCTCCATGACACACTGGTCAACATGAGGAGTACCTTCAGCAATAGATTGGTTCCACTAAGATGCTGGACAGAATGCTAAAGGAGATCTCTCTTCCTTGTGGCTATCAAAATGTACAAAACCTCCCCCTTCTGTCGTGGGTTATATTGAGACTGAGATCGACTCCCCGCCCACAATTTTTGCACATTCCCCAAGGTTTTCCATTCCTCACTTTAATTTCATGTTTCATGTATCTTGTGTTTTTATGACTGTTGGCAGATCAATCTCCTTCCTGGGATAAATACAATTCTATCGGATCATACAGGATCTATCGTATAAGCTAGGATACGGTATGATTCACCTTTACCCCATCGTGGACATTGGCCTTTGACTCTGCAATTGGTGTGCTGCAATACTGACAACAGTCTCAATATAACCCAGTCCGGTGGGCGGCGCGACTCACGTCGCAGCGGCCTCTGCAGTCCGTCTGTCTTTTTGTTATTTTTTGTCCCGTTTTAATGTAGTTTTTTTTTTTTTTGATGGGGTATGTGTGTGTGTGTGTGTGTGTGTGTGTGTGTGTGTGTGTGTGTGTGTGTGTGTGTGTGTGTGTGTGTGTGTGTGTGTGTGTGTGGGGGGGGGGGGGCGGGGGGTGGGGGGGAAACTTTTAAAATCTTTCCCCTGCACGGAGAACCCGACCTTTTCCCTGTCGGGTCTCCGTTGTCGTTGGGGCTGCAACGTGGAGCGGCCTCCAGCAGGAACGACCTGGGGCTCCAATCGCGGAGCTGCGGAGCTACTCACCATCGCGGAGCTGGCCGAGTCCGGAGCGGGAGGAGCGGTGGTGGCGCGTTGCTGTGACCCGACCCCCGGAGATTAGGAGGCTTACCGCAGGTTTGGCAGACAGTAATATCGGGAGCCCGCGGGTCCCTGCTGGGAGACCGCTTTTCGGGGCTTCCGCAACGGCGACTTCTCCCGCCCGAGTCGCGGGGTCGAGGAGTACCTGGAGCGGGGCCTGACATCGCCCGACGCGGCTTCAACGGCTGCGGGACTTTGCTAGCGCCCGCCGGGGCTCCAACAACAAGACCCGGAGCGCGGCCTTGAATCACCCGGCGCGGCGTTAATGGCCGCGGGACAATTACCATCGCCCACCGGGGGCTTTGACTCTGACATCGGGAGGGGAATGGAGAGTGCAGGGGAGAGATAAGTTTTTTTGCCTTCCATCACAGCGAGGAGGAGATGCGTTGTGATGGATGTCTGTGTAAATTGTGTTGTGTCTTGGGTCTTTTTTTCTTGTGTGTATGACTGCAGAAACAACATTTCATTTGAGCCTCTATGAGGTTCAAGTGACAAATAAATTGTATTGTGTATTGTGTAACTATATTCTGCACACTGAATCTTTCCTTCAATCTACCTATTGTACTTGATTTTGGCTTCATTGCGTTTATCACATTGCATTGGAGTTTGTACATTCTCACCGTGACTTGCATAGGTTTTCTCTAAGATCTTCAGTTTCCTCCCACACTCCAAGGATGTACAGGTTTGTAGGTTAATTGGCTTTGTATAAACTTAAATTGTCCCTAGTGTGTGTAGGATAGTGTTAATGTGCGGGGATCGCTGGTCGGTGCGGACTCGGTGGGCCAAAGGGCCTGTTTCCACACTGTATCTCTAAACTAAACTCCTGCCTCAATTAAATATTTTGTTATTAAATACTCAATTAAATCAGTGTTTTCTTTGGCATTAATCATTGGTAGATGAACATATTTTAATCATTAAGCATGCACTCAGCAGTATTTCATACAAATAGTTCTATGAGATCATGCCCTACTATTAATAAAAACAAAAGCTTAGACTAAGAGGATTATGTCTGACTGTGCCAAACCTATGCTCCAATCATTTAAAAACAAAATACATCTTAAAATATATAGAACATTTCATCTGCATGATTTTTCACCAGTCACATGGAAGGTATACAATTTTCATGTGTTTCAAGAGAATTTTTCAATCAGTTAAATTGTTTTGGATAAGGCAGATATTAACCAGGGAAATTTTGATCACTTACATCGCCTGCTAGGTTTTATTGAATATTATATTGATTCACAATGTTATTGTATTCTTATGGTCAAAATCTTCAACTCATCTGTTTGTTTCATATTCGGATAATCACATTTTCCAGATTCACAGAATAAACAGTATAGGACCAGGGATCTACTGAGAATAAAGAATTTTAATACCCTGACATCAGTGGAAAAGTAACACTGGAGGAGTTAAAGGAACCAAAAGCTGAAAAGTGATTTGGACTCAATAAGATGCAGCTCAGGTTTTAAGAATGGTGCATAGACAGAATGGATGCATTGGTTTTTAGGTTCAGCATAGGTGGTTCAGGATTCTAAAATGATTCACATGGACTAGCACCACACAAAGATGAAACAAAACAAGGGATGGGAGGAGTTCATGAAGGAACTGCAGATGCTGGAAGATCGAAGGTACACACAAATGCTGGAGAAACTCAGCGGGTGCAGCAGCATCTATGGAGCGAAGGAAATAGGCGACGTTTCGGGCCGAAGCCCTTCTTCAGACTGATGGGGGGTGGGGGGGAGAAGGAAGGAAAAAGGGAGGAGGAGGAGCCCGAGTGCGGGGGGATGGGAGGAGACAGCTCGAGGGTTAAGGAAGGGGAGGAGACAGCAAGGGCCAGCAAAATTGGGAGAATTCAACGTTCATGCCATCCGGACGCAGGCAACCCAGGCGGAATATGAGGTGCTGTTCCTCCAATTTCCGGTGTTGCTCACTCTGGCAATGGAGGAGAACCAGGACAGAGAGGTCGGATTGGGAATGGGAGGGGGAGTTGAAGTGCTGAGCCACCGGGAGTTCAGGTAGGTTATTGCGGACTGAGCGGAGGTGTTCGGCGAAACGATCGCCCAACCTCCGTTTAGTCTCCCAGATGTAAATCAGCTGACACCTAGAGCAGCGGATGCAGTAGATGAGGTTGGAGGAGATACAGGTGAACCTTTGTCGCACCTGGAACGACTGCTTGGGTCCTTGAATGGAGTCAAGGGGGGAGGTGAAGGGACAGGTGTTGCACTTCTTGCAGCTGCAACGGAAAGTGCCCGGGGAGGGGGTGGTACGGGAGGGAAGGGAAGAATTGACAAGGGAGTTGCGGAGGGAGCGGTCTTTGCGGAAGGCAGACATAGGGGGAGATGGGAAGATGTGGCGAGTGGTGGGGTCACGTTGGAGGTGGCGGAAATGGCGGAGGATTATTTGTTGTATTTGCCGGCTGGTGGGGTGAAAGGTGAGGACTAGGGCCCCATCCCCGACCTCTACCTCCGTTACATTGACGACTGCTTTGGGGCCACCTCCTGCACCCACACACAACTGACTGACTTCATCCACTTCACCACCAACTTCCATCCGGCACTCCAATACACCTGGACCATTTCCGACACTTCCCTACCATTCCTTGACCTCACCATCTCCATCGCAGGGGACAGACTTCTGACCGACATACACTATAAACCAACTGACTCACATGGCTATCTGGACTACACGTCTTCCCACCCTGCCCCCTGTAAAGACTCCATCCCCAACTCCCAATTCCTCCGCCTACGCCGCATCTGCTCCCAGGATGAGACGTTCCACACCAGGGCATCGGAAATGTCCTCATTCTTCGGGGAATGTGGATTCCCCTCCGCCACCATAGATGAGGCTCGCACCAGGGTCTCATCCATACCCCGCAACACTGCTCTCTCTCCACATCCCCGCACTCGCAACAAGGGCAGAATCCCCCTAGGCCTCACCTTTCACCCACACCAGCCGGCAAATAGAACAAATAATCCTCCGCCATTTCCGCCACCTCCAACGTGACCCCACCACTCGCCACATCTTCCCATCTCCCCCTATGTCTGCCTTCCGCAAAGACCGCTCCCTCCGCAACTCCCTTGTCAATTCTTCCCTTCCCTCCCGTACCACCCTCTCCCCGGGCACTTTCCGTTGCAACCGCACGAAGTGCAACACCTGTCCCTTCACCTCCCCCCTCGACTCCATTCAAGGACCCAAGCAGTCGTTCCAGGTGCGACAAAGGTTCACCTGTATCTCCTCCAACCTCATCTACTGCATCCGCTGCTCTAGATGTCAGCTGATTTACATCGGGGAGACTAAGCGGAGGTTGGGCGATCGTTTCGCCGAACACCTCCGCTCAGTCCGCAATAACCTACCTGAACTCCCGGTGGCTCAGCACTTGAACTCCCCCTCCCATTCCCAATCCGACCTCTCTGTCCTGGGTCTCCTCCATTGCCAGAGTGAGCAACACCGGAAATTGGAGGAACAGCACCTCATATTCCGCCTGGCTTGCCTGCGTCCGGATGGCATGAACGTTGAATTCTCCCAGTTTTGCTAGCCCTTGCTGTCTCCTCCCCTTCCTTAACCCTCGAGCTGTCTCCTCCCATCCCCCCACCCTCGGGCCCCTCCTCCTCCCTTTTTCCTTCCTTCTCCCCCCCACCCCCATCAGTCTGAAGAAGGGTTTCGGCCCGAAACGTCGCCTATTTCCTTCACTCCATAGATGCTGCTGCACCCGCTGAGTTTCTCCAGCATTTTTGTGTACCAAGGGATGGGAGGAAGCAAGATATAAATACATTTGCAGACAAGAACAGGAAAAAGAGCAGAATAATTGGTAAAATGTTTGTTCGGAAATTAGCAAATAGCTAAGATAGACACAAAAAGCTGGAGTAACTCAGCGGGCCAGGCAGCATCTCTGGAGAGAAGGAATAGGTGACGTTTTGAGTTGCAACCCTTCTACAGATAGCTAAATGCATAAAGATATATTAAAATGACATGAGAAAAAACATTTGATAAGATTTTTACCTGGTGTCATTTTCATCTTGCACAAGGATGAAAACAGTCAGCAGAGACTGACAAAGATAATTCTCGGATATTCAGACTGTCTCAAGCCTTGCTCCCACTGTGTCCTATCATTCAAGTTCACAGCCCTATGCTGCCATTTGCTATCTGCCAATGCCCACCTTCAGATGCATTAATACACTTTGTTACGAGAATATTTGGGTTTGCACATCGTTCATATTCACTGGTATTGACAACATTGTATTTCAAAAGTTATGGATCCACTGCAGGCAGAAGACCGTCAGACATATGATCAGAATTAGGACATTCAAGTCTGCTCCGTCAATTGATCATGGCTGACCTAGTTTTCCCTCTCAACCCCATTTTCTCTACTTCCCATAACCTTTAACACCCTTACTAATAAAGAAACGGTCAATCTCTGCTTTAAAAATACCCAATGACTTGTGTCATTAAAATATTTATTCTGCTCATTCTCCTCATTCTACTCTGATGTTGCCCAACCTGCTATGGCGACATTTGCTGATTTTCAATTGTTGAAGCAATTTCCCTCAACGTCTGCAAAACAAAGGAGACTGTGATCGACTTCAGGAAGCAGAGCAGTAAGGGCCTGTCCCTCTTACGTGTACTTGGCACGCAAATTACGCGACCTTGTGGTCACGTTGAGGCGCACGGGCATCGTATGGCCGCGCGGGGCCGGTCCCACTGAGAATCGCGGAGGGTATGTAGTTGTGCGCGACATTGCGAGGGGCTCCGAAATTTTTGTAGCGAACAAAATCTTCGCACGCCAACGGCCTGTCGCGGAACTGACTGCCAAAGTGGGACAGGCCCAAGACCCTGGCGCGATGCAACGTCTCACCTCAAACAGCAGCAGAAGCAGGCAAACGATCGCCGAACTCGGCCTGGGGCTCACGGACTTTGCGGTCCGGATCCGCCCCCACTCCTACTCCCAGAGCGGGGCCAAGAAAATTGAAGATGGACACAAAATGCAGGAGTAACTCAGCGGGACCGGCAGCATCTCTGGAGAGAAGGAATGGGTGATGTTTCGGGTCAAGACCCTTCTTTTCAGACTGAAGAAGAGTCTCGACACGAAACATCACCCATTGCTTCTCTCCAGAGATGCTGCCAGACCCGCTGAGTTACTCCAGCTTTGTGTCCATCTTCAAATGACGTCACGCGCTCCAGATGGCTGTACATACGCATGAAATCGCGCGCAACCTTTGCAGGACCGTCGCGGCTCAACGCGACCATGAGGTCGCGTAATATGCGTGCCAAGGACACGTAAGTGGGACAGGCCCTGTTCACATACCCTGGTTTACATTGACAGTGTTGAAGTAGGGATGGTTGAAAGCTTTCTCCAGCATTTATGTGACCTATTTCCTTCGCTCCATAGATGCTGCTGCACCCGCTGAGTTTCTCCAGCATTTTTGTGACCTATTTCCTTCGCTCCATAGATACTGCTACACCCGCTGAGTTTCTCCAGCATTTTTGTGTACCTTCGATTTTCCAGCATCTGCAGTTCCTTCTTGAACACATGGTTGAAAGCTTCATGTTTCCAGGAGTAAATATCACCAGAAATTTGTCCAGGACCAGCCACATTGCACAATGGCCAAGAAAGCACACCAATGCCTTTACTTCCTTAAAAGGCTTGGGAATTTTGTCATGTCCCCAAACACCCACACAATATCTAAAGATGTGCCGTAGAAAGCATTGTATCAGGGTGCCGACAGCTTGTCCGTTTTTTCCGTTTTTTAAATTTTAGTTTGTCTAAATTGTTTGTTTTGGGGTTACTTTAACTTTTCTATGTGGACGAGGGGGGCAGGGTAAGGGGGAAACTGTTTCTTAGTCGCTTCCCGGCGAGGATGCAACTATTTCTCGTAGTCGCGGCCTTCCTCGTGGCCTACCAGTTGGATCGGAGTGGCCTTTCCTACCGGAGAACGGGGACCGGACCAGAGCTACTACAGCGGCGACGCGGTGCTGGAATCACCGCAGAGCGGGCGATACCTACCTGGATCGCCGTTTGAAGCTTCGGAGCGTTGGGCCTGCAGCATCGACATCATGGAGCTGTGGTTCGAGGAGCTCCCAATGCGGGCGGCGTTGACGGACATCACGGAGTTCCTGGGGCCCTTTGCCGAGGGCTGCCAGTGTTGAGTCTCCGCCCAGGGTGGCCTGGGGACGTCGGGAGCTGCGGACTCTGGTGGGAAGCGGCCATTATGGAGGTCCAAGCTGCTGAGGTTGGTCTCCAGTCCCGACTTCGGAGAGCCAACATCCCAGCGAGTGGGCCTGAGCGGCGGGCTGCCCGTAGCGGCGACTGCGGAGGGCTCCGGAGGCCCCAACCGAGGGTAAACATCGAGGAAGAGACTGACTTTGGTGCCTTCCCTCACCGTGGGAAACTTTTGATTCTGCTGTGTGGGGATGTTTTATGTTTAACTCTATCGTGTGTTGTGTTCTTTATTTTAGTGTGTGGCTGTATGGTGATCACATTTCACTGTGCCATCTGGCACATGTGACAAATAAATGTATCTTGTATCTTGCATCTTAGCATGTTTTGGGAACAGCTCCATCCAAGACTGCAAGAAATTGAAGAGTTGTGGACGTAGCGCATACAGTCAGAAGAATTCTCTCTATAATAAAGAAAAATCCCCAAATACCTGTGCGACTGATCAGAAATACTCTTCAGCAGTCAAGTGTGGATTTGTCAATGACCACTGTCCGCAGAAGACTTCATCAACAGAATAGATAGGCTACACTGCAAAATGCAAACCACTGGTTAGCCGCAAAAATAGGATGACCAGGTTACAGTTTGCCAAGAAGTACTTAAAAGAGATAGTTCCGGAAAAAGGTCTTGTGGACAGATGAAACGAAGATTAACTTATATCACAGTGATGGCAAGAGCAAAGTATGGAGGAGAAAAGGAACTGCCTATCTGCTTAAGTTCAAACAAATGCCTCAAAACACTGGCCGGCGGTTCATTCTACAGCAAAACAATGATCCCAAACATACTGCTGAAGCAACAAATCTAAAAATTGGTGAAGTCTTGAGTGGCCAAGTCAATCACCCGATTTGAACCCAACTGATCATGACTTTTATATACTGAAGAGAAAACTGAAGGGGACTAGCCCCCAAAACAAGCATACGAAAAAGATGGCTGCAATACAGGCCTGGCAGAGCATCACCAGAGAAGACACCCAGCAACTGGTGATGTCCATGAATCGCAGACTTCAAGCAGTCATTGCATGCAAATGATATGCAACAAAATATTAAACATGACTACTTTCATTTACATGCATTGCTGTATCCCAAACATTATAGTGCCCTGAAATGGGGGGGGGGGGGGGACTATGTATAAACACTGTTGTAATTTATACTTGGTGAAACCAAAATGTATAAAAATGGCCTTTATTAAAACCTGACAATGTGCACTTTAACCACATGTGATTTTTTCTATTACAAATCTCAAATTGTGGAGTACAGAGGCAACTAAATAAATGATGGGTATTTGTCCCAAACATTATGGAGGGCACTGTATATTATCTTTTCGTTGACTGGATAGCATGCAACAAAAAAGCTTTTCACAGTATCTTGGGGCAGATGAATAAACTAACCTTATTGATTGGGAACCTATATTTTGAAGAATGCAAAATAACTTCCTAATTTATCGTCAGAAGGATTGCTGGAGAAACACTGCACTCCAAAGGTTTACACAATATCTTCCTTGATAATTTCAAACTGAGCCTTGATACTGGGCAATAGGCAGGAGTGAACACAGTCAGATGCTGCACATTTCCAGAAATACATGATCCTGAAGAAATTAATACAGGAATGCATCGAGCTACAGCAACATCATTCAATTAACCTCTTGGACTCTTCTTTTATCTATACTTTCTCTGGAGCAGCAATGTTATAACATTGTAACATTATATTCTGCACAGTTCTTTGCCACACTACCTGTAGTATTTGTGAATGGCTTGATTGTACTAATGGGCCTGTCCCACTTGGGTGGTTTTTTTCGGCAACTGCCGATGACTGTCATAGTTGTAGCAGGTCGCCGAAAAATTGGCGACTGGACCCCACTACGACAATGTCTATGACAATGTTTCCAACAACCTACCTACTAGTCGACGTCAAGCTACGATAAGCTACCGACAACTGGCGACCCATTAGGACGTCTACCTATGACCACACCTACGACACCAACGTCCACCCACCACAAGCTACGACAAGGTTAGACACTTCAGTCACCGGTATCTGTGGTCGGCTGACCTAGGTTGATGTAGGTAGTTGCCAACGGAATTCACCAACATCAGCACCGGAGACAACCTACGTCATCCTGGTGACAACCTACCAGATGGACATAAGGCCTCCTACATGGAAGGAGGTGGAGAACACAGTCAAATGGGAAAGAACAGCATCAGCCCCAGGGCCCAATGGCATTCCATATACTCTATAAGAACACCTCTGGTGCCCTGAAATACTTTTGGAAGTTAATGAAAGTGGCATGGGGGAAAGGAATCATACCTAACGCATGGTGAAGGGCAGGAGTGATCTTAATTCCCAAAGAAAAGAACTCCTCAACCATTAGCCAATTCCGCCAGATCAGCCTTCTGAACGTGGAAGGAAAGATCTTCTTTGGTGTTGTGGCCCAAAGATTCTCAGCATTTCTGCAGAGCAACAACTTCATTGACACGTCAGTGCAGAAAGCAGGGGTACGTGGTTTCTCAGGATGTCTGGAACAAGCAAATGTCATCTGGCACCAGATACAAACTGCCAAGAAGGAAAAGAGAGATCTGCATGTGGTTTTCTTAGATCTTGCCAATGCATTTGGTTCGGTGCCCCATGGGACTCTTTGGGCAGCTTTTAATTTCGTCCAGGTCCCAGTGGTCATCACAAAGCTGGTAAAAGCTTACTTCCAGGACCTCCAGTTCTGCATCACAACACAGGATAACACCACCGCCTGGCAGCACCTTGAGGTAGGCATAATGGCAGGCTGTACCATTTCTCCTCTGGTTTTCACCATAGCAATGGAGCTCATCATTCGAGCATCACGATGGGTGGTCGGAGGGGAACGCTTGAAGAGTGGGCTGCGTCTTCCTCCAATCAGGGTGTAAATGGATGACATGACCACAATAACAACAATAAAAGCATGCACCAAACGCCTGCTTGATAAATGCCAGGAAAACATCAAATGTGCACGAATGGAGATTAAACCCAGCAAATCCTGCAGTATTTCCATCGTCAAAGGCCGGCTCACAGACGAAAGGTTCCGCATCAATAACGAGACAATATCAACTGTCCTGGAGAAGCCTGTCAAAAGCCTCGGGCGATGGTACACCGCATACCTCAAGGATGCAGAGCAGGTGGAACAACTCAGGCAGGATCCAATCAGTGGCCTCAAGCAAATCAACAACACTGCTCTCCCAGGGAAGCTGAAGCTTTGGTGCCTTCAATTCGGTCTACTGCCCCGACTCATGTGGCCAATTACCATCTACAAGGTCACTTTATCCCATGTCAATCAGCTGGAGAGATGGGTGAACTCACAAGTGAGGAAGTGGCTTGGGCTACCGAGATGCCTCAGCAGCATAGGGCTCTATGGGAACAGAGCCCTCTCACTGCCAGTCTCAAGCCTGGTGGAGGAGTACAAATGTGCCAAAGTCAGGCTGGACATGACACTAACAGAATCCTGGGACCCAATAATAAGAGGTGTCGCTCCAACCCTAGCAACAGGGAAGAAATGGACTCCATCAGCAGTGGTGCTGGACGCAAAATCCGCCCTCCAACACCGGGAAATAGAATTAGAATTAGAATTACCTTTATTGTCATTCAGACCTTACGGTCTGAACGAAATTTCGTGCCTGCAGTCATACATACAATAATACAATAATAAACAACACTAAACACAAATTAACATCCACCACAGTGAGTCCTCCAAGCACCTCCTCACTGTGGTGGAGGCAAAAATCTTAGGGTTACTGTCTCTTCCCTCCTCTTCTCCCTCTGCGCTGAGGCGATACCCCACCGGGCGATGGTACAAACAGTCACGCGGCTCACCGAACCCCGCAAACGGGCCAGCTCAAACACCGCGGCCCGGGGTGGTCGAAGCTGCCGCCCTCCAGTCCAGCGGACGCAGCCGCCGGCCCACGGCTGAACCCAGGACTCAGGTCACCGCTACCAGAACGCCGTCCCAGCCACCGGAGCACCGTTCCAGCCCCGAGCCTGATCGTCCTCACGTGAGTGCCTTTCCTCCCTCGGGCTGGGCCGCTCCGACGGGAGCGCCGTACCTCCCTCGAGCTGGGCCGCTCCGACGGGAGCGCCGTACCTCCCTCGAGCTGGGCCGCTCCGACGGGAGCAACGTACCTCCCTCGAGCTGGGCCGCTCCGACGGGAGTGCCGTTCCTCCCTCGGGCTGGGCCGCTCCGACGGGAGCGCCATTCCACCCTCGGGCTGGGCCGCTCCGACGGGAGCGCCATTCCACCCTCGGGCTGGGCCGCTCCGACGGGAGCACCATTCCACCCTCGGGCTGGGCCTCCCCGACGGGAGCGCCACAGCCCCTCACGGGAGAGTCTCAGCCCCTCGCCAGGCTGCCCTCATGAGAGCATCACAGCCCCTCACGGGAGCGCCGTTCCAGCCCCGAGCCGGACCGCCCTCACGGGAGCGAGCCCAGGGCAAGTCCTGACTGGCTCTGCCTCCGGAGTCTCGAGGTCGCCAGCTCCGCCATTAGGCCTCAGCGCAGACGGAGGCAGAGAAGGGGGATACGACAAAAAAGTCGCATTCCCCCGAAGGGAGAGACAGCAAGCCCCGTTTCAACCCCCCCCCCCCCCCCCACACAAACACAACCTAAAAATCAAAAACTTAACTAGACAAAACGAAAAAAAACACAAAAAAGTAAAAACAAACGGACTGCAGGCGAGCCGCTGCTGCCAGGGCAGCGCCGCCACTTATTGGGCCATGTCCAACAAGGCCGAGGGGGCTTTGGCCTGGGAGCTACGAAACCTACCTGGCAAAAGGCTACTCCAGCTGAACGTCGGCATCTGGTGGTGGAGGAGGTGCGCCACCAGGAAGAAGCAGCCAGTTGTACCAAAGCCATATCTCAAGCCAAACAAGGCCGCTGGATGACGTGGGATGGCGTTGAGAGGAGGAAGATCACATGGAGAGAGCTGTGGACAATGAAGTCAAATAAGTTGAGCTTCATTATCAGAGCCACATATGACGTCCTTCCCTCTCCCACAAACCTAAATCTTTGGCTGGGAGAGGATCCAGCCTGCCCCCTGTGTGCAGTTCCAGCAAACCTCAAGCACATCCTGGTCGGTTGTAAGAGCAGCCTAACACAAGGCGGATACACCTGGCGACACAACCAGGTGCTGAGGTGTTTGGCAGCTGAAACATAGAAACATAGAAAATAGGTGCAGAAGTAGGCTATTCGGCCCTTCGAGCCTGCACTGCCATTCAATATGATCATGGCTGATCATCCAACTCAGTATCCTGTACCCGCGTTCTCTCCATACCCCTTGATCCCTTTAGCCACAAGGGCCACATAGAAACATAGAAATTAGGTGCAGGAGTAGGCCATTCGGCCCTTCGAGCCTGCACCGCCATTCAATATGATCATGGCTGATCATCCAACTCAGTATCCCGTACCTGCCTTCTCTCCATACCCTCTGATCCCTTTAGCCACAAGGGCCACATATAACTCCCTCTTAAATATAGCCAATGAACTGGCCTCAACTACCCTCTGTGGCAGAGAGTTCCAGAGATTCACCACTCTCTGTGTGAAAAAAGTTCTTCTCATCTCGGTTTTAAAGGATTTCCCCCTTATCCTTAAGCTGTGACCCCTTGTCCTGGACTTCCGCAACATCGGGAACAATCTTCCTGCATCTAGCCTGTCCAACCCCTTAAGAATTTTGTAAGTTTCTATAAGATCCCCTCTCAATCTCCTAAATTCTAGAGAGTATAAACCAAGTCTATCCAGTCTTTCTTCATAGGACAGTCCTGACATCCCAGGAATCAGTCTGGTGAACCTTATCTGCACTCCCTCTATGGCAATAATGTCCTTCCTCAGATTTGGAGACCAAAACTGCACGCAATACTCCAGGTGTGGTCTCATCAAGATCCTGTACAACTGCAGTAGAACCTCCTTGCTCCTATACTCAAATCCTTTTGCTATGAAAGCTAACATACCATAGTCTGCTTTCCTGTTTTTGCCACCAAAATGGATAACCTCACATTTATCCACATTATACTGCATCTGCCAAACATTTGCCCACTAACCCAGCCTATCCAAGTCACCTTGCAGTCTCCTAGCATCCTCCTCACAGCTAACACTGCCCCCCCAGCTTAGTGTCATCCGCAAACTTGGAGATATTGCCTTCAATTCCCTCATCCAGATCATTAATATATATTGTAAATAGCTGGGGTCCCTTGCGGAGCCTTGCGGTACCCCACTAGTCACTGCCCGCCATTGTGAAAAGGACCCATTTACTCCTACTCTTTGCTTCCTGTTTGCCAGTCAGTTCTCTATCCACATCAATACTGAACCCCCAATGCCGTGTGCTTTAAGTTTGTATACTAATCTCTTATGTGGGACCTTGTCGAAAGCCTTCTGGAAGTCCAGATACACCACATCCACTGGTTCTCCCCTATCCACGCTACTAGTTACATCCTCGAAAAATTCTATAAGATTCGTCAGACATGATTTACCTTTCGTAAATCCATGCTGACTTTGTCCAATGATTTCACCACTTTCCAAATGTGCTGCTATCCCATCTTTAATAACTGACTCTAGCAGTTTCCCCACTACCGATGTTAGACTAACTGGTCTGTAATTCCCCTTTTTCTCTCTCCCTCCCTTCTTAAAAAGTGGGGTTACGTTTGCTACCCGCCAATCCTCAAGAACTACTCCAGAATCTAACTCCCTATTGCCCAGTATCAAGTTTCTATAAGATCCCCCCTCAATCTTCTAAATTCTAGCGAGTACAAGCCGAGTCTATCCAGTCTTTCTTCATATGAAAGTCCTGACATCCCAGAAATCAGACTGGTGAACCTTCTCTGTACTCCCTCTATGGCAAGAATGTCTTTTCTCAGATTAGGAGATCAAAACTGTACGCAATACTCCAGATGTGGTCTCACCAAGACCCTGTACAGCTGCAGTAGAACATCCCTGCTCCTATACTCAAATCCTTTTGCTATGAATGCTAACATACCATTCACTTTCTTCACTGCCTGCTTCACCTGCATGCCTACTTTTAATGACTGGTGTACCATAACACCCAGGTCTCGTTGCATCTCCCCTTTTCCTAATCGGCCACCATTCTGATAATAGTCTACTTTCCTGTTTTTGCCACCAAAGTGCATAACCTCACATGTATCCACATTATCCACATTATACTGCATCTACCATGCATTTGCCCACTCACCCAGCCTATCCAAGTTACCTTGCAGCCTCCTAGCATCCTCCTCACAGCTAACACTGCCCCCCACTGAACTCGAGTGCAAGAGAGTTACCACCAACGCCATGCCTATCAATGCCCAGATTACATTCCCACAAATACCATCCTTCATCCGGGAAGGAGAGAAATGGAGGACTAACCCCTCACCTCTCAACTCATGCCCACTGAATGCAGCCAGAGACTGGGAAATGCGTGTTGACCTACTGTAGGCCAGAGGCTTTCGTTCCCAGTTGAAATAGCAGTTACTAACCTGCGACCAGACCTCGTTCTCTGGTCCAACTCCTGTCGGCGTGTTTTCATCATTGAGCTGACGGTCCCAAGGGGGGAGGCTGTGGACGAGGCTTATGAAAGGATAAAGCTTTGATATTCAAACCTTGCAGCAGAGGCAGAGGAGAGAGGTTGGAGTGTAAGGGTGTGTCCAGTGGTGGTGGGGTGCAGGGGCTTTGTAGCCAGTTCTACCGCAAGGCTCCTGAAGGAGGCAGGAGTCAAAGGGCAGGAACAAAGGAGGGCAATAAAAGAACTTGCCAATGCCGCCGAACGGAGCAGTCACTGGCTGTGGCTGAAGAGGAAAGATGCTGTCTGGGCTGCCACGTGACCATCTAGAGGCTAACAATAAGACACACACCCAGGTCTGATCAACCTGCGGTGGGCCTGCCTCGACTGAGGGTGTCTTGTGATAAAAGGCCGAAACACCCAGTGACGTTGAGGTACACAACTGAAGATGTGTCTGATTGGTAGCAAATTCACCTAGTGGTCATAACCAAGATTGTCAATTGTAGTGAAATCTTAGAGATTGTAACATCCAGTCCCACTAATCAATCTGAACAAGAAACCAATAAACCAATACCATTTATAACAAAGACGCTTTCCAAAGGGAAACATTTCACCATCAGGTGATGTTTACCGTCTCATGCAACTGCAAAGAAAAGTTCTGCAGTTGGTATACTTTTTTCCATTAAACTGTTTTATTCTATGTGATGAACAAGCCCGTTTGTAGTCAATATTAAAAATACACACACCGTGTAATCCTTGAAATAAAAGTGTGCCATTTTACTTTCACATGCAAACAAAAGTTATTTATCAGTTCGCAGTTACTGTCGTGCTTTGCAAAATCTAGGGCATGCTCTGACAGATTCAAACCAGCAAAAAAACATTATCTCTTTCCACCCTTAGCTCGCCTGTGTAATTAAAATGCAGATTTGCAGCTTTTCATATTTGACAGATAACAAGCCTGGGCGATATCACCAATGACACTTGCCGCCTAAAAGTGAAATAAGCCAACCTCAGGCCATTCTCCAGCGTGTGCATGAACAGATCCTGCAGGTTTCAAACTTCATCAATTTATATTTTGTGTAGTATATTCCATGTAAACTTTGACTTTGTAATAAATGTTTGATTTGCACTTCTGTCATGCTAAGCTGATGGTGCTAGGTAGAGAATGGGGTGGGTGAGGGGACAGAGGAATCTAACGGAAAATTATTCAATTACTTTCATTGTTCTGGATCAGACAAATTGCATTCATAACTCAAAGCACAGTACTGAAAATGATGAATAGGGCTTCTTCTTAACTAATGCTGACCAAACAGAAATACAAGTGTAGGCAGCCAGGTAAAAGTTGGGATTCTAAAATTAGCTACACTGTCATTTGTGAATCATTCAAATGTACATCCAGCTCGAGAATATTTTTGAGTAGGTGGTCTCATATTCTCACAGCAGTGATTAAAAGGGCTGAATGAAATTAGTTACTTGCTGTTTGCAGTGGTATTGGGGATTGGTATTAGGAACATTGGCAGTTGCATATCAAATAGGTTTAGCGCCAACTTGGAAATAAGCCTTTGGCTACAAGCAACAGATTGTGCTGACCTGATGTTAACTTAACAGGTTTGTACAGTATTTGGCTTGTAACACAAATGGAAATTTCCACCAGGACCAATATGATTCAGTTTGCTACAGATTTCTCTCATTATTGATGCAACTTTCTGCTTTAGGAATAGAGCAAGACTGCCACTAAATATTGAAGTTTGGAAAAAAATTCTGTCTTTGCATCCTTACATAGCACCATGATGGTATATTTTAAATAGAGAAAAAAAGATTCCATTCAAATCAATACAGCATACTGCCTCATTCTTTTTCGACTCTGCAGGGCGCCAAAGCTTGTACAAGAATAGCCTCACAAGATACATGAGAAGGTGTACATTATAGTTGATTGGTGGAAAGATGGGCTTTTGGTTCTATGAGTGTGCAATTTTTATTGCACACTCATTAAGAGTAGTCAAATAGCTCTTGTTTATCCAGAGGCCTGTACCTTCTGCTGTAAACAACACATTAATGCAAGATCGTTAATGAAAATCGCTGCTCTCAATAACACCTCTTGAGACTGTTTTCTTTCATATTTCAAATTTGTCTTCTCCACGTCCGAGTTATTCCTTTTCCATCCCTGGCAATTGACAACATTGGACAGCACATTGGCTCAGCGGTAGAGTTACTGACTTACAACGCCAAAGACCCGGGATCGATTCTCACTGTGGGTGCTGTCTGTACAGAGTTTGTACATTCTCCCTGTGACTATGTTAGCTTTTTCCGGGTGCTCTAAAGAAGTGCAGGATTGTCGGTTAATTGGCTTAGGTAAAATTGTAAATTCCCCCTAATGTGTAGTGTAGCGCTAGTGTATGGGGTGATCGCTGGTCGGCGTGGATTTGGTAGGCTGAAAGGCCTTTGTCTATTGTCTATTATCCACACAGTATCTTAAAATCTAAACATGATGCAGCGTAAATTCATTGTGAGGTGAATTACATTCCCATGTAGGCTAGTTATAAATTAAATTTACATTAAGGCTTGTGATAAACCAAGCTCTCTGCAAGAATCAAGCTTGTCCTGCTCCAAGCACAATGAAACATTCTGGAAATAACACAGTAGAGATTGCAGTGAAACAATTCCCTTAACCCATTACAAATTAGCATTAATTTTCAAAACTGCGTCAAATAATAAATAAATTACCAAGATTAAGAAAGAAGCATTCACTTGCCCTTTGATGGTTTCTGATTCTTAGTGAGAATCCAAAGTGAGATTTCATGGAAATAAAACCATCTCACAAACATTAGTTTTTTTTTTAAATGATTTGTTCTGTCAATCGCAACCTGTTGAACTGACAAATCAACTGTAAATCTCAGATTATGTATGTGATGGTTAATACAAGTATTGATTTACACCTGGTCCTACATGTACAGAATTATTTTTCTAATAATTGCTCAGTGATCAATGTATTTAATTGCTTAAATTCCCAGAGGCCATTTAGGATCTAAAGAAAAATGAATACATAAAATCAATGTGCTAAAAGTATAAATGTGAACCTAATCAGTTATCAAAAGAAAACTAGAATTTAATAAATACCATTTACGCATTAGGGCAAGAAGCCAAGCTACTTGATTGACTCAAAGCAACAAGCAGAGCTGTGTTAAGTAAGTAATCCTCCTCTCTGCCTCTGAGACAGGCCTTTGACTGAGGTAAATTAATTTGGTAAACATTGTGTTCAGCCCTTGTGCACATAGTATCAGGACTTGGAAGAATTTACATACAATGGTAAGATTATTCTTTGGGATGTATTATCTAACCGTCTGACAAAACCACTCTGAGGCCCAGGAACCACTTGGAGCACAGCAAACAGTGAAGGCTCAGCCACACAGAGGTGTTGGAGGGCTGGCAGATGAACCTCTCAAGAGAAAGCCCATGAGGTCTAAGAGGGTCTGGAGGTGGGGCCCACACTAAGCCACAAACCCACAAGCCACAATATAAATATTGAGACAGGAGGAGGATGTTTGCCAGGATATAAGAGGGTGATTGGGGGTTGGGGAGCAGCCCTACTGAGATGGTCAGGGATGGGGCACAGCCACAACACAAGGCTAATCATGGGAAATTGGACACGTTGTAACAATCGTGAGGGAGACCAGGATGGTGAGGTACGAAAAAGGGGTAGATTTACTGCAGCAATTTCACTTTCACTCATATCTGCAATATACTGCCATAGCAAAATGTTTCCATCTTGGCATTTACATAGAATAAAACAATGCAGCCCAGAAACAGGCCCTTTGACCTACAATGTTTATGCTGAACATGATGCCAATTTAAATTATTCTCCTCTGCCTCCATGAGCCTAACTAAAAGCCTCTTAAATGCCAGTATTTACGGCTGGACATGCAATATTTTGCACTTTTATTTACATCACTTTATAATAAATAGTTGCTTTACAACAATTCCACAAACAAATTAATTCCTTGCATATATGTTATGGAGTCATACAAAGGTAACTTTTTCACATAGGTGGTGGGTGTATGGAACAAGCTGCCAGGGGAGGTCGATGAGGCAGGGACAATCCCAACGTTTAAGAAACAGTTAGACAGGTACATGGATATGACTAGTTTGGAGGGATATGGGCCAAACACAGGCAGGTGGGACCAGTGTAGCTTGGACATGTTGGCCGTTGGGGGCAAGTTGGGCCAAAGGGCCTGTTTCCACGCTGTATGACTCCAAGACTCTATGAGTCACCGTCATGCAGCCTGGAAGTGATATGGTCCTTCAACCCATCAGGTTTGTACTGACCATCAATTATCTGTTTAAAGTAATCCTACACAATCCCAATTGCTGGGTTCTGATGAGCAAGAAAATAGTAAGATTAAACGAGAACTTACCAGTTTGAAGTTTGATCTGTATTTTATGAGGAGTTACGATGAGGGATTACGTGAAGAACCCCGCCAGGACGCATGCGTGTCATTCTTCAAAGCAGCGGTGTGAAATCACAGATAACTGTAATGACTAAACATAGTAAGATTAGAGAAGAGATACCAGTTAAGTATATGATCAGGGTGGGAGCGGAGGGCACGTAATCCCTCATCGTAACTCCTCATAAAATACAGATCAAACTTCAAACTGGTAAGTTCTCGTTTAATCTTACTATTTTACTTCGGAGTCACGTGAGTGACTACGTGAAGATTTTAAAGCTCTGTGAATTCATGCCGTGGAAACGAGTCCATGCATCACGTCTGCCTTGACTGTGGGAGGAATTGTGTTAACATAATTTGGACATGAATTCGACATTGAAATCATAAAAAATTTGAACACAAATTTATAACCCCTTTTTATGGGTTTAAATTAATTTACAGAACTTAAATTGTTTCTGCAAACGTTCCAGGTTTCATTACTGGTTTATTATAAAATAATTGGAATGTTTTCCCCTCCAGACCATCCTGCTGCCTTGAGGATTTGGTCCATTGGTACATCCAACTGTATCACTGCCAATGTAGCTGCAGCCCTGGTGGAAAGAGATTTTTAAAAATTAGTATCCACCCCAGCCTGTGTTAGCACCTGTTTCAGCCATCTGGAGATTGTCTGGACCGTCACTCTTGGTGTGGTTGCTAGTGGCTGACCAAAATGTGCCTTTTCATTGCCTCTTAGGATATTCTTTTTCTCCGTGTATAATGACAGATGTCTTATTATACACAGACGGTCATCTGTTGGGTATGACCTAATTGTATATTGAGGCCTGCTGATCCCTTTTCTGTTCTGCTTACTATCTCATAAATATGAAACGTAATATTTTCTGTTGAGGAAGTCATGTTGGCCAGTCTAGTTTTTGCAGTGACTGTATCCTCTGTGCCATGACCAATACCATTAGCATGACTGTTTTAATGTCAGTCTGTGTAGGGACAGAACTGTTGCTGGAGACCAATTCCTGAGCATCTTCAGGATTATTCTCACATCCCATATTTGGGAGTATCTGGTTCCCCTCATAGGTTTTGTACCAGTGGGTGAGTCCCAACAGTGTAATGGTCTGTCCCCTGCCATAGGTAAGTCGATAGGGCACTTCTGGCGCAGTTGATGGCACTGTAACTGAGCCCCTCATCATAGTGGAGGCCTGCCAGATATTCCAGAACAGACGGGATGTTCATGTCTTTGATACCATGTTTGATACCACTGGGAACCATGGTTGTGTAGGCCATTCGGGTACTACCAATACCAGATGCAGAGTCTTGTTGTGTTTCCTTAATACCCGACTGATGAGGCAGGAAAGGAGGGAATGCATAATAAACAATTCCCCCCCCCCCCCCCAATGCAGCGAAAATGCATCTGTCGCCACTGCCCCAGGGTCTGGTTCCCATGTAACATAATTTGATAACTGGTGGTTAAGTCTGGATGCGAATAAATCGATATCTGGTGTTCCATATTTTGCTGTGATATCAGCAGTACTATTTTATTCAACATCCATTTGGTGTTTTCATTAAATTTGCGTGACCTGGTGTCTGCCACTGAATTTAGTCTTCCTGGTAGGTAAGTGGCTGATATCCAAATATCTCTCTGGATACACCATTGCCAATTTGTATAGCCAGATTGTCACATGATGTCGATTTGTTTCCACCCTGTGGTTAATGTATGATACCACGGTGGTATGGTATTGGTGGCTCCGCACCCAAGTGCACTGGCATCAGTTTGTAGTACCATGGAATGGTTACTGACAATGATTGGATTGGAACAAGGCCAGATGTTATCTATCCACCATTTTAGTTCCATTTTAGCTTGATTGGTAGTTTCACAGATCTGTCAAAGTGACGTGCATAATTTAGAGTGCTTGTATTTTGCTCTCTGTATGTTTTGGTAATGTAGAGGTCCAAATTGAGTGGCTGGAAAGGCAGCCATCATTATGCCAATTACTTTAGCTACCAATCTGATGGATGGTTTGCTGATGTCAGTGAGGTTATTACAAGCCTCTATTAAATCTGTAGCCTTTCCCTTAGGCAGAGTCACCGACATGTGAATTGAGTCAATGGTGAAACCCCAGGTAGTCCATAGTAGTGGAAGGCATTAGTTTAGATTTAACTGGATGAAAAATGAATCCCAGTTTTCCAAATAACTTTTTTTGTAGCTGTTACAGGTTGTTTGGCCAATTCCAAAGTTTTGCCCATAATGAGTATGTCATCTAAATATGCCATGACCATGTGTGTACGTTTCCGTATAAACGCTAGGGCTGGTTTCAAATTTTTTGTGAACAGCCTGGGCTGATGATAACCCATTTGGCAGTGCTTTATACTGTCAGAGTTGTACCATCCAGTTGAATTTTAAGTAACATCTGTGGGCACCTCGTATAGGCACTGAATAGTAAGCATCTTTTAAATCGATGCTGGCCATTGAAGTAACCTTCGGAAATTAATTGTTAAGCAGTAACAAAGGTATATATTTTGTCAGATCTATGATGATGCGATGACCATCATCTTTTTTGTTTTTGATAAATATATTGGACACGAATTCTAATGGTTCATGTTGAGTTTTCTCAATTACACCTTTTATGTGAAGCCGCTTCAGTTCAGCTTGCGCTTTTGATTTTACTTTATCAGAAGGCACGAACATTCAGTTCAGTATATGTTGAACTGGAGGGCTGTACTTGTGTATAAACTCTATTGTATATCCCTGGATACTGCTTAAGATGTAAGTATCGGTTGTTATCATGCTCCATGCATTCAGAAAAGAGTGTAATCTCCACCCAATCTCCGTGCCCACTGTATATTGTAGGGAACCAGACCCACCTACCTCCATAGTTACCAGTGGCAGGTTTACTTTTTGTAGGTTCTTCGCTGCTGTTGTAGCGCTGGGGTCTGGATTTTTGGTTTGGTTGGCGTTGGAGGTCCCCGCATCTTCCAAGAAGGCCGGTCTGGGCCATGGCCTAAAAAGACTCATGTTTTGGGTACCGGTCCTTCGAGCTTTCACCAGTTCTGCTGGTGGGTGCGTGGGGGTGCTGTCGTTGGCCATAGTGTGTTCCAGTAGGTTATCTTGTTCCTGCACCCCCTGCACACTTGTAGTTTCTTCTGCGGACCCCTCTTCAAGGTCAGCCCAGAACTGACCCGCAGTGCTCCCCTCTGATGAGGTAGAAGCACTGTGCAGCCCTTCAAGAGGTACTGCTGTGGGTTTATCATAGGGCCCACAGTGACCCGACTCCATCTCCCGGAGTCTGTCACGTTGGAGCAAAGCTCCATACACCGCTTATTCTGGCTCCTGCGCTCTTGGGCGCTGGCCGCCCGCGGTTGTTCAAAGTCGGACTCCTCTGAGTCCACGACCTTGTTTGTTTTTTGTGTCTAGCCTTTCCGCCCGGCCGCGTGAATCTGGCCGGTGCGGAGGCGACATCGGGCACAGCTGATCCCACTACGGGTGATCCAAGTGCCGCTGGCTGCTGCTGGCTGCCCGCTGCTCCACGGTCCTCCTTCTCCAGCTTTGTCCTTCCGTGGAGTGCATATGGCCGGTGTGGAGGACATCTGGCACAGCTGATCCCATCTAGCCCACCAGCTTTGTCGCAGCCCGTTGGTTTCTGCACCTGCAATCAGCATGGTAAATACAAAAAAGACCGCAGCTCTTACCTGCAGGTCCAGGTTAAAATTGTTGCTACGGGTGAACGTCGTTCCACCCCGTCTGCTGCCGTTATTGACTTGTCAAAAGTCAACGGCCCCATTTGAATAGTCTCCCGCCTGGCCGTGGTGTTCTGGCCGGCGCGGGACCAAAAGTCGGCACAGCTTCCCATTACGGGAGATTAACGTGCCTTTGGCTGCTGCTGCCGGCTGCCTGCGACTCCGCGGTCTTCCCCAGCCAGCTTCACTAGCAGCACTTGTGGACACTCCTTTGTCCAGCTTCCCCATCTGTAAAGACCCGGCACAGGGAAACATTAGTTTTGCTCCCTCTCCCGCCCGGTCCGGTGCGGGAGTGAGTCGTGAGCGAAAGTCGGGCACAGCTGTTCCCATTACGGGAGATTAACGTGCCTTTTGTTGCTGCTGCCGGCTGCCCGCGACTCCGCGGTCCTCCCCAGCCAGCTTCACTAGCAGCATTTGTGGACACCACTTTGTCGAGCTTCCCCTCCTGTGAAAAAACCCAGCGCGGGGAAACATTAGTTTTTTGCTTCCCTCTCCCGCCCGGCCGGGCCCGGTGCGGGAGCGAGTCGGGAGCGAAAGTCGGGCACAGCTGTTCCCATTACGGGAGATTAGCGTGCCTTTGGCTGCTGCTGCCGGTTGCCCGCGACTCCGCGGTCCTCTCCCGCCAGCTTTCCCGCAGCCTTCATGGATTCGGTCCATGTTTCCACCTAAAAGGTGAGTGGAAGGAACGCAGAGTCTTCTTACCTGCTGTTCCAGACTTTCAAATTCTGGAACGTAGAGTCTCCTTACCTGCTGTTCCTGGTTTTCAAATGTTGCCGCTAGGGGAACGTCGTTCCCCCTGCTGTGACTTGTTGCAATGCGTGTAGCGATATGACACGCATGCGTCCTGGCGGGGTTCTTCACGTAGTCACTCACGTGACTCCGAAGTAAAATTGCTGTTAAACTTTGCAACCACATTTCAATACCAAAAGACAGACTCAGTCCTGCAACCTACACAAACTCTGCAGTTGCTATTTGTCTCTAATCAGAGGTGTAGATGACAGTAAAGAGCAACACATTGATTACTTAATCCTGCTCGCATTCTTTTTGTGGATTTTAGCTCCGCTTTCAATACCATCGTTCCTGTAAAGTTGATACACACTTTACAGGAACTGGGGGTCAACTCATCTCTATGTAAATGGATCTATAGCTTTCTATGTGACAGAAAACAGGTGGTAAAAATTGGTAACCATGTCTCACTGGCTAGGTTCCTGAACATCGGCGCCCCCCAGGGTTGTGTTTTATCACCTCTTCTGTACTCTGTATACACACATTTTTGCTGTTCACACTCTGACTCTGTCTTGTTATTTAAGTTTGCAGATGACACATCTGTGGCAGGTCTTATTACCAATAACATCGAAACTGTTTACCGTAGTGAAGTAGAGGAGCTAGTAAGGTGGTGTGAGAACAACAACCTCATACTTAACATCTCAAAAACTAAGGAGCTGGTTGTTGATTTCAGAAAGAACACCACCCCCCTCCTCCCTCTCTTCATCAATGGAGAGGTGGTTGAGAGGGTCACCTCCTTTAAGTTCCTCGGGACCACCATACATCAATCCCTATCATGGGAGCTCAACACCAGTCTCATAATCAGTAAGTGCCACCAGCGACTCTACTTCCTGCGGCAGCTCAAAAAATTCAGGGTCAGTCGACCAGCCATGACCCACTTCTAAAGGTCTACCATAGAAAGCATACTCACATTCTCCATGCTTGTCTGGTATGGTCACACAACCTCGCAGGATAAGATTCGGCTGGAGAGAATAGTGCGCCGAGCTTCTAAGATCATCGGTTGCAGCAGACTTCCCTCAGTGACATCACTTTACTCAACAAGACTCACCAGAAAGGCCAAAAAAATCATAGCAGACCACTTTCACCCGGCACATTACCTCTTTAATATCCTCCCATCAGGAAGGAGATATAGAAGCATTAAAAGTAAAACATCTCGCTTCAGAGACAGCACCTACCTCCAAGCCATCAGATATTTGAATTTGCACTAATCAATCTGCACTTTCTTTTGCACTTGCACTTACGCTTAACATGACGCTGCTGGGTCCTGTCCTTCCTGTATATATTGTCCTTCGTACGGTATTGTCTGTATTATTTATTGTGGTGTATGTGGTGGTTGTATTGTACTGTATTGTATCTGTCTGAGAGTGAACCAAGACACATTCCTATCAACTTGTTGACATGGCAATAAACTTCTTGAATCTTGAATCTTGCTGGGTAGGTCTTCAATTCAACCTCAAAGCCCCTCCTCATCAGAATGGTAGTCATGGCAATTATAGATTATCAGAGTGAATGTACTTCATCCCAAAATAAGTAGATTTAAAATATGGTAATGTGCCGTTTTCCTTATCCTAAGACTTTAATAAACTAATAAAATGCTAGCATTAGCAACAGAATAAAGTTAGATAAGGCAATGATTGCAAATCACTTATTTAATCAGACCCCACTTTGAAAGTCATTGAACTTTGATGGAATAATGTATTGCCAACTCCACTTTGAAATCAGTCTGTGCATAAAGATCTCCCAGCAGCCCTGAAGCCTTTACCCAATTTTAGTGTCCCAACCTTTCCAATCTGGCCATAATTACCATTCCTTCCTTTTTATCATATATGATAACCCATCATTTATGATAATCAAATAGTCCAATAATCTGCTAACCAGATATATATAAGTGTGTCCATTACATTTCCCATCTATCAGCAACACAAGATGATGATGTTTCTTCCCAGAATCTTATCAAGCTTCCCGAGTTTTTGTGGGCGTAACTTCACAATTTCTGTCTGATGAGTCTTCACCTCCCGAGTTTTCGTGGGCACGAATTCCCTCCATCTGTGTTGTTGCCCATTATTTCATCCATTTCCATAGTTGAACCTATAACCTATAATTCCTGAAAAAGTTACCATCATGCACCCATGCTTCCCCATACATTCACTATAATTCTGCCATCTTGTTCCATTTCAATAATCAATTATATTCTACTCTATCATTGTCCTATTCCAATTCTATTCCCTTACTCTTTACTATCCTAGGATCAAATCACTAATCAACACTCTCCATATTCACACAATGTTATAATATGTATATCTGATTATGGGTTTTCATACAAATTTCAGCTGGGTTCAGTCCAGATTTCCCTACAGGCATGACTAATTTAAAGCAAACCATGAAAAATGTTCCAATTCAACCAAATTCAGTCTCAGCCTTCAATTTAATATTTTAAATTTCAGTGTCCATCTCATCCTTCTCATTCCACAGCATTGTGGCCGATATCACAATCCCATTCCAATTCCTGTGGAATTCCCAGCTGTTCAAATTTAAACAATCAATTTCCATACGTTGCCAATTCTATAATAGAATAATAGAAGCCGCTTTACCATCAAGGGTTAAACAATTTAGATCCATCGGTTATATATGCATCAGCTCCGCTATTCCAACACCCATTCAAGTTTCTCTCTCTAATTCGCTAGGTCTCTCCTCCAGTACTTTTTCCTTACTATGAATGTCTCCTTACTATGTTGTTCTTTACCATGTTGGCTCTTTACTATGTTGACTCTTTACTAGGTTGCTCCGTTCTCAGTCTAGGAGTTCTCGCTTATACATTCTTAACTACTGAATAATTTCTAGTCCGGTCTCTTAAAGGGAAGTTCTGCTGCTCACAGTTCCTCTTTTGACCATTTCCAATTCCAACTCCAATTCTAATTTTAATTCCAATTTTACTTCCAATTTTATTCCAACTCTCATATTCCCTGAATAATTTCCATGCTACCAGATGTTCCCAAGTTCCAACCTTCCTGATGTTCTCTGAATAATCCTTCCCATCTTTGGCTGCCTGTCTGGGGATGAGATAATAACAATATCAATTAATAAACAAACTCCAAATATTCCTAAGCCATATTCCATAAGTCTGTTCCAAATCTCAAAAATTAAAGTCCCTCCAATTCACCATACAATTTCGAAACCAAATCCAAAATCCGAATCCAAATTTCATAAATTTATTTCTAATTATCATAATTTAGATGCAAATTAGGTATTTTACCCAAAACCATAGAGGAATGTTTTTTATTCGAATCCAGTCCTTTTTAAAGAGGAGTAGTTGTTATAGGTTGTTGGTGTTGTTTCTTTAGGGAAGACTAGACAGTGTCCTTCCTTCCTTTTCTTTCTTCAAAAGCTAGATGATGTTAAAGTTAGGCACTAGGGTAGGGTTTCTACTGCTTCTTTTCTGGTGTCAGTTTCAAGGGAGTAGGGATACTGAGGAGCTCTGTCTCTGTGTGTTGGCCTTCCCAAATTAGTCTTAAAGGGGCAGGACAGTATTATTTCCTCCTGCTAGTTGATTCCTGTTTCTGGGGAGCAACATTACCTTTGCTGTCTTCTGCCTGTTCTCAAGGGGTCTGTGTATTCTTTACCTCACTCCCCAGATAGTCCATTGTACTGTCCTGCAGGCACAAACTCAGTAACACGTTAGCATAATATCTTCTTTCCCCACTCCCATACCTCCTGCACAATAAGTTGGTTTCTTTACTCCCAAATGCCATTTCCATTCCTTAGTTACCATTCCTTCTCACGCCAGCTACTATGTTTCTTACTTCTTCCTTTCAGTGAGAGTTTCTCGAGAATTAGATTCTTTGTGTCTCCTCCTAGAACTTGGAAGAGGTGATGTTTTTCTGGTTTGTACCGCTGTTTCTCAGGCCATGTGAGGACGCATTCAAATTTAATAGGTGGTATTAACTGACTGGCAGGTTAGGGCTAACGAAATGGGTTCAATTGCCAAAATGTCCCTCCCCCTGATCTCCTTGCCAGTGGCCTCGTCCTCTACCCTCGGGATCCCAAGAGTCCCGGTAACCTCTCAGAATCCACGGGTTTCTGAATCCCCGTGGCCATCTTCTTTGCCCCCTTCCTTCTCGATAGTACTCTCTCACAGGACGCGACCGACTCCGACTCACAGAGAGTTGTGAGTCTGTAGGATTCTCTGCCTCAGAGGGCGGTGGAGGCAGGTTCTCTGGATGCTTTCAAGAGAGAGCTAGATAGGGCTCTTAAAAACAGCGGAGTCAGGGGATATGGGGAGAAGCAGGAACGGGGTACTGATTGGGAATGATCAGCCATGATCACATTGAATGGCGGTGCTGGCTCGAAGGACCGAATGACCTACTCCTGCACCTATTGTCTATTCTCTATTGTCAATGTCCCAATCCTTCACAGTTGTAGCATTGATCGGGCCAGACCGCTCTATAACTTCTCCAGCAAAACTGAGGAAACATCCGTTCTCGGAACAGGAGATCTATCCAAGCTTTGAGGTCTTCCTCCTCCTTGTCTTCTTCCATCCTTATTTCCCTTTTTAGAACTTTTAATATAGGTCTCGGAGCTGCCGTTGAATCAGGCTGCATCAAAGTCTGAAAGACGTCTGTGGTCAGGGGGACATTTACACCTAATGCGGATTTAATACCAAAGGTGGAGTAGGCATTTCCCTACAAACAAACTACGGAGAATCCGTTCTAAACCCCCTTGGTCAGGGAATTGCTCCGACATAACAATATTATCAATGTCCGGATCAATCCCTCCATATCCTCCTTCTATCTCACCCTCAGAAAAGCTATTTGTTCTATCTCTGTACTTCAGGAAGGATTCCTTCATTTTCCCACTGCTAGATTTAGTAATCAATTTTGGAACCCATGTCGATAGAATCTCCCTTCCAGCTCCTTGATCTCCCCTACTGTCCTTCACTGATGGAGCAATCATAGGAGCTAGAAGATCCTTCCCCGATTTCTCCACTTCAGGTTTGAATTTAGTGGGAGGAACCGAAGATAATGCTGACTCCTCCCATGTGTCCTGCTCGCAAGCTGCACATGGTGTCTCCGAACTGGGAACATGAGGGTGTTGTGAGGAATGCTGTGGCTCTACTCTGCTGCCCATCCTGGCATTTAGTGAGCCTCTCTCCCTTCGAGGTCTACAGATACTGCTGCACTCTTGCCAAATTTATTAGTTTAATTTTTGTCGACACCTCTCCTTTAAGAGCCGTCTCAGTATTTTCCCTTTTAGAAGATGGTATTCTCTCCTGCTCTTGCTCCTGCTGTCGGCTTACTAGTTCTTCCTGTTCCTGTTCTGGAATGTCCAGAGAAGGACCTGTTATCTCGTGTTCTCCTCTAATCCCCAATTTATATGCTGCCATTTTTAGGGTGGACAGCAAAACAATCTCTTTATTTATTTTCCTTCTAGTGAAGAACATTCTCCATATTCCAATAAACTCATTTCCTTCTTCACTATTTCCATATTTTTTGACAATCATTTCTATGTAGTTTATCCTTATTACAGATTTTAGTCCACCCAGTGGCCAAAGTTCGTTTCTCAAAACTGCACTTAATTCCCCAGATAATCCTCTTAATCTGTCCGCTTCATGTGGAAGCTTCTCGCAAATTATCCTTATCGGGCTCCCTGATCTATTTGATCGGTCCTTCTCTGAGACATTTCCCATTCTCTGAACAATCGTCACAATACAAAATAAAAATTCCAGACACTAGCACCTATTCAAAATCATTCCTACCTCTCAGACTCCAAGGTCAATGGAGTCTCTCCCACACAATGGATAATTGTCTCTCCGATTCACACTTACTCGCACAATCGCTCACTTTCAAGCACTCCCTCAATCGCTCCTATTCAATTATTCAAACGAGTCACTCGTATTCAATCTCTCTCCCAACTCTCTTATCAGTTAGATCGTAATCACTTCATTAAACTCTAAACTTTCAAACAAAGGATCTCCGGTATCTCAATCCAAGTCTGACTCTCAATCACAGACTTTTCCATGCAGCAATCTCTCTCTCACTCAATCCACGTTAAGTTCACACAGACAGACAAATCCGAACCACGCTAATAAAACTATGATCAAAAATGAAAATATTCCTCCGATTACAAATAACCCAAGACACACCCCAATATAAACTGCAAGCATCCAATAGGTCACACCCTAATAAATCTTCCTTGTGGCGCAATCGGTCAATGGAATGACTCCTCCCCGACACAGTGATCGAAAGAGTACAATCCCTGATCGAACCATGACTCAGATTCTCACAATACTACGATCTAAACAATTACAAATAAATAACTCAAACACACTTTTACTTCAAGTATCTAAATCCGCAAACACTCACACAAGCAGCAATACAAACAGCGGTCCGCTAACTTAACATACTCTAAATCTTAAACTTTTAAAATCTTAACTACAACATTTTTTACACACACGGAATATTTACACAATTCTGATCCGATAACACAAAAAGCAAGATTCTTCAATTTACAAGAAATGATTTAAAGCACTAGTGCACAGTTTACAAACACTCAATCTCAACGCAGCATCACGCTGTTATCATTCAGTGAACCTCTCCGTCTGATACCGAAAATGTTCCCCTTCCTATGTTACTCTTTGCTGAGGGGTACTACTCCTTAAATGACTACTTTTCCTCCTGAATGTTACTATCCTACCAAGACTGGACTTCTATAGGGGGACCTCTATCCCTCCTCTCTAAGTTCTACAGAATTGGGGGTGCCCTCTGCATTTGGGTTACTTTTCACCAAGTAAACCAGGTTCCCGTCTCTCAGGTACTCTTCACTATCAGGTACTAGTCAACAATCAATCAAAGGGTTACTATTCATTGTTGATCAGCCACAATTCGGAATCGATCACGGACATGCACCAACTCCGAAGTTCTATCTACAAGAATTTGAATTCTACCTTACGGGCAGAACGTCAATGTGAAATTCTGTATTTGGAAATTTGACTCTGCAAATATAGACCCGTTCTCGAACACCTAGTTTAAGTGCGTATCCCTCCTCATACGCGGGCACTCGAATCAACTAAAATTCCCCAATTAAATTCTCGAATGGACTAGATCATTCTCAGTCAATATATACTCTGTCCACTGAGCCCAGTACCTTTACGACATTCCTCGTCCATCACTCCACGGAGGGACTCAGACACCTTCACGCAGACACTCCTCTCTGCTGGGCACTGGGGGTTCAGCGTCTAGCCGCTTCGCTTTGGCAGTCGTCGATGTCGATTTTCAGAGCGCACATTTCTAATCCGCTCTCCCGGCAAAGATTTGATCGATACGTAGGTCAGACCTGTATTTCAATACCCCATCAACTGGATACCAAATCTAACCTTGGGCCACTCCTCACCCAAGGAAGTGCGTCAGGCTCTCGTTAAAGCAGCTGCAGTCTGCCAACTACGACCACGTTTTGGGCCACTCCATGCACGGTTTTATGGACCACCAACCCAAAGGAGTGCTAACCCCCCACCCTGTGCTTGCGAGAGTCTTTCTAATGATCTTGATTAGACCCTTTCCTAAGCCGGTGAATTATCGATCCACTCTGACTAACAAAGTGCCGAAAACCAATGCGAAAAACGCACAGTGGGCCCGATTTCTGCACTCGCAATCGAAACAGAACCTGCAGATCCTGGTTTACCCAAAAGGGCACAAAGTGCTGGAGTCACTCAGCGGGGCAGGCAGTATCTCTGGAGAACATGGAGAGGTGATGTTTCTGATCGGGATCTTTCTTCAGTTGAGTTTATTGTCATATGCATAAGTACGGAGAGGTACAGGTACAATGAAAACCTTGCTTGGAGCAGCATCATAGGTGCCTATGCTCTGACAATGTACAAAAACAAAATTGTACATATATTGCACACCCTAAGCGAGATCTTATTGTGATGCACTTTCCATTGCTTCTCCGAAAAGACCTCTTCAAAACATTTTGACTTTGTCAAGACTTGTTTTTCCATTGATGCTGCAAAGTCAAGCACATACTGTTCACTGACTATTGCAACTGAGGCTGCAATCCAGCAGCCTGTGATTATAGCAACAATACAAGGATAACATTGTACACCTGGAGTAGTGCCACGTGCATCTTACAATTAATATTCACATACAAATCAATTGCTTAACACACAACTCCAGATCTCGTGACAGAAATATTGGGGCATAAACATTAGCACGCATTTTCAACATGCGATCAATCTATGCAAAACAATCTTCATCTTCAATTAAGATGTAGAAATTTGGTTTCTGTTCCAGGTCATTGGACTGCAATCAGAAACCTCGACTGATCTTTCTTCTGTGGGCCAGGATATTAAACCTGGACCTTGGGCCTCCCTCTGATTTCAGCTAACTCAGCACAAGATCAGATTGCCAAGCAGATGGTTGCATTATGGCCAAACCTAGTTTCACAGCATGTGCAATGGCCATTGGCTAAAGGACACCACTACATCTCCTGTTCTTCAATAAGGTGAAAGTCAAATGAATTCCAAACACAGACATATTTCAAACAGAAACAATTCTGTATGAATTGTACATCCTCTCTCTCTTGAACTTTAATCAACATTAATCAATACTGGAAATATTATAAATGGCAAACTGCTTCATGAAAATAGAGTACCTTTCTGCATTTTATAAAAATTAAAACCTTAATTGGAATTAGGGAATTAAAACTCAGTCTTCAATCTTCTGCATTAAAACATTCAAGGTTGAAATGTATCCTCAATTACTGGAGGTTAATGGGCCAATGGTAAGCCCACTGTTCAGAGTTGTTGGCCATCGTCCCAGTACTAACCTGGGCTAGATATGGAGGGTCGAAGATAAATACAAAATGCTGTAGTCACTCAGCAGTCAGCAGTTTCTCTGGATAAAAGGAATTTAGGATGTTTCTGATCTTAGTGCCCCTCACTCTGTAGAGAGCTTTGAATATGTGTTCATTAATGTGAATGCTTTTAACTTTTTAGAATCTGGTACAGTTTCAGTTCAGGTCCCAATAATAATAAAGCCATGAAGGAGAGTAGCTGTGTGTGGGGTATTAATGTTCAGTTTAGTGTACAGTAATGCATAGAAGCAGGCCCTTCAGCCAATTAAGTCAATGCTGACCATCGATCACCCGTTCACACTAGTTCGATGTAGTCCCACTTTCGCATCCACTCCCTGCTGATTTGGGACAATTTTACTGAGGTTTCATTAACACAAACCTGCACGCATTTGAGATGTGGGAGTAAATGGAGCACCTGAAAGAACATTCAAACTCCACACAGACAGCACCAACGTCAGGATCTATGCAAAGTCTCTGGTGCTGTGAGGCAGCATCCTACCAGCTGCACCCCAGTGCTGCAGAGGCTCTGTCAATGGGAAACTCACAGCAGGTTTTCACATGTGGCAAAACCGCGATGGAATGTTTCCTTCTGTCAAAGATGCCTGGGACTTTCAAAGATATTTGAAAATGTTAACATCAAAGAAAATTATTAAAAAATAATTAAAAACTCAAGTAAATTAAAAAAATCTTTAACTGAAATTGACAAAAATGCCTGTATTTTGTATTCTAATCTATCCATACAGATTTAAATCAATAAAATCTTTAATCCTAGATGAGATTGGAAAATCATAAAGTCCCTGCAGATGCTAGAAACTTGAGATAAAAACAGAAAATGGTTGGAACACACAGCATCCGTGGAAAGAGAAACAGTAGAACTGACACAGGATCTGAAACGTTAACCTTGATTCTCTTTTCACACACATTGTCTGACCTACCAAGTTACCAGCATTGTCTATGTTTACTGCAGATGATCTGATGTGTTTAGTTTAGTTTAGTTTAGAGATACAGCACTGAAACAGGCCTGTCGGCCCACCGAGTCCACGCCGACCAGCGATCCCCGCACTATCACCGCATATTAACACTGTCCGACACACACCGGGGACAGTTTACACTTATACCAAGCCAATTAACCTAAAACCTGTACGTTTTTGGAATGTGGGAGGAAACCCGAAGATCTCGGAGAAAACACATGCGGTCACGGGAAGAACGTCCAAGCTCTGTGCAGACAGCACCCGTAGTCAGGATCGAACCCAGGTCTACTGGCGCTGTAAGGGAGCAACTCTACCGCTGCGCCACCATGCCGCCCTCAGTGGAATAGGATGAAAGAGGTAAATCCTCAGTGTGACGCTAGTAAGTGCTAGCAAGGCTTCGCCACATTGCTGAGTACACACAGAGTCCAGCAGCACAGTGTTCTGCCACGTGCAGCAACTGTTCAGAAACCCGTGCATGGAAGTTGAAGGCTGGAAGTTCCCACCCCAGCAGCAAGTTTGGCATGGTGTGGGAAAACAGAGCAAACATCACTCTAGCAGTTCATCTCCACTGAAGAAACTGAACTTCAGTTGTGATATGCACCATATATACACTACTATACATTAGTGTTCTTGTAACCTATGCAGGGCGGATTCCAACCCTTTTTTAAATATATAGATTAAATGGTCTGGATAAGTTAAGCTTAAAAAAAGCTCTTAAGATAAAATTCCAGGAGTGCCGGAATTCAATTAAGATCTGGAAATCTCGCCATCCCAGATAAGATGATCGAATGGAGGACAGGCACGAGATTCAAACTTTGAAAAGTTCCTGTGGTTCCAGAGTTATCTACAATTACTGAAAGTAGCCTGAATGCAAAAATGTTTCACAGATCGGTTCATTTATGTGAATTCTTTTTACTTTCTGGAATCTGGTATAATTTCTGTGCACAGCTACATAGGTCAGCAAAACAATGTAATTATTCAAGGTGTCACTATTAAATAGTAGCAGCAATGTTGGGTGCCATGAAGAACTGCATCGCTGTGGTAATAGGAGCAGTCAAATCACTCTTTGCCAACAAAATTAAAGCAACCTGAATTATAGAGTCATAGTCATTCAGTATGGAAACAAGCCATTTGGCCCATCACATCTGCACTGACCAGTGGACAGACATGCACAATAAACCAGGGGGAAAACAGCCTACAGATGCTGTAATCTTGAGCAAAAAGCAAACTGCTGGAGGAACTCAGTGGGTCAGCCAGCACCTGTGGAGGGAAATGGGGTGACTGAAGAACGGTTCCGACACTTTGCTGTCCATTTCTCTCCACAGATGCTGCCTGACCCACATCCTCCAATTGTTTGTTTTTTTTTGCTCCATGTTCCCATCTTTCTGTAGCACATAGCCTTCTACACTGAGTCGAATTAAGTGCAGCCTAGGCATCTCATAAATTCTTTGCTTGCACCACTCTCTCCGACAGTGTCTTCTAGGTACTCACCACTTGCTGGTAAAAAAAAATCTCCCCCTCATATTCCCTCTAAATCCCTTATTCTTTATCCTAACTGAAAATAACATTATATTCTTATTTCAGAAATATTAATGGCATAACTCTTTTGGCACAAGCTCCTGATGTGCGTTAACATTGAAGGAAGTGCCAAGTTGAGGGCAGCGGATGACAAGCCATAATGAGTCTAATGCAGTCATTGAATGCTCAAAAAAAATCTAATATTTCAGTGAAATAGCTACTAACTGGCCCTTGAAACCTGTATCACCATTTAATATGATAATGGCAGATTAAAGTTGGCCTCAACTCTTCTATGCCATTTTCCATTCCTCTCTATTCCTTGATCTATCAAATAATTATGTACCGCCACTCAGCACTTCTAATGAAGCTTCCAACACCAGTTACAACAGTAAATTCAAGAGATTCATCAGCATCAGTGGGGAAAAAACCCTCAGTTTTAGATGACCAGCCCCTTAGCTTGTATTTCTGTTACCTTATTTAAGACTCGTCAATGAGCAAAAACATTTAAACTTCTAGCCCCCTTATGATCTTATGTGTTTGAATAATGTTACTCCTCATCCTTCTAGACTCCAAGATATAGAGGCACAAGGGAGTCACTGGTTATATTATTAGCTGTTTTATTGGAAGTCTGGTCAATTTCAGTGAAGCAATGTGTATTGCAGCAGCAACGTGGAAATGGAATCACCATTTAAAAAATATCCACAAGCGTAGTAATGCATCACATAGACTTACCACTCCAATAGAGAAATAGTTGTTGATAATATTGTAAGGCACCGGGTCTCCCTTTTCTTCTTTGTTGTTGGGAATCACCTCAATTTTCCACCTGTCCAGCATGACCACTGTGCAGTTCTCAATGTCTTTGATAATCTTCATCAGACTCTCACCTTCATAACCTGGTAAGATATCAAAGAAAAAATAACCTGTCATATTTGTTGAAATAAAGCACAAAGAGCTGGAATAACTCAGCGGGTCAGGCTGCACCCCTGCAGGACTTGGATAGGTGACGTTTTGGATCAGATGCCTTATTCAGACTAATTGTATTGGCGAGGAGAGAATGCTGGAAGAGAGGTGGGGCCAGGATAGAAACATAGAAAATAGGTGCAGGAGGAGGCCATTCGGCCCTTTGAGCCAGCACCACCATTCATTGTGATCATGGCTGATCGTCCCCAATCAATAACCCGTGCCTGCCTTCTCCCCATATCCCTTGATTCCACTAGCCCCTCGAGCTCTATTTAACTCTCTCTTAAATCCATCTAGTAATTTGGCCTCCACTGCACTCTGTGGCAGGGAATTCCACAAATTCACAACTCATCTCAGTCTTAAATGGCCTCCCCTTTATTCTCAGACTGTGGCCCCTGGTTCTGGACTCGCCCAACATTGGGAACATTTTTCCTGCATCTAGCTTGTCCAGTCCTTTTATAATTTTATATGTTTCTATAAGATATCCCCTCATCCTTCTAAACTCCACTGAATACAAGCCTAGTCTTTTCAATCTTTCTTCATATGACAGTCCCGCCATCCCAGGGATCAATCTCGTGAACCTACGCTGCACTGCCTCAATCACAAGGATGTCCTTCCTCAAATTAGGAGACCAAAACTGTATATAATACTCTAGATGTGGTCTTACCAGAGCCCTATACAACTTCAGAAGAACCTCTCTACTCCTATACTGAAATCCTCTTGTTATGAAGGCCAACATTCCATTAGCTTTCTTCACTGGCTGCTGTTCCTGCACGGCAACGTTCAGTGACCAGTGTACAAGGACACCCAGGTCTCGCTGTACCTCCCCCTTACCTAACCTAACCCCATTGAGATAATAATCTGCCCCCTTGTTTTTGCCACCAAAGTGGATAACCTCACATTTATCTATATTATACTGCATCTGCCATGCATCTGCCCACTCACTCACCCTGCAACCTCCTAACATCCTCTTCACAGTTCACACTGCCACCCAGCTTTGTGTCATCCACAAACTTGCTAGTGTTGCTCCTAATTCCCTCTTCCAAATCATTAATATATATGGTAAACAGTTGCGGCCCCAACACCGAGACTTGCAGCACTCCACTAGCCACTACCTGCCATTCTGAAAAGGATCCTTTCACTCCTACTCTTTGCTTCCTGTCTGCCAACCAATTTTCTATACACGTCAACATCCTACCCCCAATACCATGTACTCTAATTTTAGTCACCAGTCTCCCATGTGGGACCTCATCAAAGGCTTTCTGAAAGTCTAGATACGCTACATCCACTGGCTCCCCTTTATCCATTTTACTTGTCACATCCTCCAAAAAATTCCAGAAGATTAGTCAAGCATGATTTTCCTTTCATAAATCCATGCTGACTTGTACTAATCCTTTTACTGCTACCCAAATGCCCCATTATTACCTCTTTAATAATTGACTCCAGCATCTTTCTCACCACCGAAGCTAACTGGTCTGTAATTCCCCGGTTTCTCTCTCGCTCCTTTCTTGAAAAGTGGGATAACATTAGCTATCCTCCAATCCACAGGAACTGATCCTGACTCTATTGAACATTGGAAAATGATCACCAATGAGTCCACTATTTCTAGAGCCACCTCCCTGAGGACCCTGGGATGCAGACCATCAGGCCCAGGGGATTTATTATCCTTCAGTCCCATTAGCCTACCCAATACTATTTCTCGCCAAATGAAAATTTCTTTCAGTTCCTCTACCCCCTTAGTTCCTCAGTCCTCTAGTACTTCTGGGAGATTGTTTGTGTCTTCCTTAGTGAAGACAGATCTGAAGTACCTGTTCAACTCTTCTGCCATTTCCTTGTTCCCCATAATAATTTCACCCATGTCTGCCTTCAAGGGACCCACATTTGACTTTGCTATTCTTTTCCCCTTAACATATCGAAAGAGAAGCTTTTACTGTCCCTCTTTACATTCCTGGCAAGCTTCCCCTCGTACTTCATCTTTTCAGCCCGTATTGCCCATTTTGTTTCCTTCTGTTGTCCTATGAAAGTTTCCCAATCCTCTGGCTTCCGGCTACTCTTTGTTTTTTTATACATCTTTTCTTTTAGTTTTATTCTATCCCTAACTTCTCTTGTCAGCCACGGTTGCCCCTTACTCCCATTAGAATCTTTCTTCCTTTTTGGAATGAAATGATCCTGCGTCTTCTGGATTATGCCAAGAAATTCCTGCCATTGCTGTTCTACCATCATTCGTGCTAGGATCACTTTCCTGTCTACCTTGGCCAGCTCCTCTCTCATGCCTTCATAGTCCCCTTTGTTCAACTGCATCACTGACATTTCCGATTTAACCTTCTCCTTCTCAAATTGCAGATTAAAACTAATCATATTATGATCACTACCTCCAAGCGGTTCCTTTACCTCGAGTTCTCTTATCAAATCTGGTTCATTGGACAACACTAAATCCAGAATTGCCTTTTCTCTGGTCGGCTCCATTACAAGCTGCTCTAAGAATCTATCTCGGAGGCACTCTACAAACTCACTTCCTTGGGGACCTGAACCAACCTGATTTTCCCAGTCTACCTGCATTTGAAATCCCCCCATCACCACAGTGGCATTACCTTTGTTACATGCCACTACATAACTCCTGCTGCAACTAACACCCTATATCCCAGCTACTATTTGGGGGTCTGTAAATAACACCAATTAGTGTCTTCTTGCCTTTACAATTCCTCAACTCAATACACAGTGACTCTACCTCGTCAGTCCCTATGTCTTCCCTCGCAAGGGACTGAATTCAATCCCTCACCAGCAGAGCTACCCCCCCTCCTCTGCCCACCTGCCTGTCCTTTCTATAGGATGTATAACCCTGAATATTATTTTCCCAGGCCCGATCCTCCTGCAGCCAAGTCTCGGTAATCCCCACAATGTCATAACTACCAACCTCTAACTGAGCCTCAAGCTCATCTACTTTACTTCTTATACTTCGCGCATTCATATACAATATTTTTAATTCCTTACGCATCTCACCTTTCACATCGATCCCTATTACACTTGGCCATACTCCCCTATCCCTTTGGGAGCTTTCTTTCCCGTTAATTCTGGGGTCATTAATTATCCCTTTACTCCATTTCCTTTTAACTCCATCCTTGACTATCCCATTTGACACCCCTCCCCCCCCCTCCCCCTTATTTAGTTTAAAACCACCTGTGTAGCAGTGGCAAACCTGCCTGCCAGAATGCTGGTCCCCCACCTGTTAAGGTGCAATCCATCCCTTTTGTACAGTTCCCCCTTACTCCGAAACAGATCCCAGTGGTCTAAGAATCTAAATCCCTGCCCCCTGCACCAGTTCCTCAGCCACACATTCAGGTCCTGTATCTCCCTGTTCCTACTCTTGCCAGCACGAGGAACTAGAAGCAAACCGAAGATAACCACCCTGGAGGTCATGCTTTTCAGTACTTTTCCGAGCTCTCTAAAGTCACGCTTCAGAATATTCATAGAAACATAGAAACATAGAAAATAGGTGCAGGAGTAGGCCATTCGGCCCTTCGAGCCTGCACCGCCATTCAATATGATCATGGCTGATCATCCAACTCAGTATCCCATACCTGCCTTCTCTCCATACCCCCTGATCCCTTTAGCCACAAGGGCCACATCCAACTCCCTCTTAAATATAGCATCCCCTTCTTTCCGACATCGTTTGTGCCAACATGCACTACGACTTCCGGCTGTTCACCTTCGTCCTTGAGGATTTTCTGCACTCTGTCCGTGACATCCTGAATCCTGGCACCAGGGAGGCAGCACACCATCCTCGAATCCCGTCTGTTGCCGCAGAAACCCCTGTCCGTAGCTCTCACAATGGAGTCTCCAACTACCACGGCATTGCCTGACGTCGGCCTTTTTGGTAAAATATTACTTTTCTTCCTAATCAAGAACCTATCAATCTCCATTTTTAAAATACCGAATGACTTGACCTCTACAGTCATCTCCACAGTCTAACAGATGGGTGAACTTAAACACTTGCTAAAACTATTATTAAAAGCTTGAGTGTGACCACCCATCAGGATCAGCATATGTGGCTAAAAAGCATATAATGGTATGAAAAACAGCATACAAAGACATTCCTATTTTATTTTTAGCTTGGTTTCAAATCTGGTCCATATCTACAGAGCTGTCAACACTTCAATTAGCATAAATAATCCAAACTAGGCAGTGTGGAAATCATTCAGCCATTCCTTCACATGAACTTGGATCAGTGCTGGAATCAAATTCTGCATTTCTCTGTATCAGTGACCATACGTTTGATGTTGCAGTCATGTGTATTAAGCAAGAAGTGGATGAGAAATTTAAAATAAGATATTGTCAGCCCATGGGTGATCAACCAATACTCTGAGCAAACTGATCAATGCTAGATACACCCAATTAGTACATACTGTACTATCTCAATACGCCAAAGCTTTAAGCAGAGGTATTTATGACAATGTGACTTTAGAATGCAAAATTATCAAGCTAAGAGAATGAAAGTATGCTCAAAGATGTATAAAAATATTTCCTGGATTTTTCAGTAGTATGGTGATAGAAATACGTTAACTCTGTCTTTACTCCATCAAGTTACATTAACTTCTTCATTTATATTTATGTTAATGTGGAAATCCTAAAGTTGCTGTCAGCAAACCCACTACACAATTAGCCTGTAATCACCTGAATGGACATGAACTTATGCTGCGTGCTAGGAGATCCTCCAGCAAAATATCCTGAAAATCCCACACTTTATCCACATTCAATTATAATATTACAATTGTAATAATAGTCAACATTCCCCCAAAATTAAAAACAATCTGTTTAAGTCATAGATTAAAACAGCATGAAAACAGCCCCTTCAGCCCAACTAGCTCCTTGCTGAGCAAGATAACCTCATAAATTGGTCCCATTTGCCTGTGTTGACCCATATTCCTCTCCTTACATGAATAATCTTTCCTATCCATGTACTTGTTTAAATATTGTTTTTGCACCCGTCTCAACCATTTCCTCTGTAAGGTTGTTCCATAAACGTACCACCCTCTGTGTGAAAAAATTGACCTTCAGATACCAGTGAAATCCATCCCCTCTCACCACAACCTATGCCATCGAGTTCTTAATTCCTCCACCCTGGGAAATAATGGGTTTTGATTTTTTTTTTATTAAGAAAAGCTAAAAGAAGATATGAGGTTGCTTTGGCAAGTAAGGTGAAAGTAAATCCAAAGGGTTTCTACAGCTATATTAATAGCAAAAGGATAACGAGGGATAAAATTGGTCCATTGGAGAGACAGAGTGGACAGCTATCTGCAGAGCCAAAAGAGATGGGGGAGATATTGAACAATTTCTTTTCTTCGGTATTCACCAAGGAGAAGGATATTGAATTATGTGAGGTAAGGGAAACTAGTAGAGTAGCTATGGATACTATGAGTTTCAAAGTAAAAGAAGTACTGACACTTTTGAAAAATATAAAAGTGGATAAGTCTCCAGGTCCTGACAAGATATTCCCTAGGACATTGAGGGAAGTTAGTGTAGAAATAGCAGGGGCTATGACAGAAATATTTCAAATGTCATTAGAAACGGGAATAGTCCCCGAGGATGGGCGTACTGCGCATGTTGTTCCATTGTTTAAAAAGGGTTCTAAGAGTAAACCTAGCAATTATAGACCTGTTAGTTTGACTTCAGTGGTGGGCAAATTAATGGAAAAGATACTTAGAGATAATATATATAAGCATCTGGATAAACAGGGTCTGATTAGGAACAGCCAACATGGATTTGTGCCTGGAAGGTCATGTTTGACTAATCTTCTTGAATTTTTTGAAGAGGTTACTAGGGAAATTGACGAGGGTAAAGCAGTGGATGTTGTCTATATGGACTTTAGTAAGGCCTTTGACAAGGTTCCTCATGGAAGGTTGGTTAAGAAGGTTCAACTGTTGGGTATAAATGCAGGAGTAGCAAGATGGATTCAACAGTGGCTGAATGGGAGAAGCCAGAGGGTAATGGTGGATGGCTGTTTGTCTGGTTGGAGGCAGGTGACTAGTGGGGTGCCTCAGGGATCTTTGTTGTTTGTCATGTACATCAATGATCTGGGTGAAGGTGTGGTAAATTGGATTAGTAAGTATGCAGATAATACCAAGATAGGGGGTGTTGTGGATAATGAAGAGGATTTCCAAAGTCTACAGAGTGATTTAGGCCATTTGGAAGAATGGGCTGAAAGATGGCAGATGGAGTTTAATGCTGATAAATGTGAGGTGCTACATCTTGGCAGGACAAATCAAAATAGGACGTACATGGTAAATGGTAGGGAATTGAAGAATACAGTTGAACAAAGGGATCTGGGAATAACCGTGCATAGTTCCTTGAAGGTGGAATCTTATATAGATAGGGTGGTAAAGAAAGCTTTTGGTATGCTAGCCTTTATAAATCAGAGCATTGAGTATAGAAGCTGGGATGTAATGTTAAAATTGTACAAGGCATTGGTGAGACCAAATCTGGAGTATGGTGTACAATTTTGGTCGCCCAATTATAGGAAGGATGTCAACAAAATAGAGAGAGTACAGAGGAGATTTACTAGAATGTTGCCTGGGTTTCAACAACTAAGTTACAGAGAAAGGTTGAATAAGTTAGGTCTTTATTCTCTGGAGCGCAGACGGTTAAGGGGGAACTTGATAGAGGTCTTTAAAATGATGAGAGGGATAGACAGAGTTGATGTGGACAAGCTTTTCCCTTTGAGAATAGGGAAGATTCAAACAAGAGGACATGACTTCAGAATGAAGGGACAGAAGTTTAGGGGTAACATGAGGGGGAACTTCTTTACTCAGAGAGTGGTAGCGGTGTGGAATGAGCTTCCAGTAGAAGTGGTGGAGGCAGGTTCGTTGGTATCATTTAAAAATAAATTGGATAGGCATATGGATGAGAAGGGAATGGCAGGTTATGGTATGAGTGCAGGCAGGTGGGACTAAGGGAAAAAAGTTGTTCGGCACGGACTTGTAGGGCCGAGATGACCTGTTTCCGTGCTGTAATTGTTATATGGTTATATGGTTATATGTATGAATTCAGCTTTTGACTATTTTCTTCCTTACATTTTAATCTTTATTTAGTGCATTGCGTACCATGTAAAATGTTAATTAAAATTGCTTCTTGGTTTCCTTTTTGTTAAAGTTAACCAACTTAACATTATCCTAGCTGTTATTGATCGGCACTGCAAAGACTCAGAGACGATTCTTCCCAATAGATATGTGTGGCAAACCTTTGCAACGATAGTGGGAAGCACAATCTTTTCACCGTTGACTTCTACTTCCAGGGTATTATAACATGGTGGCTATTCTCTGCAGTTCATGAATAATTCTGCAATATCTTCTCACTTCAAGAACTGCATGGCTTTAGCATTTTGTTCCAAATACACCAGTTACTCACTCAGCAAACATTAGAAAACCTTCAGTCAAGTGTGCCCATTGCCTTTGGAAAATTCTAATTTGTGTTTGGCTTTAACTCTAGATGTAGTGCACATGACCTTGCCACTTATTTCCAAATCCCTTTCCAAATAAAAGGATACGACTTTGGATTTGGGCATAACCTAATACCCGGATGCAACATGCGCTCAGATCTGTTCTGATCTCCAAATTGATTTTAAGTCTCAAGTTTCCATTCAAACAGCATGAGTCAGTGTCTGAGAATGGAGTAATCTTTGTCTTGCATTTAAAAATATTCCTTGATACATTTAAGGGGGGGGGGTTACTTGCCACTGTTTAAATAATGCAGCTGACTATTGATTTTATCACAGAAATTAAATACTTTTGCTCTATGTAGTGATTTTAAATAACCAAAATACACTATAAATAGTAGTCAGCAATTAACACATTTAAAAGATTTATGTTGGTCTGCTTAAACCTTAATAATAGCTTCAATAACCTCAATGATCTGCAAATAATTTCAAAATTTTAACCAGCACAATACTTAACGTTACTTAATTTGTGCCAAAGCTAACAACCTTGAAATTCTGTAATCTTTTGATCTTATTTAGCAAGTGTTGGGTCAATTGTACAATCTGACACAAAGCCTTAAAACCCAAGGCTTTTAACAATTATTGGAAATGATTCAACCAGGAGCTTCCATCCTTACCTCCTCCTGATCTAAGACATCGAGCCAAGTCATTGCCAGTTCCAAGTGGAAGAACTGCCACTGGAGGGTGCTGAGGCAAATTTGCTTTATCTGAAAGTAAAAATAAACACAGGTTTGATAATATTTTTAATACAATACTGTTTTCCATGCAGTCATTTTTAATATTCTATAAAAATGAACCAAACAGAGGAAAGTAGTCCAATAATTATTTTGAGACCAATACTGATACATCAGTGTGTGTGTTATTTGCATGCACTTGTCATGCACTTGTCATGCTCGGTTTCTGGAAAATTGAACCAGATTCAAAGGGGATTGCCACTGAATGTGTAACTACATTGCACATTTGGTACATACGACAGAAAACAAGTTTCAAGATTTAACGGAAAAAATGAAATGCAGTTCTTCTGATGGAGACATCACATCATACAGTACAGAAACAAGTCATTTGACCCAACTCATCTATGCTTACCAAGGCGTCTTCCAGAGCTAGTTCCATTTGTCTTTATCGGGTCGCTATCCCTTTTAATTTTTCCTGTGCATGAACCTACCCAAATGTCTTTGAAACATTGTAATTCTACCTGTATCTGCCACTTCTTCTGGCACAAAGGGCACAATACCTGCCCCTCACATCCCCTCTAAATCTACCTTATCTTGAAACCTTCGCCCTCCAGCTTTAGACTCCCCTTCTGTGGCGGACAAAAAAAAAATGCCAATCCACTTGATCTTCATGGTTTTACAGACCTCTATATGGTCACCCCCTCAGCCTCCTGTGCTCGAGAGGAAACAGCCCCAGCTTATCTAGTCTTTTCCACAAACTCAAGACCCCGTCCCAGCAACATTCTTGTGATTTTTTAATACATTCTTGTGATTTTTTAATACATTTTTTAATTACATCCTTGATTTAGTATGACAACTAGAAATGTGCACTATGCTCCATGTTTGGTCTCACCAACATATTTTACAGCTGCAACATAATGTCCAACCTCTTGTATTAAATGTTTTGGAAGTAAACTGCAGATGCTGGTTTAAACCAAAGATAGACACAAAAAGCTGGAGTAACTCAGAGGGACAGGCAGCATCTCTGGAGAGAAGGAATGGGTGATGTTTCTCGACTCGACACGTCACCCATTCCTTCTCTCCAGAGATGCTGCCTGTCCCGCTGAGTTACTCCAGCTTGTGTCAATCTCTTGTATTCAATGCTCTATCTGATGAAGGAAAATAGGCCATACACATTCTTCCTTTCTTTAAGAACACAAGTAGAGATAATCCAGGAAGTTATAGCTAATGATAGGAAGCTATTGGAGAGGATTCTTTGGGATATGATTTACTTGCATTTGGAAGAGAATACGATAATTAGGAACAGTCAGCATGGGTTGGCCATTGCAGGACACGTCTTACTAACTCAATTAAGCTTTTTGAGGTGGTGGTGAAGGTAATTGATGAGAGTAGGGAAGTGGGTGTTGTCTACGTGGATCTTAAATTCATTTTGAAAAGTCTGTCATGGTCATCTGATACGGAAGATTAAAATGCATGGGATTCACTATGATTTGATAGCTTGGATTCGGAACTGGCTTATCCATAGAAGATAGAGTTGTAATGGAAGCATGTTATTCTGGTAGGCGATCTGTGAAAAGTGGTGCCTGCAAGAATCTGTGCTGGGATATCCATTGTTTGTGGTAGATATAAATGACTTGGACATAAATGTAGATGGGTTGGTTGAGAATTTTGCAGAGGAAACCAAAATTGGTGGACAATGAAGACAGATGTTAAAGGATTCATCAGGATATTGATCAGTTACATATATGGCTGGAGAAGTGGCAAATAGAGTTTTGTCTGATAAAGTGAGGTTGCACTTTGGGAGATTCAATGTAAGGAGAAAGTATACAGTTAAAGCCAAGACGTTTAACAGCATTGATGTACAGATGGATTGTGTGTCCATGTCCATAGCTCCCTGAAAGTGATAACACAAGCAGATAGAGTGGTAAAGAAGGCATATGGTCAGGACATTGTGTATAAGTGTCAGGAAATCATGATGCAGCTTTAAAGCACTTTGGTCAGGTTACATTTGGAGTATTGCGTGCAGTTCTGGTTGCCTTTTTATAGGAAGAATTTGGGAGGCTTTGGAGAAGGTACAGAAGCTTTAGGAGAGGGAGTATGCACATAAAATACCACAGATGTGCCCTAATAAAATAAAGGAGCTCTTTCAACCCAAAATAAATGAATTATTAAATCAAGATAAGTGACTTGATCACAACTGTGGTTTTAATAGAGAAACAAAGCAGGAGAGAATGTGGTGAGTTAGGTTTCATGATCTCAATTAACTTCTTACACAATCTAATCTTATGCAAATAACTGTTTTAGCTGTTAACTGTTTATTAGTTGCAATGCTTCAGGATCAGAGCTTTGTATTCAATGCCCAGGTCTTATAAAAGGGAAAATGTTTTGTCAAACCCTGTTATTACCAATTGTATTTTGCCCATGTTTGTGGGGATATGTGTTGTAATGGTGTAAATGGGGCTGCATTTGAACACTCCCTGTGAGGAAACATAACTGAAACAGGTTGGCACATTCTCATGTAGAAAGGAACTGCAGATGTTGCTTTATACTGAAGAAAGACACATTATTGGACTCCTTCCTCAATGTCCTGTGGCTTCAGGTTTGTACCGCCAAAACCACACAGGGGTTTGAGTATTTGGATTTTGTGACAACTCTGCATATGGGTACTTAGACCAATGAAATTGCCAATAATGTAAAAATCAAACAACTGTCATGTCAGTAGTATACCGTAGGTGTCTGGGATCAAATGAGAGCTTCAGATTTTATATTGGGATGTTCTCTATCATTGCCATTTTTCCTTTGTGTTTCAGTTAAATGTCTGATCTCCATGTGCAGGGGTGAAGGCTGGCAGGTTATTCAGTCGCTAGGAAACTGTTAAATTGTGATCAGTTATTGCCCATTGCCTGCAAGCAACCACCACTGGTTGGAATAACTGGATAGCTATTGTGGATTGCTGTTGAGCTAATTATGCTATCCCTTGCACTGGGGCACTGAAGCCAATTTTAATTCCCTTGCTGTGACATCAGATAAGATCCGTTTAATTGGCACAGGCCATGGATCAAACCTGGGTCCTATTTCGTTGACATGGCTCAGTTACTCTTTGAGGGAACTGCCCCACTATTGTGCAATGTGCATGCACTTTGTGTCCCTTTAGTTAGAAGAATTAATGAGTTCTGCACAATTGTTTACACATGAATTCACAAACACACACGATTGCATTGATAATCTTTTATGTGGCAGAGCATCTGGCCCTTTCTATGTTGAGGTTGTGAATGAATCCTGGTTGCCTTGCTTGTGCCTGAATGGATTATAACTGTGTTGGAGAACTCTTATTTGTTTCAATGTTTTACTTGCAGCATCACCAAGACAACCTGGAACAGTTGTATTTAATATTTATAGCATGGAAGCCTTACAACTCAATAAGAGTGCATTTGTTTTTGGTGGAACATTCTTTAACCACGTAATTTGTTTCCCAGCCTCCGATAAATATTCATACTCTTAAATAAAAAAGATTAACACTGCACATAGGGTAAAAAAAATCAAATGAGCAGATCACAAGATGAAGATTTTAATGGCAAAGCTTGTAAGTTGTTGAGTGGAAGATTGTTGAAGGTGAGATGAAGGGTGTGTATGTTAGTGGAGGGTGTGAAATTATAAACTCTACAACACGGGTAGCACGATGGCGCAGCGGTAGATTTGCTGCCTTACAGAGCCAGAGACCCGGGTTCGATACTGACTATGGGTGCTGTCTGTAAGGAGTTTCTACCTTCTCCCCGCGACCTGCATGGGTTTTACCCGGGGTGCTGCAGTTTCCTCCCACACTCCAAAGATTTGTCGGCTAATTGGCTTGGTAAAATTGTAAATCATCCTGAGTGTGTATAGAATGGTGTAAATGTGCGGGGATTGCTGGTCGGCGTGGACTCTGGGTGAAGGGCCTGTTTCTGCACTGTATCTCTAAACTAAACATGAGTAGAAAATGTCCAAGAACATAAGATTATAACAACATTGCCTTATTACTGAAAAAAAACTTTTCAAAAATGAGTATTTCGATCCTTTGCAGAATGTGTGCAACCTATTAATGCATTCCCACCAATTGCAATTTTCTATCTCTCAAATAATTCATTATTTCCCCCCAAAATAAACTGAGGAAGCAAATAGCTTTAAACAGTGAAAGACATTCATTCATGTGAGAGTCTGCATTAAGAATCAGTCAATATTACAGATGCAATCTTGTCTTAAACCTGGTCTTTTTCTGTTTTATGTCGGGTTTTCAAAGCTCATCCAATTATGGTTGTGGTTCTGGGGCTTGCAGTAGCTAAGAATCTTACCTATGCAATCAAGGATCCATCCCACTGTTCCGTCTCCACCGCAAGCTAGAAGTCTAAAGTCAGGAACATCCCGAAAAAAATTTAATCTGGAAAAAAAAAAAGTTTGTGACAAGCCTATCCTGAACTCAAAGCAAAATACTGCAGATGCTGGAAATAGGAAAACACTGAATATTTTGAGAATTTCTGTTTTATTTCCAATTTTTAACTGAATGCCTTCTTAAAATGGGATATTCACCATGTTCCACAAAAGTTCTTGCGCTGAATGATTTATCACTGTGGAGGCACACGTGCAAAACCATTTAGTCTTTCTTGCTTCCTATGAATGCAGATCCTACAGGGACAGTTTCATGCACGCATTTCTACAAACTGTTCCCATTTTACAGCTTTCTCCCCACAGCTATTGAAATTTAGCATAGTTAATTTATTCTGTTACTTTTAGAATGTTCACGTACAATTTATCATTAACGTGAACGTATTTCATTTGTACAAAGAAGTTTTCCTCACTTTTAAATAAAAATAATATTCGACATTATAGCCTCATATCATCAATTTACACAATAATGTTTATCCTCGATACTTGGTCTATCATTTTAAATAATAGTATTAAACGCTCTTCAAGATTTTAGAGAACTCAACCCTCGTTCCTTGTAACTCAGAATCATCATTCTGGCAAATACTTCAGGAACTACGAGAAGTATGCAAATACACTGATCATTCCACTGTGGTCTATATGGTTTAGATCTATGCTTTAGCATTCTAAGCAGAAATCTTTCAACCCATTTTACCTTCAAATGGATTTATTTTAATAATCCCTTTTACACATTTCTATAGTTGGGCATATAGAAATGCTCATTCTCCAATCTGTAACCTCCAGCTGCATTTAGAAGCTCATGATTTAAGCGTCATTCTATTTCTCCACAGAATTTTCACAACTAGAGTTATATGACAAATTAATTAGCAATCAAAATATTCAGTCCCTTTTCTCTTGGATTCTCTATAATTTCAGTTACTAAGAACTTTCTCTCTTTATTTTAGTTTCAGATTTGCCCTATAAATAATTAACTGAATTAAGTGCATCTTAAAATGAAATTGAACTTTGTCTTCTAAAATAATCGCCTTTAAGCTTCCACTTTCATGAAAAAAAATGTTATTACATTTTCTATTCAATAGTGAATAACTGTACTTCAGACTGATTCCTATATCAGAGTTTAGCACTGATATTAAGTTATCAACTAAATCAATTCAAAGTGACATTCTGATTTTGCTGAAGTGAAGAAAACTATCGAATTTAGTATTTTGTTTAATCAGTATCTCAGGTAACAAAGACCTGGTTGAATTATGCATTCTCCATGTGGGATTATAACTTAATGCTGATGCTAGGAATGTAGCAACGCTATTGAAATATTGTAATAAAATTCATACAGAATTGCTTTGAAAAGAGGAATTTCAGTTGATATAACAAATAGTTTATTTTTCTATGGGTCAAAGAAGTATTTGATCAGCTTTGATCTACAAAATATCTTTGTAAGCAACAACATCAACAAGTATTTTCATAACATCAACATTGCAAATAATTACGGCATTTAACAGGAACAAGATAAAAAAAATGCTCCTTTTGAACAGAGAAACCCCCAAGTCTTGTTTCGAGACTTAGGAACAATCAGGACTGGGAATTGATTTGCAATTCTGCATAGAAGTTCAAAAATCATGCTTAAAAGTTAAAATGTGCAGTTGGAGACTTGACTACAAGTTGGTAGAGGGAGTACTGCCAATCGAGTATCATGGCATTCGGGAAGCAAGTGACATTGCTGCCAACTGCCACACAGCTACACTGTTTGGAGTGTTGAAATATTTAAATGCAAGATCCTCACTCCTGACTTCAGCCAGCCTCCTGCTGTCAATTCAGAACTATAATATTCCATTTAAATAACAATTCCCCCCTCCGTACCTAAAACTTAAATTGTTGCTCATGCAACTCCTCCATCTTCTGAACAGCAATCGGTCTCCATACATCAAATGCTGAGTGATAAATTGCAAGTCAGAACAAATTACTAGTCAGAACTGTGTTCCGTTCCAACCGGTTCAAATTAGTGCCGTTCTGCTGTACTTGTTCCATCTGGTGCTACAAATCATTATATTTTATTTTTATCTCTTTTCTTTATGAAGTTAAAAAATGTAAACTTTATTCAGAAAAGTTCATCTCGCAAGGCACAAAGAACGTCAGCATCTGGCTTCTCCAAACCTCTGACCAAAAACTCTTACAGAAGCAATGCCATTTTCAGATGCTCTATTCAAAGCACAGCACAAAGAAGGATACTTTTACTGTAACCCGAGATGAGATTATTTGTAATAAATTGCCCCTTTTCTTCGAAAGCAGGTGCCTTTTGAGTAATGTCTTAAGGAGAACAATCCATGAGATGTAAAGAAAACCCACATTTCTGAATAATATCAAAACACCAAGTGCTGGAGGAACGCTACGGGTCAGTGCTGGGAATGTAGTGGTGGCGTTTTATGTTGGGACTTCCTGAATAGGAAGGAGTAATTGTCAAGGGAATGATCAGCATCATGATGCACGATTTGCAGACCAAAACAATCGTGTGTGGTTGTAATGGGCAGGTTACATAAAGCCCTGTGATTGGAGTGGAAATAATTAAAATCTACACCCTGCAGAACAATAAATATGCATGATCCACAGAATTTGCAAAATCAAAAACTATACGGACCATCTTGCATTATTACTTCCAAAAAATATCTACAGGCTCATCTGTGACCACAGAAAGACTACCTTTCACCATGGAGCAGTGCTTGAGAGGGGTTTTAACATGACAGAAAGAATATGGCAAAGTTCAATTTCAGGCCTGCAACCAAAATCAATTGCTGGCAATTCCATACAATCAATTACACTTCAGACCACTGCAGGAATGTTCTTACTCCAGAAAAACAAACAAGGAACTGCAGGTGCTGGCTTACACAAAGCTACACTAATGCTGAAGTAACTCAAAGTTGTCAGGCAGCATCTCTGGAAAACATGGATAGGTGACATTTGGGCGGGTCAGCACCCTTGGTTTAAGCCTTGGGAGGAGCCGGTGGAGCAAGTTGTGGATTTGTGGACAGATTGACCATTTCAAAAAAAAATATCAAGCCAGTAAATTGCCACCAGCCACCTGTGTAATTGGGATGAGGCAGTGCAGTTATTTATGAGGATGGGTGAACAATCAGGAGTTTGTGAATTTGGAGTAACATTCTTGTCCTTACTGCTCTAGATCAATATAATCTTTGACTCAAGCTCCTTGAGCATAATTTAAAACTGACAACAGAGGAGCATTTCAGAAATATAGAAAGTTTAAGGGGGGTATTTAAACATCATATAAATTAAGAGAGAGAATGAAATAGCACTGAGGACAAAGGTTAAGGAAAACTTTGAAACATTTAATAAGAGTATTTAGGACAAGAGGATAACCAGAGAAAGTGTAGCACCCAATAAGGACCAAAATGACAACCAATGCATGAAGTCAGAGAGCATAGGGGAGGTCTTAAATAAATAGTTTTCATCTCTAGTCACAACAGAGGACATTATAGAATTCAGGGAGGGGAAAATTGAAATTCTAGAACATGTAATCAATGTAAGGGATGAGTATTAGTTGCCTTTGTGGGCTTAATGGTAGATAAATCCTTAGGAGCAATCTGAACAGGCAAAGAAGGAGACTGCCGGTACCCTGATAGTGTCTTTCAAATCTTGTCTCCAAGCAAGATGCCAAGTGACTGGAGCACACCAAATCTGCTATCATTGTTCAAGAAGGGCAGCAGAAATAAGACAGGATTATAGCTTTGTGGTCAGAAGGTTACTGGAGAAAAAGAGGGGGGGGGGGCATATTATTCTATAATTGTTAAGGAAGGCATTAATCTAAAACTGTCAGCATGGCTAGTACCTGGATTAGAAAGACATACCTACCTAATGAAGCCAAATAAGTTTAACGAAGATGGGCATCATAATCAGCAAGGACGAGGACAAAATGGCCTCTTTCTGTGCTGTATTTGTCTATGATTCTATGACAGTTAGAAGGTCATCATGTCTATCAATATGATTGAAATTTTCAAAGAGATAATAAATTCCATTGATGAGTACAGTGCACTGTTGATGTTGTCTACATGAACTTTAACGACAAGGTTTTACATGGAAAACTGGTTGAAAAGGTTAGGTCAAGTTAACAAATTGGATCCAACTGGTCTTGATCAGCGATGTATTCACAGGTATAATTTCTGAGATCTTTACTACCCATTGCTTAGATTAAAGGTCCTGTCCCACTTACGCGACTTTTTCGGCGACTGCGGCACCCGTCATAGGTCACCGAAAAATTTCAACATGTTGAAAATTCAGCGGCGACCAGAAAGACGCCACGACTCTGGGTGACTAGGAGACCTCGCACACCCATACAGGCGACCCCTGGCAACATGTCGCGGGTGGCGCGGGGTGTCACCAGGGGGCATCTCACCAGGGGGTCGCCTGTATTGTTGTGAGAGGTCGCCAGGGGGTTTCCCGTATGGTTGTGAGAGGTCTCCTAGTAACCCAAAGAGTCATAATATCTTTCTGGTCGCCGCTGAGTTTTCAACATGTTGAAAATTTTCGGCGACCTATGATGGGTGCCAGCAGTCGCAGAAAAAGTTGCGTAAGTGGGACAGGCCCTTAAAGGTTTTGAAATGAATGTAGGTGGCACGATCAGTTAGTTTACAGATGGCACAAAATTAGTATTATTGTTAATAATGACAACAATTGTAGGCTACAGAATGCTATTTAAAAATTGGTAAACCAATTTCATTTGCAAATTAATCTTGATCAGTTCAAACTGATGTACTTTGGGAGGACTCACATTGGTACAATATATACACTGAATGGTAAAGCCTCTGGGAATACTGAAGAAGACAGAGTCTTTGGTGTAAAAGGCCAAGAATCCCTGAAGGTAGCAACAAAGGTAAAAAAGGTGGTGAGGAATGCATGAGTATCTTCATTAACCAGTGTATAGAATAAAATAACATGGATGTTAGGGAAAAGTGTTATTGTAAAACATGGGTTAGGTCATACCTTGAGTATTTCATGCATTTTTAATCACCACATGAGAGGAGCAGAGGAGATTCTCCAGGGTGGTATCATGGATAGAGCATTTCAGGTTCAAAGACTACATAGGCAGGATTTGTTTTTCTTGAAGATGAGGAGGCTCAGGGAATAGCTGATTTAAAGTACTTAACAATATAAAGGGTATGAATACAGAATATGGTTGGGAATATCTCACCATAGTATGTAAACTTAGAGGACTTTGGTTCAGAATAGTGGTCAGAATATTTGAGAGGGGATTGGCTTATTTCACTCAGAGGGTGGTTGAAATCTGGGTGGCTGAGAGTCTTTAATCTAGTCAGAATTTTGGTCAACCTCTTTTTCACCCTCTCAAAATCCTCCACATCTTTCATGTAGTATATTCAATGACTGCACCTCCACCTCTGGGTAAATAATTCCAAAGATTCACGAGCCTGAGATAGACACAAAGATAGACTCAAAGATAGATTCAAAATGCTGGAGTAACAGCGGGATAGGCAGCATCTCTGGAGAGAAGGAATGGGTGACATTTCGGGTCAAGACTCTTCTTCAGACTCAACCCAAAACGTCACCCATTCCTTCTCTCCAGATATGCTGCCTGTCCAGCTGAATTGCTCCAACATTTTGTGTCTATCTTCGGTGTAAACCAACATCTGCAGTTCCTTCCTACACAGAAGAAATGCCTCCTTTTCATCTGAAATGGTTGGGCTCTTATTCAGAAACAGTATACTCTCAGTCTGGATACCACTCCCTCAGGAAAACTCCCCTCTTCATTCAGTGTTCATTCTCCTCAGAATCTTACATGTTTCAATGATTATCTCTCATTCTTCTGAACTTCAATTAATGTTGCCCAACCCACTGAACCTCTCTTTAAATATCATAAACGTCATCAGAGGAATCAACAATTTTTGCCTTGCGTACAAGGCAAACGTGGAGATTAATAATGTGCACAGGTCTCACCAGTAGCCTGTGAAGTTGCATCAGCATTTCCCTATTGTTATTTTCCAAACCCTTTGCAGAAAAGTGCAGACTTCCTAAATGCTTGCTCTACACGCACACCAACCCTTTGTGTTTTATGTACCAGGACCCCCATATAATTGAGTACAAGAACATTTAGCAGGCTCACTAGTTTTAAATAATAATTTGCTTTCAAAGTCTTGCTTCAAATGTAGAAAACTCCACCTGTCAAGTTCTGACCACTTCTTTGAAAGAACACTAGAAATCACCAGTAAACAGCCCTTTCATTTTTGGTGTGACATTGCCATTCTGCCTTGTGGGATATTTAAGCCTGCCTTGAGTAGGGGTCTTCCCACTCACAAAGAAAAGTGTTGTCACACAGGGGTACATGAAAAACCCAACGCCCAATGCTAAGAGATCCCATTCCCTGGCACTAGAGCTCAGCACAGCCAATGGTGATGTGAAGGGTATGCTGCTGCTGCTGCTGCTGCTGCTGCTGCTAGTCAACATGGAAACATGGTGCAAAGCAGAAGGAGCCATGTCTGGAGGTTGTGATGAGGAAAAAAAATAACCAATCCTCGTCTTACTACTGGGCATCAGGCATCAGACATCCAAGTGTGCAATAAGTCATGCACTCACCGCATGCAAATTAATTGCTTTCCCCCACTGTACTTGTGTGGCAAATGCAATTATGACTTCATTGAATTCAACGGACTGCAGTTTATGTTCAGCGGATAATGATTAAAAAAATCACCCCCTTCTGCCAGTTACCAACCCCTAATCGTTGTCATTGTAACATTCAATGATTACTGATGTGCATGAATCAATGGTTATTACTACATCCCTCCGAAGGGTCTAAGCTGATTTACATCCCATTAAACGGCAATCAATGGCCACATTGTGGGATTCAATATAATTGAAATAAGTACAGCACCGACTCATTCTATTTTCTCTTTACTTGCATTGCAGTTTTGATGTGAGGAGGAGGCACTGGGGAGCTGGGAGTTAATGCATTTCTTTAAGATTATTTTTATCAAGAGCATCTTGATGTTTGAGTTCCAAGGTTGAGTTTATCTCACTGAATATCAGAGAGTTTATGAAATCAGTCTTTTGCTGAGTGAACGTTTCTTTTCTGCGTCCAATTTAATACCGCTGGGGAAAGATCAACAAAGCACAAATTGGTACTTTTTAAACATCATAGTCATAAGGATTCCCGATGTGAAACATTTTAGCTACAGCAATTTTCCTCTGCACATACTGCCTGACCTGCTCAGTTCTTCCAGCAGATCTCATTTTTTGCTCCAGATTCCAGCTTCTGCAGTCTCTTGTGCCTCCGCAACTACTGTACATGATTTGTCCCTGATGTGTGAATATTCATGCCATCATTATTTTAGGGCTTAGACACGACAGTGCGTAAAGTGGTGGCAGTATGGAATAATCAAAAATCTAATTGAGGCAGTGAAGCAAACTTTAGATTCAGTTCGCAAAGATAGGAATAGCCTCCAAATTAAAGGGTAGCACAGTGGAGCACTTGGTTGACCTGCTGCCTCATAGCGTCAGAGAGACCTGGGTTCAATCTTGACCAGAGGCACCAGAGATCCGGGTTCAATCCTGATTTTGGTTGGTGTCTGAATGTAGTTTGCAGGTTTTCCCTGTGACCATGTGGGTTTCCTCCAGGTGCTCCAGTTTCCTCCCACTTTCCAAAGACATGCAGATTATGAGGTTAATTGGACTCTGTAAATTGCCTCTAGTGTGTAGGGAATGGATGAGAAAGTGGGATAACATAGAAATAACTTGTAAGAAGGAACAGCAGATGCTGGTTTAAACCGAAGATAGACACAAAAAGCTGTAGTAACTCAGCTGGGCAGGCAGCATCTCTGGTGAGAAGGAATGGGTGAACTTTCGGGTCAAGACCCTTCTTCAGACTGGTTCGGGATAAGGGAAACAAAAGATATAGACGGTGACGTGGAGAGATAAAGAACAATAAATGAAAGATATGCAAAAAAGTAATGATGATAAAGGAAACAGGCCATTGTAAGCTGTTTGTAGGGTGAAAATGAGAAGTCAGTGTGAATTGGGTGCGGGAGGGATAGAGAGAGAAGGAATGCTGGGGCTAACTGAAGTGAGAGAAATCAATATTCATACTACTGGGCTGTAAACATTAAAACAAGCCCTATTTTTATTGTCTTGACAGATAATCAGCGAGTCAATTCTAATTGAGAGTCCATGAATTTAGTGTGACATTGAAGTAACAAGGGAATCATGGACACAAATATTCCTTTTATAATTCAAAATACTTTCACAAGAACATCTGGACCATTACATACTGTATCAAAATCAGCTCAGTCCACTTGGAGATGTGCATAGTGAATAGTGAAAGACCTTGATAGAGTGGATGTGGAGAGAATGTTTCCACTAGTGGGAGAGTCTAGGACCAGAGGACATAGCCTTTGAATAAACGGAAGTACCTTTAGAAAGGAGATGAGGAGGAATGTATTTAGTCAGAGGATGGTGAATCCGTGGAATTCATTGCCATCAAAAGCTGTGGAGGTCAAATAATTTAATATTTTTAAGGCGGATATTGACAGATTCTTGATTAGTATGGGTGCCAGGGGTTATGGGGATAAGGCAGGAGAATGGGGTTGAGATGGACAGAAAGATCAGCCATGATTGAAAGGCAGAGTAAACTTGATGGGCCAAATGGCCTAATTCTGTTCCTATAATTTATGACCTTATGAGCTTAGAGACGATGGCATTCACCTGATACTTCGACCTTTGCTCTTCTCAGAGTATAAATACCCTGTGTGGTGGGAGTGCTAGTGTGGTACTTTTCAAGTAACGTTACCTACTGTATTACATCCAATTAACAAGGAACTGCAGATGCTGGTTGAAACCAAAGAATGACACAAAATGCTGGAGTAACTCAGCAGGTCAGGCGACATCCCTGGAGAAAATGGATAGGCGACGATTGAGGGTTGGAACCCTTCTACAGACTGTTTACCGTTCCATTGATTGTACACATCCAAGTCACTGTGCGCCAATGAGAGACGAGTGCAGGGCTGAGAAACAAGTGATGGGTCATCAATCAAAGTAATTGCCTTATCCCAAGTTCTTAGAAAAGGACAACCACACTAAAAGGTGAATTTTGTATTTGAGGAGCACAAAATCTGATTTATTTTTTGAGAATCGGAGAGATCATTTGAACCCTTTATCAGCCTTTGCCTCCCCAGAATGATTTTGGATTAAGAAACAGACAAATAAATGAAAATCAAGGCACAGGCATGGGGCAATGAACAAGTCACGGCATTCAATGGCCAGCTGAGCTGAATGACACTAAAGTCACAGAACTTCATATGAGAGAAGGGTTAGCTGTGTCACTCTGTTGTTCCATTATTCTTGTAGGGCACTGAGTGAGGGTACTGAGGTGACAACCAGCCATTATGCCTTTTGATGTGGTGGTGCTGTGCTCTCAGTGTCTGGGAGTTCATCATGGGGCTGCTCAAGATACCACACATTATCACCAGTTAGTAGATGTGCAGGAATGCAGTGCTTTGAAAGATACTGCAAATTAAATCATGCAACTTGGTGTGAAATACTAGGATTTGAGCACTCCTGAGGAAGTATCCAACAATGTAATTAGTCCAGCATTCAAATATTATGATTATCCCATTGAAGGTTTATGCTCACACATTCATATGGCAAGACATTTTTACCCATTTCTCAAAACATATTTTGTAATATCAGGTGACCACAGTCAAATGCCAGAGGTGCAGGGCACATTTGCACTTCTGCCAAATATTTTCAATTTAAGGAGTGCCTAGTGAGGAAAACAAATCCAGAATTGAAGCAATGGTTAGGTGAAGGAAATGAGTAAGAGAACTACAAGTGACAGAAATATAGGAAGACATAGATCCGGTAGCTTAGGACCACGGTACTCAAGTTTGTGTACTTAATGGGGCTGAAACAGTGACTGCTGGTGGAGATGCTTCCCATGAGGGGAAAGGGCTCATTTTCCAATGTTCTATAGATTCAGGATCAGATCCTGTGGATTGGAGGGTAGCTAATGTTATCCCACTTTTTAAGAAAGGCGGGAGAGAGTAAACAGGGAATTATAGGGTGTTGTACTTCCGGTGGCGCTGGTGCCAGCAGCCTCCACCTACAGCCCGGTATCATTTTGTTTTTTTGTTTATTTAGTTATGTAAAAGTGTGTTTTTTTGTGTTTTTTGTGTGTTTTGATGCGGGGGAAGAGGGTACGGTAAGGGGGATACCGTCCTGGTGAAGACGCAACTATTATTCGAGTCGCGTCCTCGCCCCCCCCCCCAGCGGCCTACCTACTGGATTGGCACGGCCTTTCCTGCCGGGATCGACCAGAGCTCCAGCAGTGGCGGGACAGCGCTGTAACATCGCGGGGCTGGCGATGCCTTACCGGGGATCGCCGTCTGGAGCCCGGAGTGCTGGACCTGCGGCACCGACATCATGGAGCTGCGGTTTGCGGGCTCCCAATGCGGGCGGCGCTGATGGACAGCGCGGGGTCCTGCGACTCTGCCCGGCTCGGCCTGCGGACTCGGGAGTTGCGGACTCCGGCTGTGGGAGGCGGCTGATCGGGAGGTCCGGGCCGCTGAGGAGGAGGATGTTCACCGTCGGGGTTCGGCGTCGGCGTTCCACCAGCCCAGCGTGAGGGCCTGAACATCGGGCCACCCGGGGCGGTGACTGCGGGTGCTGGGAAGGCCTCGACCACGAGTGAACATCTGGGAAGAACGGAGGGGAGGCTGGCTGGACTATGGTGCCTTCCTCACCTTGGTGCCACTGTGTTATGTTGTGTCGTGGACTTTCAGTGTTTGTGCTTTTTTTTAAATTGTATTTTATTTTTAATATGTTTTATTATTTATTATTATTTATTTATTTTTATTTTTATGATACTGCCTGTAAAGGAAATTCATTTAGTTGTCTCTAACTGAGACAATGACAATAAATTTGAATACAATACAATACAATACAATACTGTTAGTCTGACATTGGTGGTGGGTAAGATGCTGGTGTCAATTGTAAAAGATGAAATAGCGGCACATTTGGATAGCAGTAACAGGATCGGTCCGACTCAGCATGGATTTATGAAGGGGAAATCATGTTTGAATAATCTTCTGGAATTTTTTGAGGATGTAACTAGGAAAATGGACAAGGAAGAGCTAGTAGATGTAGTGTACCTGGACTTTCAGAAAGCTTTTGATAAGGTCCGACATAGGAGATTAGTGGGCAAATTTAGAGCACATGATATTGGTGGTAGGGTACAGACATGGATAGAAAATTGGTTGGCAGACAGGAAACAAAGAGTAGGGATTAACGATCCCTTTCAGAATGGCAGGCAGTGACTAGTGGGGTACCGCAAAGCTCGGTGCTGGGACCACAGCTATTAACAATATACATTCATGATTTAGATGAAGGGATTCAAAGTAACATTAGCAAATTTGCAGATGACACAAAGCTGGGTGGCAGTATGAGGAGGATGCTATGAGGATGCAGGGTGACTTGGACAAGTTGGGTGAGTGGGCAGATGCATGGCAGATGCAGTTTAATGTGGATAAATGTGAGGTTATCATTTTTGGTGGCAAAAACAGGAAGGCAGATTATTATCTGAATGGTGTCAATTTGGGAAAAGAGTAAATATAACGAGATCTGGGGGTACTTGTTCAACAGTCACTGAAAGTAAGCATGCAGGTACAGCAGGCAGTGAAGAAATCTAATGGCATGTTGGCCTTCATCACAAGAGGAGTTGAGTATACGAGCAACAAGGTCCTTCTACAGTTGTACAGGGTCCTAGTGAGACCACACCTGAAGTATTGTGTGCAGTTTTGGTCTCAAAATTCGAGGAAGGACATTCTTGCTATTGAGGGAGTACACCGTAGTTCACAAGGTAAATTCCTGGGATGGCGGGACTGCCATATATTGATAGAATGGAGCCGCTGAGCTTGTAAACTCTAGAATTTAGAAGGATGAGAGGACATCTTATTGAATCATATAAGATTATTAAGGGATTGGACACACCAGAAGCAGGACACATATTCACAATGTTGGGGGAAACCAGAACCAGGGGCCACGGTTTAAGAATTAGATAATAGACAATAGGTGCAGGAGTGGGCCATTCGGCCCTTCGAGCCTTCACCGCCATTCAATGTGATCATGACTGATCATCCCCAATCTGTGCCCCGTTCCTGCCTTCTCCCCATATCCCCTGACTTCGCTATCTTCAAGAGCTCTATCTAGCTCTCTCTTGAAAGTATGTTCTTGCTACCAAAGTTGATAACCTCACATTTATCCATATTAAACTGCAGCTGCCATGCATCTGCCCACTCCCCCAACCTGTCCAAGTCACCCTGCATTCTCATAGCATCCTCCTCACAGTTGACACTGCCACCCAGCTTTGTGTTACCTGCAAATTTGATAATGTTACTTTGAATCCCTTTATCTAAATCATTAATGTATATTGTAAATAGCTGCTGCCGAGCCTTGTGGTACCCCACTAGTCACTGCCTGTCATTCTGAAAGAGACCCATTAATCCTTACTCTTTGTTTCCTGTCTACCAATCAATTTCCTATCCATGTCAGCACTACCCCCAATACTATGTGCCCTAAATCTGCCCACTAATCTCCTATGTGGGACCTTATCAAATGCTTTCTGAAAGTCCGGTGCACTACATCCACTGGCTCTCCCTTGTCCATTTTTCTAGTTACATCCTCAAAAAATTCCAGAAGATTAGTTTTGCATGATTTCCCCTTCGTACATCTATGCTGGCTTGGACCGATCCTGTTACTGCTATCCAAATGTGCCGCTATTTCATCTTTTATAATTGACTCCAGCTTCTTCCCCACCACCGATGTCAGGCTAACTGGTCTATAATTCCCTGTTTTCTCTCTCCTGCCTTTCTTATATGTGGGATAACATTAGCTACCCTCCAATCCCCAGGAACTGATCCTGACTCTATAGAACATTGGAAAATTATCACCAATGCGTCCACGATTTCTAGAGCCACTTCGTTAAGTACCCTGGGATGCAGACCATCAGGCCCTGATGATTTATCAGCCTTCAGTCCCATCAGTCTACCCAACACCATTTTCTGCCTAATGTGGATTTCCTTCAGTTCCTCCGTCAATTAGGGGTAGGCTATTTAGAACAGAGATGAGGAAAAACTTTTTCATCCAGAGATTTGTAAATCTGTGGAATTCTCTGCCTCAGAAGGCTAATTCGCTGGATGCTTTCAAGAGAGAGTTAGATAGAAATCTTAAAGATAGCTGAGTCAGGGGATATGGAGAGAAGGTAGGAATGGGGTACTGATTGTGGATTATCAGCCATGATCATATTGAATGGTGGCACTGGCTCGAAGGGCCAAATGGTCTACTCCTGCACCTATTGTCTATTATATTCTAGAGCATTAAATGTGCTGAAATGGTGTTCTGTCTCTCCCAAAAGACACAAACACATTTGTCATTTGTCCACAAATTACAACATTTTGGCGAGAAATTTCAATTCATTTAAGAGGCATGCAGCAAGGAAACAGGCCCTTCAGCCCAGCGTTCAGCCAACCAAGATGCCCTATCCACCAGTACTTGACCTATAACCCTCCAAACCTTTCCTATCCATGTATCCAAATGTATTTTAAATATTATTATAGTACCTGCCTCAGCTACCTCCTCTGGCAGCTCGTTCCATATACCCACCACCTTCTGTATGAAACAGTTGCACATTAGGTTCCTGTTAAATCTTTCCCCTCTTTATGAAGGAATAAAAAGTTATAATCAGAAGGATGACCATGACAGTACTTGGATTGTAGTTGGAACTTACCCGGCTAACTAACACCCTTCAAAGGTGACCTGCCATACTTGCTAATGATCAAGTGAAAGGATAAATAAGAGTCCCTCTTACTTGAGCAAAAAGCTTGCAAACTTCACTTTTCAAAAATATGAAATACAGGTAGATTAAATAGTTTCTGATCATTGTAAACCCACTTCTGAGACATCCTGGTAATAATAACGGTGCAATTTTAAACGACTGGCAAAACCTCGATGGAAACGCGTTCATTACAAGAATCGCCTTCATTTCCGCGATGTGTTGTTGCTGCACATTAATTAACATTTATTTCTGTAAAATATTACTGATGCACATATGGGAATGCACCCGTTCATTCGCACTTCTTTTGCCTTGCACTCAAAGTTCACATACAAAGCCAGCAGAATGATCAAGGACAAAGCTGAAAACGCAGACTCTTTCTGATTTCCTCAGTGTTGCAGTATATTTGGCTATGTCACTCGTTGAGAATTAACAGATGCAGCAGACTAAGAGAAGCTGAAAAGTTATTTTCATTAACAGTTCAGTTCTCTGAGAGTGAGTTTAATTTTTAAATTTCCATTTTTGGTTTGCTGCCATTTGCCTTCCATCTGGATCTTTGTTTTGAACCCAGTTTGTTTGTAATGAATATTAATCTTTTTTCCTAGCTGTTGGTCATTGGTGCAAATCCAACAAAATATCACTTTCTCTGGGAGAAAACGAATGGAAATGTCAGGTCGAAATAATAACAGTTCTCTGTGGGAAATCCGATGGAATATTATGAACATTATATACCCAGGCTAAACGATGCCATTGAAATATGCTGCTGAAAAAAACCTGATGCTATTGCTGATTCATTCTTTGGATCTCTGAAAGAAAAAAAAGATGTAGCCTTTCAGAGCATTGAGGACTTTGTTGCCCTTTCCCCAGAACCTGTGGTCAGAGTGGACCAGGATACTGGTCACATGATCTGCCTCTTTGAATCAGCCTTCTTCAATGGGCCTCACTTTGTGACATGACTGTCTTGTCTTATATTCAATGACATGGGAAATGAAGGCCAGCATCCGATGTAACTCTGACAGCACCTCATCTGCTTGTCCTGTAACGTTCAGTGATCTTTGGGAAATTGGGGGGTGATGGAGAAAATGTGACAGACAAATTTCCTTTCATTTCATTGATATTTTATATTTGTTGCAGACAAAAGGACTGCGTGTGCCTCACTTTAATAATAATAATAATACATTTTATTTATGGGCGCCTTTCAAGAGTCTCAAGGACACCTTACAAAAATTTAGCAAGTAGAGGAAAAACATGTAAGCGGAATGAAATAAATAGTAGAGACATGACTAGTACACAAATTAAAGACAGAATTCAATTCAAAACACAAATGAGGCAATTCAAGCACAGATGAAAAGGGAGGGGGACGTGGGGCTAAGGATAGGCAGAGGTGAAGAGATGGGTCTTGAGGCGGGACTGGAAGATGGTGAGGGACACGGAATTGCGGATCAGTTGGGGGAGGGAGTTCCAGAGCCTGGGAGCTGCCCTGGAGAAGGCTCTGTTCCCAAAACTGCGGAGGTTGGACTTGTGGATGGAGAGGAGACCGGCTGATGTGGATCTGAGGGACCGTGAGGGTTGGTAGGGGGAGAGGAGGTCAGTGAGATATGGGGGGGCCAGATGGTGGAGGGCTTTGTAGGTGAGGACCAGAATTGTGTAGGTGATCCGGTGGGAGATGGGAAGCCAGTGAAGTTGTTTGAGGACTGGAGTGATGTGATGCCAGGATTTGGTGTGGGTGATGAGTCGGGCGGCTGCGTTCTGGACCAGTTGGAGTCGGTTGATGTAGGTGGAGCTGATGCCAAGGAGAAGTGAGTTGCAGTAGTCCAGTCGGGAGGAGATGAAGGCATGGATGAGTATTTCAGCAGCGGGAGGTGTGAGAGAGGGTCTGATTTTGGCGATGTTGCGGAGGTGAAAGAAGGAGCTTTTAATGACATGGCGGATGTGAGGCTCAAGGGAGAGGGTGGAATCAAAGATCATGCCAAGGTTGCGGGCCTGGGGAGATGGGGAGACAGTGGTGCCGTCGATGGTGAGAGTGGGGTTATTGATTTTGCTGAGTGTGGATTTGGAGCCTATGAGGAGGAATTCTGTTTTATTGCTGTTGAGTTTGAGGAAGTTATGTTGCATCCAGGTTTTTATAGCTGACAAACAGGAGTTGATATGGGAGAGGGGGGGGGGGGGGGGGGTTGAGGGGGGATTTGGTGCCGAGGTAGATCTGGGTGTCATCGGCGTAACAGTGGAAGTCCAGGTTGAAGTGGCGGAGTATCTGACCAAGGGGGAGGATGTAGATGATGAAGAGGAGGGGGCCGAGTACGGAGCCTTGGGGAACGCCTTGAGTGACTGTGGCTGTAGCAGAGGTGTGGTTATGGAGAGAGATGAAGTGGGATCTGTTGGAAAGGTAGGAACAGAGCCAGCTGAGTGCAGAACCTTCAATGCCAAGGTCCCCAAGTCTGGTAAGCAGGATGTTATGGTTCACTGTATCGAAGGCTGCACTCAGGTCGAGGAGGATGAGGATGTTGAGGGAACCAGTGTCAGCAGAGGTGAGGAGGTCGTTGAGGACTTTGAGGAGAGCAGTTTCTGTGCTATGGAGGGGGCGAAAGCCAGATTGGAGGGGTTCAAATAGGTTATATGCAAGGAGGTGGGAATGAAGTTGTGACGCAACGATACGCTCCAGGGTTTTTGAAAGAAAGGGGAGGTTTGAGATTGGGCGGTAGTTAATGAGAGAGGAGGGATCAAGACCAGGTTTCTTTAAGATTGGTGTAACGGCAGCAGTTTTGAAAGCGGAGGGGACAATTCCTTGGGACAATGAGGAGTTGAAGAGATTAGTGAGGTAGGGGCAGAGAACGGGGAGGCAGGACTTCAGCAGGGGAGTGGGGAGAGGGTCGAGGGGGCAGGTAGTGGGTTTGGAAGAGCTGATGAGTTTGGAGATTTCAGTAGGGGTGACCAGGTCAAACTGGGAGAGGAAGCAGTGTGGAGGAGGGGTAAGGAGGTCAGTGGAGATGTTGAAAGGAGGGGCCTTGGTAGGTGGTGGCGTAGATGCTGGGGAGTCGGGTACAGGGGATAAAGATTGATAGATGGTGCTGATTTTATCAGCGAAAAAGTGGAGGAATGAGTTGCAGAGATCCAGAGTAGAGGTAGGGAGAGTGTTGGCTCGAGGCTTGAGGAGGTTGCCCACTGTGGAGAAGAGGGTTCTGTGGTTAAGGCAGGGGTCGGTGAATATGGAGGAGAGGTAGGCAGATTTTGCAGCAATGAGGGCATATTTGTAGGCAGTGAGGTGGAGTTTGTAAGCTTCATGGTGGACTGTGAGAGATGATTTCTTTGTGAGTCATTCAAGTCGGCGACCAGTCTTTTTCAGCTTACGAAGTGCAGGTGTGTACCAGGGTGAAGATGTGTTGAAAGTTACGGTTCTTGTTTTGAGGGGGGACAGAATGTTATGGGAGGTAGACAAGGTGGAGTTGAGATGGTTTGTGACATCATCAGGGGAGATATGGGTTGAGTCCAGGGGGAGAGTGGTGGAGAGCAGGTCAGAGAGATGGTGGGGATCGATAGATTTTAGATTACGGAAGGTGATTTCTCGGAGGAAGCGGGGGTGAGGTGTCGGAGAAGGGATGGTGAACCGTATAAGCTTATGATCAGAGAGGGGGAAGAGGCATGGATGGAGGTCGAGTACCGGTTGATTTGTGGAGCAGACCAGGTCAAGGATGTGACCTTTGTCATGGGTGGGAAAGGTGACGTGCTGAGTGAGAGAGCAGTTGTCATGTAAAAAGGCGAATTCAGATGCGAGCTTGCAGGTGGAGGAGTCCATATGAATATTTAAGTCACCAAGTAGCAGCAGACGTGGGGAGAGGGAAGTGTGAGGAGTTCAGTGAAGTCAGATAGGAAGGAGGGGTTTGGTTTAGGTGGCCGGTAAATGAGGATTGTAATGTTTGAGACCACGTAAGGCCCTGTTGTGACTAGCACAAGCAGAAGGAAAACACGTCCGACATCTTGTAAGTATGATTTATTCTGCGCCACCCACAGACACTTCTCCAAGGTCACCTGCTCTCGATCACGAGGCACAGCCCTTTATATTAAAGGGGCACTGGCATTTACATATACATCACATCTCCCCCTTTACTTTAATTACAATTCTCCCCTTTCCCTTAAATTACATCCCCCCCCTTCAACGTTGGTCAAATTAATAACTTGAACCGTAATGAATTTAATGTGGATAAAGTACCACAAATAACACAGTGCTCGTCATACTACAAAACTATTTAAAAAATTGCCCAACAATTTTACATAACAAGTCGAGTTGGGGGTTTTGACAATCGCCCACTTCTCGTGCAAGTCGTCTTTCCAACTCGTTCTGTGTCGTATTTCTGTTGTGTGTGAGTGTGGCTTGGCTCGCTTTGAGCCGATTCCCCCACCACAGGCCCTTGTGATGCGGCCTGTGATAGTTCGCTTGAGTTTGGGAGACTAGCTCCTTCTGGGTGAGGGGTTCCTCCTTGTGGGAGAGTGTTCGCACTTGTCTGCTGCGTGTTGCCAGGGCATGGCTCAGCTGCTTCGTGCGCAGGTCGTATGTCCTTCCTGTTCCTGCGGAACTCTGTACCGCCCGGTGTAGAGATGACGTAGCTCCGAGGGGACAGGTCTTCTCGTGCAATACAGCCGTGTTGCCACTCAGTTGGTTTGGCATGAAACCATACCTGTTGTTGTTGTTGTTCCAGGCGCGGCAGCGGCTCGACGCTTGCCTTCACATTGAAGTATGCTGCCTGTTTTTCTTGTTGGATGGCCAGTTGTGGTCCCATGGGAGGGACATGATGAGGCAGTAAGAGCGATAGAGGCGATGGCAATTTGCTTCTTAACAGTCTACTGTTCAGTAACTGTGAGGGGGCATAGCCGCCTGTCCCATCAAGTGGGATGTTGCGGTATTCGAGGATGGCGTACATCGGGTCATGGCCGCTGCGTTTGGCTTTCCTCATGATACCTTTTATAGTTTGCACACAACGCTCTATCTGCCCGTTGCTCTGTGGATATATGGGACTTGAGGTGACATGGGCAAATCCCCAGTCATCCTGGAACCTACGAAACTCAGCAGACAAATTGTCTCGTGTTGTCTGTCATCACCAAGTCAGGAATATCATTACGGGCAAAATGCCCGTCATCTCACGTATCACCGAATGTGACGTCATGTCTGTCAGTTGCGCTATTTCTGGGTACTTGGAGTAATAGTCCACTACAAGCAAATGGTCAACTCCATCCAGATGGAAGATGTCCGCGCCGACCTTAGACCAAGGTTTGCTGGGGATGAAGTGTGGTTGGAGCGGCTCGCTTGCTTGTGCTTTCCTTGTCGCCTGGCATATCGAGCAATTTCCCACAGTGTCCTCAATCTGTGCATTCATTCCTGGCCACGCAAATAAATTGCGGGCTCGTTGTTTCAGTTTCACAACTCCCAGATGTGATTCATGTAGCGCGTTCAGCATCTGCCTCTGCATGCTTTGGGGGACTACGATTCGGTTTTCCCTCAAGACTAATCCGTCAACTTCAACCAGCTCGTCATGGTATGTATGAAATGGAGTCAAGTCCGAGGGAAGATCACGCCTGCTACTAGGCCAACCCTTCCTTATATACTCGCACAACAGTGTTAGGGTTCGATATTTCTTTGTTTCAGCTTTGAACTGCGCTAGGCGCTCGTCTGACATGTGTAGGATGGCTTCTACAGCATGTATCACGTTCGGCAGGGTGCGGTGTACTCTTCCGCAGGTGTGTTTGCACGGGGCAGCCGGCTCAGGGCATCGGGGACAAACATTTCCCGTCCCGGCTTCCACCGTATTTCCACGTCGTACCGTAGCAGGTGCATTCGCATGCGTTGGAGTCTGGGCTTAATTTGTGTAGTGGCTTGGCGAACAAACCTACTAATGGCTTGTGGTCAGTAAGAATTACTGTGCACTGACCAACAATGAAGTCATGAAACTTTCTGCATGCATACAGTATGGAGCACAGCTCCTTCTCTATAGTTGCATAGTTGCGCTCGGCCGCGTTCACACGTCGTGATGCGTATGCAACAGGTCTCTCGTCTTGCATCAGGACCGCTCCAAATCCGCTGATGGAAGCATCTGTGGCAATTGACATGGGCGCGTTCACATCGTACAGTTTGAGTATGGGTGGTGAAGTGAGAAGACATTTCAGCTTGTCTACTGCATGTCTGTGCTTCTGCTCAAAATGCCATGCTATTCCCTTTTCTGTTAGCTGTCTAAGTGGGGCGGTGATCTCTGAGAGGTTCGGAATAAACTTAGCCATGTATGTCACCATCCCCAAGAACGTTTGCACTTCAGCCTTGTTTGTCGGGTATGGCATTTGTAGCATGCTGCTGACACGAGATGGGCTTGGTGACACACCTGCTTGCGAGATGACGTGTCCCACATATTCAATCTCATTTGAGCGCATTACCGACTTTCGGGATTGAGCTTTAGGCCGGATTCTTTCACCCGTTTGAGTAGGGCTTTCACCCTTGCGTCATGTTGTGCTGCGTTCACACCCCAAACGAGAATGTCATCGACAACTATCTCCACTCCTTGTAAATCGCCAAACTCTTCCTGCATCGCCCGCTGCCAAATCTCACTTGCGGATGAGATTCCAAATGGAAGGACGAGGTATCGGTATCTCCCAAAGGGAGTATTAAATGTGGTCAGACGCGAGCTGTCATCGCTCAGTGGGAACTGCCAGTACCCACTTATAGCGGCAAATTTTGAGAACCATTCTGCCTTCGGCATGCGGGCTGCAATGTTCTCGAACGTCGGCATTGGGAAATGCTCCCTACGAATGGCCGCATTGAGGTCACGTGGGTCAAGGCATATGCGAACTTCACCATTAGGTTTGCTGACCACAGTCATTGAATTCACCCAATCTGTCAGTTCACTCACGGGCTTTATGACTCCCAAGCTTTCCATGCGCTCTAATTCGGCTTTGACCTTATCCCTGATCTTATAGGGGATAGTGCGTGGCGGGTTTTGCTTAGGTTGCACGTTCTCTTGCAGCGCTATGTTGTACTCATTTCTTTTTAGCCTTCCCAGCCCTTGGAAAATCTCACGGTTTTCCTCAATGATCCTTGCAGTGCATGATGGGCTCGCACTCACGCTATCAACCGCTTCCTTTCGCACAAGAAGCCCTAACTTTTCACACGTTAGTTTCCCAAATATGGGTTTCACATTCCCCCTCACTATTTGAAAGACAACCCTGTGTTCTTTCTTACCTACTTTGTCGTTCCCTTTTGCCTGCCCCACGGGCTTCATTGTATGTCCAGAATAGGACCACAGTGTCACGTTCGTCTTCAGTAAGTCAAGACCAGTCTTTCTGAACAAGTGCTCTGGCAGGATGTACACTTGAGCTCCAGAGTCAAGTTTGAACTCAATGTTCACATTGTTGATGCTGCACATCTGTCCCCATTCACACGTCGACCCAATCACAGCATCAGTCACCCCGTCAATGTAGAAGACATCAACCTCGTCGTCCACTGGCTCAGGCAGCGGCGAGGCGTTCATCTGGAACTCGACGTTGCGGACGTCACGGCTCCAGTCCCCAGCTTTTTGGCTGATTCGCCGGTCATATTGTCGGGGACGTGGGCGACTGTTAGGCGCTCTATTTACCGGGCAGTCGGGGGATCCGGAAAGATGTCCAATCTCTCCGCAGGTATAACATCTCATGTACTGAGCAGGGCAGTAGTTGCCTTTATGCCCGCGGGTGCATAACCGGCAGACGGTATCCTTACCAGAATCACGGATTTCTGTCTGTGTTGTCTGGGTCGCGAATCCCTGCCTCGGCCCCAAGGCCGACTGGCGCTGTCCCGTTTCACATAATCAACTGTCTCTTCGGTGTCGATGGCGGTTGGGGCAATCTGCTTCATCTGTTCGGCTGCTGCTTCAGCTATCAGACACATGTCACTACATTTTTCCAGTGTTAAATCATCGCATTGTAGTAGTTTTTCCCGGAGCGGCTGGCTGGTGATGCCACAGACAATTCTGTCTCGTAGCAATGAGTCATGGATAATGCCAAACTCACAATCTTTGGCTAAAGACTTCACTGCAGTCAGGTAGCTGGAGAAGGTCTCCCCTCGCCGCTGATTACGTGTATTAAAGACATATCTTGAGACAGTTAAGTTCTTTTTTGGTTCACAGTATGTCTGAAACTTATCCTTCAGGGGTTGTATTTTGTCAGTTTCCTCCTGGGTAAACTCAAAGGTTTCATAAATCTCCTGAGCTGCCGGCCCGGCTACGTGGAGGAATGTTGCACAGCGAATATTATCTGGTTTATTTGTTAGTTCTGTTGCCGCCTCGTACAGCTGGAATGCCCTTATCCAGTCCTTATAATTCTTGGCCACGTTTCCTTGCATGGAGAGTGGTCCCGGTGGCTTGAGTCCTGCCATTCTTTTCTTTATTTTTTTTTTTACTTTGACACCATGTAATGTTTGAGACCACGTAAGGCCCTGTTGTGACTAGCACAAGCAGAAGGATTACACGTCCGACATCTTGTAAGTATGATTTATTCTGCCCCACCCACAGACACTTCTCCAAGGTCACCTGCTCTTGATCACGAGGCACAGCCCTTTATATTAAAGGGGCATTGGCATTTACATATACATCACAAGGATGACTGTCATGGAGGAAAGGGCTTTGAAGGCGAGGAATTCAAATGATGCTACTGGGGGGAGGGTGAGTTCAGTGATCCGAAAGTTCTGGTTGAAAATAACAGCGAGGCCACCTCCATGGCGGGAGGAGTGGGGTTTGGAGATGTAATTAAATCCAGGTGGGGATGCTTGATTGAGGGAGAAGAAGACATTGGGTTGTTGCCAGGTTTCAGTGAGCAGGATGAAGTCCAGAGTGTTGTCAAGGATTAGTTCATGGAGGGCAAGGGCTTTGTTGTTGAGCGACCTGGTGTTGAGGAGGGCAAAGTTGGCATTGTGAGAGGGTGGAGGGATGGGGGCAGGCTGGAGAGATCTGAAGTTGTCCCAATTGACAGTGCGTGCGGTCAGCTGGGATGGGGGGGTGACGCGGTTGAGGGGGGGCAGAGCGTGGTAGTGAGCAGATGGATGGAATGGAATGTCCGTGGTTGAAGTAAACAAGCTTGCGTCGAGAGCCTCTGTGGATGAAATAATAATAATAATAATAATATATCTTTTATTGTCATTGCACGTCAGTGCAACGAGATTTAGTGTGCAGCTCCACTGATGTACAAGAAAGGTAAATAAATACAATACATAAATAAACAAGCTGAATTGATTGACGTGACCATCTGAGGGAGACTGTCCAAAGGGGGTGGGTGGGGGGGCACTCATTAGGGCCGGTCCAGAGCCGCTATAGCTCTTGGGATAAAACTTCCTGAGGGGTCGACGTAGAAGTCTAAGCTGTTTAATGACTTGGATGCAGGATGGGATGTGGTTGTTGAAGAGACCAATCAGTTGCAGAGTTGAGTATTTGAGCATGATGAGGAGCCCGAGCAGCTGCAGGAAGCAGCAGAGAGGTTGTCTCTGAGGGTGAGGGTGCAGAGAGGTGTCCAGCAGAGGAGGTGAAGAGGGGTGTCCAGCAGTGAGGGTGCAGAGAGGTGTCCAGCGGTGCAGGTGGAGAGAGTATCCAGCGGTGAGGGAGCAGAGAGGTTGTCCAGCAAAATGGGTGCAGCGAGGTGTCCAGCAGTGAGGGAGCAAAGAAGTTGTCCAGCAGAGCAGATGCAGCGAGGTGTCCAGCATTGAGGGAGCAGATAGGTTGTCCAGCAGAGCAGGTGTAGAGGTAGTCCAGCGATGAGGGTGCAGAGAGTATCCAGCAGTGCAGGTGCAGAGAGGTTGTCCAGCTGTGCGGGTGTAGAGGTAGTCCAGCGATGAGGGTGCAGAGAGTATCCAGCTGTGCAGGTGCAGAGAGGTTGTCCAGCTGTGCGGGTGCAGGGAGGTGTCCAGCGTCGATGGTGCACAGGCACAGGCACAGGCACAGGCACAGGCACAGGCACAGGCACAGGCACAGGCACAGGCACAGGCACAGGCACAGGCACAGGCAGGTAACAGACAGGCAGGTAGGTAACAGGCAGGTAACAGACAGGTAACAAAAGAGGGGGGGGAGGGGGGGAACGGCGGGCGGAGAAGCGGCGAACAATCAACGCCAGCGTCCTCTCCGGGCAGCGTGCAGGTTTCTAGCGGTTCTAGCGGCTAGCAATATAGGCAAACTAAAACTGTAGACAAACTATAACTTATCATAAAATTGAAGCTGGAGACGGTACCATGTGACACCGACTTTTCTCTAGTTTCCATCTCACTTCTATTTGTGAATTGTGTATTTCCCAGGTATATTCTCAGTGATGCTGTGAGCAACAACAATTCACCCAGTCCAAAGTTGTGCAGATGAATTCAAAGTTTCTACCCCCACAGTCTCAACTCCATTGACTTTCCCTACTCATTCACGATGAGGTTGTATGCATGTAGTCCTGACGTTTTGGATGATTCCTTTATTGAGCTTCAAACTCATCGCATATCCATTGCTAAGGAAGCCAGTTTCAGTTTCTCCCCATGGAAGCCTCCTATCCAAACCATATTTTGTTCCCTCAATTCTTCTCGCTTGACTCCAATGGTTCACTTTGTACAGAAATTTGAGCTTATTCTACAAACTCTATCCACACCCAACTCCAGATTGCCCCATCAATGTTTTCATCTGTTGACTGCTTCTCTTGTAATACATTGGTTTCAGAAGGATTTTTACAATCCCTTCCACAGCATCACCTCTAACTTGGCAAGATCTTCCAACTTTGCATGTCAGCACTCTGTTGCATTCTTCTGCCACCAAACTTCCTCAACTTCATGCTCTCCTCTATTTCATTGGCTTGAGCTAACCTATTGGAATGACTAAAATATCCTCCCTTTTCTCTCACTATTAAGAAAAATATCCTGAAAACAGTGTTCAAATCTTCAATTGCCACTACTGTTTTAATGCTACTTATGGTCAGCACCTAGTCTAAAACTGTGAAACACATATGTTTAACATTACATTAATGCCCAATGTAAACACTCTTTTTATGAACACCTTTTTATTCTTTACTGGACTCTGATGGACAACTTATTAAAACTACATCTCTTTTTTTTAAATGAAAGAAGGTTCAGAAAAAAGTACAATTGTTCACTATAGTTTTGTTTATGTTTTACAGGAAAGAGCCTCTATGGTTGAATAGAAAGCCAGATGTTTAAGATATTATACTGTTGTTTGTGAATTAGGAAACAGATGTGTCTGGTAATCTAGCCTCAGGCTGATTGCAATCTTGTAATGTTTCTGTAAGGTTAAGATTTATCAGCTTGTACATCCCACCCTGCTGGGAACACAGGGTATCATAACAAGCTGCACAGCGCATAATTCATACAAGAACCTTCTTCACTATTTGTCTTCAACATTAATGAAACTTGTCAACTCCCAAGATAACAAAAGTTTCTATGCAGATTTAAGAGACTTAATTGTGTCTCAGTCACACAAAAGGAGATTTTCATGATCTTATTAAACACCGATGCATCAATAAAAATATATTGTGTCTTAATTAGTTTGAGGTGATACCCGTGAAATTGTTTTTACATACCTTATAATAATTGCAGCAGAATTTTACAGGTTGCAATTTCTGATTAGATCTCAGTCATTAGAGAATGCAATGTGTGTCGATGCTAATAAGTGAATATCTCTCTGAATAATTTTGTTCTCTTTGTAAAAATATTACACTATATTTGGTAATTGTGCTACAAAAATAAGATTAAATAACAAGGCACAAATTATTTTCTATGGATTATGTTAGTGTTTAGTGTGAGATTGGAAAATGATATCCATTTACTTTTAGAAACAACTCACATCCCTTTTGTTTAACATATATATTAATAAAAATTCAATGTTGGTAATCTTTTGGATGTTCAACCTGTACATGATACTTTTAATTACTGCTTTGCTGTTGTACTTACCCTGGCATTGGGCCACTGCTGCCAAGACTGTAAACCTGGCGTGGATTCAGAAGGAACTGGAATTTTCTGAAGATTCTGTGAAAAGAATATAAATAAACTTCCATTAGTTTAAAATAAACAGATCCATCCAGCAATCTGTTTTATGTTGGAGTTTCATGTCAGCTATCTAAAAAAAGTTTATTTTATAAAGCATAACGGACTCTTTACAGACAATGTAATACCTGTGAATTCATCATTTAATAATAATGAAGAAGTGATCTGTATTGTTACTGTAATCATTTTAATTTTAATGATGATTTATAATGAAGGTCTTTTCCAGAAGGGTGCTTGGGTCAAGCTTGTACTGGTGTCACACCTAATTAATGTCCCCAGGTAGTGCTTTTACAGAAATGTGAGTTGAAACAGTGCATAAGTCACAGGGGAGGATAAATAGAGGCACTTGCAGGGGATATTAACTAGACATGACATTTGTACCAGGTCATGTTTTCTATTCTTTATTTTCACTCCACAATTAGCCAGTGACAATTTTAATTCAGTATTTCATAGGAATGCAATGGAATTAAAGGGGACAATTTTATAAATTTACCATGTGACGTTTATCTTGTTAGATTTATTTTTCAAAAATATGACAGAGTTCAATATTATGGCAATCAAGCAGTGTCTGTCAAGGCAGAGGAATGATTCCTATAATGTTATTTTATGTTTGCTGGGGATGGATAAGACTTTAAAAATAAACTGACGACATCAAAGTGCAGTTAGTATCAGACATATTATTTTTCTCAACAAAACTGTAATTTGAAACTTTGAAAGACAACGGACATCTCACTTCTCAAATGCATTTTAAAAGCATCAAAAGTTTTGCTGTTTTACAGATAGTTGTTAGGGATAAGATGTTAATTATCACCCTATGGAATAAGCAGGAAATGGTGGAAGTTTTATTAAAAACTGCATTAATTACACAAGCGTCGTGTGGTCATTGTAATTTCAGGAAAAGCTGCAGGAGACATTACTTCGACCAAACACGGTAACAATGATCACAAATTTCCTTGGCTTGTGATATTGTGTCAGATGGTGCTCCACTTTGCTGGCACAGTCAACATTTGTGGAAGATCAGAGAACGATATCTCAAGAGTATGGGAGCAGACGGGACCTAACACTATCAGGCACATCACCGGCACTAATTCCCCTCTTTAACACTGAAAGTTAGGGCATCTCCTGCTTTGCAGTGCTACATGTAGGTTGCTAGACCCCTCCCATTCACTTGCTGGATATCACACTCTTCAGTCTATTGTGCACTTTGACAAATTTGGCTAAGTACTTGTACAAATATTTTTGGAGGGTTTTGAAGGTGTAGTGTATTTATCTGCCTTGTTATTTATCACCACTTCAGTCTTGTAGACACCACCATGCAGCTACTAAGTTCATAAGTTCTAGGAGCAGAATTAGACCATTCGGTCCATCAAGTCTACTCTGGCATTCAATCATAGCTGATCTATCTTTCCCTCTCAACCCCATTATCTTGCCTTCACCTGACAACCTGACACAGTTACTAATCAAGAATATGTCAATCTCTGCTTTAAAAACATACATTGAATTGGCCTCCACAGATTCCACAGATTCACTACCCTCCAACTAAAGACATTCCTCCTCATCTCCTTTCTAAAGATTTGTCCTTTTATTCTGCGGCTATGGCCTCTGATCCTAGTGGAATCACTCTAGTGGAAACATTCACTATCCAGGCCTTTCACTATTCGATAAGTTTCAATGAGGTCCTCCGTCATCCTTCTAAAATGTGATTAATCGTTGCCACGGAAAAGTTTGTAGCCTTTTTGTAGGAAGCAAATATTTCAGCAAATATTTGTTTTACAGTACCCCTATTTAGTGCCAATCATCACTGGGCAGGGCTTCATTAACATATTACTTATCTCATAGTATTTTAAGAAGAGTTTGAATTCCATTGGTGCAACACTTAACAGACCAGTAAAAGCTGAAAGACCCCACCGACTGTGCCTGTAAAACTCTCCCCTTCCTCCTTGTACGATCTCCTCCCTTCACTAGTGACAATTGTCTTTTAGGAGGCGTAAATTGATTGAGCTCATGGTTTGACATTTTGGAGTCTCTAAAGTCAGATACCCAATTCATCCAGGTTTCTGGCTTTTCATCACCTGTGTCCCAACTTGGATATAAAATACACCCAGGTAATATCAGATAAATAACATTCATTCCCATTGCCATTTTTGACAAAACCAGATGATGCCTTCTGATTGAGTTGGATACTGACTAATCTGTATTTACATTAAAACATGTAGCACAATAATAAATTTATAATTACACGGACTGATCACTGGTCCTCTGCGTTTAGAATTTCGGTTTAATTTCTCAGCAAGCACAACATTCTGCCGTATTTCCTTTTTCCACAAATCACTGAAATACAAAAACAGAGGCTCACCTTTCTCCTTGTTTCCCACCACTTTTGGGATTGACAAAAACCAGAAGCGGGTGTGTGCCTGGAACTGGTGTAACCTGCAAAAAGATATCCAAATGATTCAATGCCAACCATCGCAATGCAGGGCTTCATTTACGCATATTATAACCATATAATATAACCATATAACAATTACAGCACGGAAACAGGCCATCTCGACCCCTCTAGTCCGTGCCGAACACATAGTCTCCCCTAGTCCCATATACCTGCGCTCAGACCATAACCCTCCATTCCTTTCCCATCCATATAACTATCCAATTTATTTTTAAATGATAAAAACGAACCTGCCTCCACCACCTTCACTGGAAGCTCATTCCACACAGCTACCACTCTCTGAGTAAAGAAGTTCCCCCTCATGTTACCCCTAAACTTCAGTCCCTTAATTCTCAAGTCATGTCCCCTTGTTTGAATCTTCCCTACTCTCAGTGGGAAAAGCTTTTCCACGTCAACTCTGTCTATCCCTCTCATCATTTTAAAAACCTCTATCAAGTCCCCCCTTAACCTTCTGCGCTCCAAAGAATAAAGCCCTAACTTGTTCAACCTTTCTCTGTATCTATCTCATGTTATTTTAAGAAGCGTTTGAATTCCATTGGCGCAACACTTAACAGACCAGTAAAAGCTCAAAGACCACACCGACTGTTCCCGTAAATCTCTCCCCTTCCTCCTTGTATGGTATATGACCTCCTCAAACACTACAGATGGAAACAATAGCCCACATGGGAATTTGGTTAGGAGTGCGGTGTGCAGTTCTGATTGCCCACTCCAGGAAAGATATGGAAGCTTTGGAGAGGGTGCAGAAGAGGTTTACCAAATGGCTTACCAGAGGGTATTAGCTATGAAGGAGAAGTTAGACAAACTTGGTTTGTTATCTCTGAAGCAGAGTCTGAGGGGAGGCCTGATGATACACATAGATTGGGTGGACAGTCAGAATTGTTTTCCCAGTGTGGATACGTCAAACACAAGAGGTCATAGCTTTAAGGTGAGAGAAACAAAGTTTAAAAATGTGTAGAGGAAGGGTTTTTTTTTACACAGAGAGCTGTGAGTGCCTGAAACACACTGGCAGTGGTGTCAGGGGGTGGGGGGGTTAGTGGGGGCAGGGCGGGCAGTGCCCAGTCCCCCTGCACTTCACTACATCCCTGGGGCCCAGAGTCAGCTGCCTCTCACTGTTTCATTGCAAATTACGTGCTGGGCCCAAAGTTCCCACGGCTGCCCATTGATTATTCCTTCAGCACCAACAGTTAAAATCAACTCGATTAATTTAGTGGGAACATTAATAAGAGGCTGCACATGATGCCTGATTTCCATTTGCTATAATTTTTACAATGACTGCTACAAATTTGTAAGTAGTTAAACATTTTACATCACATTCAAATATCATATGTTTTATGTTTTCATCTGGCATAGAAAGCCATTCAGCTACAGAGTTTATGCCAGCACTCAGAGCAATACCATTCTCTCACTTATTTCCTGTGACACATTCTATGTCACTTGCCCATCAACTGCAGCCTGATTCTGTTGCCATCCACTTACTTCAGAGGCAATTTATAGTAGTCAGTTAACCTATCAACAGGCACATCATTGGGATGTGGGAGGAAGTCTGTGCACCCTGGGAAACCCATAAAGTCACATAGACCGCAGCAGAGACCAGGATCGAATCCGAGCCACTGGATCCATGGAGCATCAGCTCTACCAGCTGTGCCACTGTGCTGAAGAAAATAAATCAATGCATAATAGTCCAAAAAATATAAGAAACACATCCAATACCCCTAACTTCCAGTGAAGAAAGATATTAGATCCACCTTTTGCACACATCTTATACCTTGAGACAGAAGATCTCTGACCTCCTTATAAATTGTTTTGAAAGTATTTATTTTCATCAGATTTTCCAAGGACTTAACTTTTACAGTTAATTAAATAGTGCATTTAATTGAAAGCAAATCTACGATCATTGTTCCTTTATCATAATTGTTACTGTGGCATTTGGCACCACACTTTTATTTAATGTTAACACTAACATATCCCTAAAAACAAATGCCATGAATCAGTCAGTGCATTTTAGAAAACTCCCATGAACTTTGGAAACATTAAACCCCAAATTTCAAAGCAATGCCCTACATTTTCTTACCACTCCAGTACGAAATAGTCACAAACTTCCCTTGAGTATTTGTCATATTTTTCTTTCCATGATCACATTGCTGTCCTTTTCAGAGCATTAACTATGTGCCATTGGAGCACAGAATGACAGAGATGAAGTACCTAACTACCTCAGTATGAAGTCCCGATGGAATCAAGTAAATTAATGAGACTCATCCAAAGGTTATGTATGATCTATTACTTCCTCTAATTATAAATAATAATCCTGATCATTATGCTGGTTAGCTATAAAGAACTAAGATAAATGTGCTTAACCATGATTAATAGACATCAATGAATTACATAGGTCTCTTTCGTTGCCATGGTATCTCTAGAGTGCGCCACAGTTATTCCTTTTTGTTTCTTTTCTTCCCTGATACAGGCATTAATTCTTTGGGAAGTAAATATGAATTTGCTTTGCAAATCGGTTTTAAACTTCAGTAGTACTTAACAATCCTCTTAGTGCACTATTCCAAAGAGTTAAGGTACTTGAGAACACCTGAACAGATGTGTGAGCACTGCAATTAAAGGAATCATTTCCTGAGTAACACCAAAAGAAATATATAATGTTATTTCTAGCACTCGGGGTAAAATCCATCCTGACAGCTGGAAGCCATAACTTAATGGTGTGTCATATTGGCAGTGCCAGAGCTAAAGAGATGCCACCTTTATCACCCATCCCACACTTGGCAGCTCATTCTGAAACCTGAGGGCAAACAGCTTGGCAAATTGTATTTATTTTATTGGAGCTTGAGGTGATCACTAAATTGTTGCATGAACCAGAACTACCTTCTCTCTGTCGGTTCATGAGGAAGAGCAAGTGTAATCTTTGCTTCTTACGTCAACTGCCATATTCATTCATTGCTACTGAGAAAGAAATAAGACGTCTGAGAAGCCATCAAGTTGGGATAAATAACCCATTAATTTATCATACCATCAATCAAAATGAACCTCCATTCCACCAAGTGCCAGTGAGTGTCACCAGCGCAAAATGTTGTTCTCCAAGCTTTATGGTGTCACTGCGAAAGATGAATGGAAGCCTTTTTGATGCACAGTCCCCATCTCCTCCTTTCCCCTTCTGAAGGTGGTGGCTCATTCTGGGTTATTCTCAAATTAGCAGTCTTCCCTCTCCCCCCTCCCCCCCCCCCCCCCCCCCCCCCCCCCCCCAAACCTTCCGCTCACTGTTCTTCCAAAGTTTCTGTGCTTGTGTCAGCCTGGATTGCAAGTAAAGTATACTATTTACAAAAGGGAGCAGATACTGACTCAATCTTTTATTGTCTTGGAAAGTATGTTTTAAACACAGCTTTAAATTAGCATTTATAATTAATATACAGGAACAAAACTCAAAGGAAGGAAAACTAGACCACTAATAAGGAAAATATTGACAAACACAATCCAGACTTTGTGATTAAGATTTGGAGGAGACAGCATGATTTCTTTCAGAGAGTGGTTGACAATCAGAATATAATAATGTTAAGTTTATTTGGCTAGTATCTCAGATTCAGTTGGTAATGCAAAGATGTTTTTCATTGAGAAGAAAATGAATTTATTGTGATCGTTGCAACTACACACTGAAGATGAAAAAAATTCAGCCAATCTGGTAAACAACTTGGCATACAGCAAGGGAGTTGCTATTCGCAACGCGTCCACTTGAGTGACAGGAATAATTAATGTTCTAATTACCTGCCTGTTGAAAAGAATCTGGCTCATCTTCAATGAAACCAGCTTCATGAAAGAATCTTTTTGATCTGAATTGTCAAAACCTGGCTTGGAGCAATGCACGTACAGTGGGCTATTCCCATTCTGGTGATCCTTTGCTCCCATTGTTTGACTAGACTTGACATGCTCAGATAGTGACAGAGTTCTGTATGTAGTAGTCTTGTCATGGTCAACAAAGTCTCAACAAAGAAATCTGGAAAAGGATTCATTGAGTTGAAACACTGTTATTTCAGTGTTGCAAACCACTTTAGTGATTATGTTAATCAAGCATTGTGTTGCAAATTACCTTTATAATCTTTTGCTTCTGAATAATTAAATATTGTGCTGATACTTTCAATCATTAGTTTACCATTGAATAGCGCAGTCTAACTTTATTGTATTTTGACTTTCAGGAAGAAGTGGTGTGTGCTGGACAAACCATGCAAACCCTGTGGTGAATAAAAACTAGTAAGAAGATGTTTGTATTTGCACATGGCATGGGGACTGGGAAGAGAGTTTTTACTCATTGTGCAATAATTCTAGTAGACGATATGATCAATATTAATGTAGTAACAACAAACAATAGATGCTGGTTTACACAAGAAAACACAAAGTTCTGGAATAACTCAGTGGGTCAGGCAGCAGAATAAGGAGAGGTGGCGTTTTTGGGTTGGCACTGGAGTCCCGATGCAAAATGTCACCTATCCATATTCTCCAAGGATGTTGCCTGACCCGCTGTTACTCCAGCGCTGTGTCCTTTTCTGACCAATATTAATCTTTAGGGGCTATGGTCACTTAAATGTTACAGGTGAGTGGTTGCACTAATCATTGTGCAAGCAGGCATCTCACCATTGAGGTGCAGAAAGTGTAATGCTTACAAACAACCTGCAACTCTTAGAGGGTTGACGAATCTTGCTATTTGCCAAGATAGTACATCACATAATACTGTAAAGCATAATTCAAGATCGCCAATTCACATGTGGTGAGGGTGTTTGTGGAAGAAATAGAAAAGTATAAAAGGGTTTTCTTTCACTCTTAAGAGGACAATGATGATTCTCCAAATATGAGTTAACAGCAATGCAGCAAGGGGTTTGATGCATCAACGCCAGTACCTTAACTTTAAGGACCTATTTAAAAAATGCATTTAAGGAAGGATTAGAAGTTCCACTGCATAGCTCAAAGTTTTTATGGAGTTCACAATGGTTTAGTATCAGAAAATTGATTAGTTGAAAGTGTAGCTTAGATGGATAAATTCTACCAAAGCCCTCTGACAAGTATTCATTCTGGAGACAACTGGACTCACAAGGTTGACATCCTTGTGAATGATAGGTTTCACTGCAGCACATACTTGCAGGCTAGACATCAAAAACAACAGCAGGCCTGCTGGAGGTTGAAGGCCAGCCTGGTTGTAGTTCAACGGGTCATTCATTCCTAGGGTTGCCATCTTTCTCACTCCCAAATACGGGACAAATTCCCGACAGCAATTTGTTGACCGACTCGGCCGTGGTTGGGTGAATGATGAGTTGGCCCAGATGCTGGACTGCACACAAAGCCAAGTGGCAGGCCAGCTGAGGAGTTTTGCCAGGGCGCCTGGCTTTGCGCGCGACATCGCGCGGCCTGAGCCAAAACTCCTCAGCTGGCCTGCCGGTTGGGCTTTCTGCTCTGCTGCACGTAAAGTCCGGCACATCATGATCTGATGATCGGCCATGAGAAGGAGGGGTGGTGCTGTCTGCGGCAAGCGAAGGTCCGAAGGTCGGACAGCTGGCCGGGCTGCCGATCGACAGGGCCATGGGTGAGGCACTGCTGTTGCACTCCATGGGCTGCACTACGTCGGGACGGGTGAGTCTGGGCCGGACGCGGCGCTCTGACCTGCCAGTCCCCTTGATCCGAGTCGTAGCAGTCAAATACGCGACAAGGGCGGTCCCGTATGGGACAAACCAATTTAGCCCAATATACGGGATGTCCCGGCTAATACGGGACAGTTGGCAACCCTATTCATTCTGGAACGGGGAGCTAGGGGCGTCAGTCAGTGCACCAAGCCGTGGAATACTCACAGATGCTGTCATTATCTTTGAACCAGTGGGGGCAGGCAGAAATAAGAATTGCTAATTATGGAACTAATTCAGATTCTTCAGAGACTAAAAACATCTTTCGCTCTCTAGAATATTGATTTCACCCTCTCTACCTCACTAAAATGCACCTTCTGCTCATTGATACACTTGACTAAGATGAAGCCCCTGATGAAACGTATCTGGTTGCTACACTCCAAGCAGCAGCACAGAAAGTATCAACCCAGATAGCAGGGATGGGGAGTTACATAGATCTGTGCTAGATGATTCGCTAAGTACAAGAACAAGGGAATGGTGCAAGTGTGAAGAGCTGCTCAGGAATGGCTCGGGAGATTTTAACGAGATGCAGATTCATGAGCAAGAGTGGCGGAAATAAAACTGGAAGCAAAGAAAAACGGGACAAATCGGATCTGGCAACAGATGATCTCAGGCCAGGAGGTTCCCTGGTTGGCTGACTGTTGGCTAGTGACCGGTGTGAGCCCAAGAGGGATACAAAGTTGCAAACTGTGGAACTGGTTCACCAACTTTTATGGGAGGAGAGGGGTGGGGGGGACGGGGGCGGGGGGGGACGGAGGGGGGGGGGGGGGGGGGGGGGAGACGGGGACAACGGTAGGGGAAAGCGAGGGCAGGGGTAAGAGGTTTTTGAAAGAGTTACCTAAAATTGACAAATTCAACATTCATACAGTTTGGGTTGTAAGTTATTCAAGCAAAATATGAGATGCTGTTCCTCCAACTTGCATTGTGGCCTCACTCTGGCAATGGAGGAGGCCAAGGCCAGAAAGGTCAGAATGGGAATGCGAAAGGGAGTTAAAGTGATTGGCAACTGGAAGATCCGGTAGGCCTTGGCGAACCGAGTGCAAGTGTTCAGCAAAATGGTCACCAAGTCTCGCTTGGTCTTGCTGATATCCAAGTGCCCACATCGGGAACACCGGAAGCAGTTTTTTCCTCCACACCGACAACAATTAGTACAAAGAAGGGTCCCGACCCGGAACATCACCTATCCATTTTCTTCAGAGATGCTGCCTGACCCATTGAGTTACTCCAACACTTTGTGTCTATCTTTGGTATAAACCAGCATCTGCAGTTCCTTTCTATTACATTTTATTGCAGATTTTTAAGATTAACCAGAAATCACTTTCTGCATACCAGCTATTGTTTAATGAAATGAGCCTGTTGATAAGGAGGTATTTAAGCTTAAGGGCCTGTCCCACTCTCCCGAGTTACTCACAAATTCTCCCGTGTTTTCCCCTTGATTCAAACTCAGAGAATGTCTGTAGTGAGTCCGTAGGAGTCCGTAGCGAGTCTGTAGAAGTCCGTAGACATATCGTAGATCTTATAAAAACATATAAATTATAAAAGGACTGGACAAGCTAGATGCAGGAAAAATGTTCCCAATGTTGGGCGAGTCCAGAACCAGGGGCAACAGTCTTAGAATAAAGGGGAGGCCATTTAAGACTGAGGTGAGAAAAAACGTTTTCACCCAGAGAGCTGTCAATTTGTGGAATTCCCGGCCACAGAGGGCAGTGGAGGAAAAATCACTGGATGGATTTAAGTGAGTTAGATAGAGCTCTAGGGGCTAGTGGAATCAAGGGATATGGGGAGAAGGCAGGCACGGGTTATTGATTGAGGACGATCAGCCATGATCACAATGAATGGCGGTGCTGGCTCGAAGGGCCAAATGGCCTCCTCCTGCACCTATTTTCTATGTTTCTATGTTTCTGGAATTTTCAGGCTCAAGTCACCGCCTCCAAATGTGATGTGAATTATGTGGGGTGGGGGTGGGGTGGGAGTGGGGCGTGTGTGTGTGCGCGTGTGTGTGCGTTTGTGTGCGTGCGTGTCTGTGTATAGAGGGGTAGGACGATGTGCAAACATACACACAAGATACACAGGTTTCTAGGAACAGTTGTAACCCAGAGCACCCAAAACAATATGATCGCAGGGAGAAGAAGCAAACTCCACATAGCCGATGCAAACTCCACTGCAGCAGCTCAGTTAGCTATATCACTGTGCCACCAATCAACGCAAATAAGTTGAAATCGGTTCGTTCAAAATTGGTTGAGGATACCGTTGGCTTTCTTACTCTTTTTAGTTTCATTTTACCCATGTGGGCATCGCAGAAGCTTATTGTATTACTTTATTTTAGGAGGGAAAAATAATTATTGAGTAATTGTTTACAGATTAAACCTTTTTTGTTCCAAGTCAATTAAATGCTTCAGGAATGAATCAATCAAAATAGCATTCTTGGATATCAGTGTCAATTGGTGAGATTTTCCTCGTTTTTGAGATAACGGCTTATTATTTTAAATTTAAGTAAAATCTATGAGGATTAAATTGGGCCATGAAGAACATATTGTTTAAGGTGATACATAGCTAAACAAGGACCAAATCTGATGTCCACAATATACACACACCATTTAGACAGGAAAAGCACAGTACCCTATTGAGGTCAAGGACGTTTCAAAGAACTACCTAACAAAGACTGGCAATACATGGAGAACATGGTGGTGCAAATAAACATGCAATGCTGATTTGACAGTGGACTTCCCAACTTTACATTTTATAGTCCACCTTTTTCTTTGTCTTCACCTAACACAGACAAGCAAAAAATGAGAAACCCCACAGCTAGAACCATTGAAAGTGATCTCAAACTGTTTACATCTTTATATCCTAAATTGTTTCTAAGTTGTCAGACTGTTTGCCTTATCTCCAAACTACACGAGCAGAAATGTTGTCTGAGTACTGCAAATAACTGTCAATAATCCCTGCCACAAACTCCATGACGTCAGCACAAATGCTATCCATCCCTACGGCAAATATCCAAAAATGAATCAGATTATTCATAACCTTGATATTAGACTTGACCACATGTTTCACATGCTGCCTGCAACACAATGGATAGATTTAGATTAGATATGCATTGCAAACACCATTTCTGTCACAGATCAAATTTAAATTCCAATATTTCTGGATTGCTGTTCTAATGTCACTCATGGTTTGAATAGTGCCAAGAAGAGAGTTCTGGCAGGTAATATGGAAAGCTGCTGTATGTGATTTGACTGCATTTTTAACCAACCTTATTGAAGATTTCAGCCTTGGGGTATAATTATTTTAGTGTGCACTGCCATGCCCTCCCATTGTTTTAAATGAGGAACAGTAATAGAGCAAATCCACAGTGCAAATTACTGTTAACTTCCATCAGCACTTCCGTAATTATTCACCACAATGTTAGACTATGCCTTGCTCAGTGGTAGATTACTGACTGGACCATCTGAAAGTAAAAGTATTTAAGAAGGAACTGCAGATGCTGGAAAATCGAAGGTACACAAAAAAGCTGGAGAAACTCAGCGGGTGCAGCAGCATCTATGGAGCGAAGGAAATAGGCAACGTTTCAGGCCGATTTCGGGTCTGAAGAAGGGTTTCGGCCCGAAACGTTGCCTATTTCCTTCGCTCCATAGATGCTGCTGCACCCGCTGAGTTTCTCCAGCTTTTTTGTGTACCTTAAAAGTAAAAGTAGTTCTGACAAGACTTTTTAATAAAAGTCTGACTATTATTGAGCTATTTGGTGTTTAAAGTAAAATACCACCATTGTTTGATGGTGTCATAAGGAGAAAGGTAGCAAAATAGATGTGTTGATGTGCAGCTAGAGCAGTAGAACTTGAGGAAGCTCTTGCAAAGTTCCCTACTCTGAATGTCTTAGAAATAAATATTCTTCACAGGACCAGAAGATCACAATGGATATTGGAAGAGAACAAGAGAAAACAATGTGGCCTGTCATTCGTGTTTTGACTGATTTGGTCTTATCTGATCTAATCTTAGCCTGGGTATCACTTTTCTGCAAATTCCTCAAAACTTTTTCTCCCCTCTAGACCTAAATGTGTTTATCTTTCCCTTGAATAATTCCAAAGAATTGGCTTCTTTGTGAAGAGACTCAAATTGGCACTATTCAAACCAGGGTAAACACATTCCTCCTCACCTTCATTTAAAATGGGTAACTCCATTATTCTGAAAGGATGTTTCCTATTCCCACACAATTCAAAACATCCTCTAAGCATCTATCCTATTAAAACCCCTCAAAATATTGGATGCTTCAATAAGATCACCCCATTCTCTAAACATTATTGTTTTTGATCCAAACTTGCTCAACTTACTACATAAGGCAATCTCTTCACACTAAAAAAAACAAATATCCCCTCTTTAATAAGGACACAAAAACTGTGTGAAACTCCAGATATGATTTTACCAGTGCTCTACGTAAATGTATCGAAACTTCCATACTTTATAATTCTTCTTTGCAATGAAGGCCAACCCTCCAATAGCCTTCCTTATAACCTGCTGAGAATATCCATATAATTCCGAACCACATGATTCTGTTGCCTCTCATTACTTTAATAATATTCTACTTCTCTATCCTCCTTACCCGAGTCGATGCCTCTAATTTCCCTACTTTATTCTCCATCTGAGAATGTTTTGTCCTTTCACTTAACCTTTCAGACTTTATTTCTTCCTCATAGCTCATATTTCTTAATTTCAACATCCCATTCTCAGGTTACCTTAACAAGAAAATGTTCAAAGTACACATCATGAACTTGTCTTCTCGGCTATATTAATTGACCCAATAAATATAGGATGGTACAGGCAGTAGAGTAGCTGCCTCACAGGTCCAGTGATTTGGGTTCAATACTGATCTCCAGTACTGTCTATGTGGTTTTCTTGTTCTCTCTGTAACCTTGAGTTCCCTCCGGCAGCTCCAGTTTCCTCTCACAAGGCGGAGTATTGCTGATTGCTAAATTAATTGACTAGTGTAAACTGCCCGGTAGTTTATAGATGAACGACAATGGAAATGTAGGGGAAATAAAATGGGTTCCATGTACAATTAATATAAATGGATGCTTGATGGTCAACCTGGTCTTAATAGGCCAAAAGTCCTTTTTCCATGCAGTATCACTCCATAGTTCCATGATTTTATATCAAGATTAAAATCATAAAATAATATTGCAATACCTTGCATGATGCAAGTCCTTGCAGTTATTTGTTTAGCTATATTCTATCTTAAGGCTGGGACAAGATATTCCAGGTAACTTAACATTTCATAAGGGGATGCAGAAAGAAAATTGAATTGTTTTATCTATTTTAATAGAGCTTGAGATCAGCATTGCAGTTAAAAAATAATCTGGGCTCAGAAAATCCTGTGTAACTTCATAGGGAGTCTATTGATTTTATTTCTTTGTTACTTACCACCTGCATCCAAGCTCATCTCATATCTGAACTTTCTGACAGCCTCTTCCTTTAGGGCCTGTCCCACTTTTCAACATGTCGAAAAAACTTCCCGAGTACCTGCCGTTAGCATTACGAGCCGCTGGCAGACGTCCCAAGCTCCAAAGTATCTACTACGTACATTCTACGTACTTACCACGAGTTTGATTTTTTTTTAAACTCAGGAGAGCTCTTGGGTAAACTCGTATAGTAGGACAGGCCCTTTTCTTTTTAACTTTCTAAATTTTCACTCAACTGATCAAGAACACCTCCTTTCTGAACTGATCCTGTTCAATTTTTTTAATTGGCAGTTTGTTTAAAGATTACAAGTTTCTACCAAGTCTTTGTTGAGAAGTGACTGAACTGAGTGAGAAGTGAGTATCTCACAATGTTGAGCAACATACCTGCAAACCTTGTCCGTCAACTGTGACAGAGTTCGCTCGTTGTATCTTGATGCGCTCCTCTGACTTTTTTGTTGGCTGGGAATTACCATCTCTTCTTTTCACAGTAGTTTGCCTATCCTGGAATTCAAACAAAACAAGAACATCTGTAAAACAAATTTCTCTGACATTTAATAACATGTTCAGAAGAACTGAATATCCACGCGAAATCATCCGTCATCACTTTGGAAACGTTTATGCCATTTTGTTCAAACTTGTACAGCTTTTCCACTGACATGATGGCAAATGATCAATATAATAACTATGGTAACTGCTCAGTCTGATCATGTCCAAACATCAGCTCATTGTTACATCGTCTTTCTACTTTAACATTAATGAGGAATGTTTCTGATGGGCACTGAGATCTATGTAAAAAAGGTATTCTGAACCATGATCACAATAATTTTGTTCGACTCATAATACAATACAATACAATACAATTTATTTGTGTCATTTGAACCTCATTGAGGTACAAACGAAATTTGGTTTCTGCAGTCATACACAAAAGAAAAAGAACCAAGACACAACACAATTTACACAAACATCCATCACAGTGAATCTCCTCCTCACTGTGATGGTAGGCAAAGTCTTATCTCTTCCCTCCACTCCTCATTCTCCTCCCGATGTCAGAGTCAAAGCCCCCGGCGGGCGATGGTAAGTGCCCTGCGGCCATTAAAGCCGCACTGGGCGATGCAAGGCCTCGCTCCGTGTCTTGATGTTGGAGCCCCCGGCGGGCGCTAGCAAGTCCCGCGGCCATTTAAAGCCGCGCCGGGCGATGTAAGGCCCCACTCCAGGTAATTTTCAACCCCGCAACTCGGGCGGGAGAAGTCGCCGCTGCGGAAGCCCCGAAAAGCGGTCTCCCAGCAGGGACCTGCGGGCTCCTGGTGTCACTGTCCACCAGACCTGCGGTTGGAGCCTCCGAATCCCTGGGGTCGGGTCGCAGCAGCGCGCCACCACCGCTCCTCCCGCTCCGAACTCGGCCAGCTCCGCGATGGTGGGTAAGTCCGCAGCTCCGCGACTGAAGCCCCAGGTCGTTCCGGTTGGAGACCGCTCCACGGTACTCGGCCCCAACGACAACGGAGACCCGACAGGGAAAAGGTCGGGTTCTCCATGCAGGGGGAAAGATTTTAAAAGTTTCCCCCACCCCCCGCCCCCCACACACATACCCAGTTAAAAAAAAGCACTTTAAACTACATTCAAACATTCAAATGCGACAAAAAATTAAAAAACGACAGACGGACTGCAGAGGCCGCTGCAACGTGAGTCGCGCCGCCCACCCAAAACATTTAAATAAGTTGCCATTGGAAACATCCTTCAGAACATAGGTGCAGCACAGGGAAGGCCCTTCGGCCCACAATGTTTGTGCCGAACATGATGCCAAGTCAAACTGATCTCACCTGCCTCCTCATGATCGTTATCACCCTATCCCCTACACTTCCATGTGCCTATCCAAAAGCCTCTCAAACACCACTATTGTATCTGACTGAACCACCACCCCTGGCAATGTTTTGCAGGACCCCACCACTGTGTAAAAGACTCTATTAAACTTTCCCCATCTCACTTTCTAGCTATGCCTTCTATTGTTGGACATTTCCAACCTGGGAAAAGGGTTTTGATTGTGTACCCTATCTATGCCTCTCACAATTTTATAAGCTACTATCAAGTCTCCCCTTAAACTCCAACATTCCAGTGAAAAACAATCCAAGTCTATCCAAACTCTCCCTGTAACTAAACCATTCTAATCCAGGCAGCATTCTGATAAAACATTTCAAACAATACAGTATCACTTTTAGGAACCCAAAATGGCTCAGTAAAGTTTAACACCAAAAACTCCAGTCTATACCTTTGGCATTTAGAGTGCACATAAGAAGGCCACTCAGCCCATTGCGGGCATACTGGCTACCAATAGAGGATGCCCGATTTGTTTTTCAGCATAGCTCCATAATACTCCTTTTGCTGCTTACAGTGTATCTTTTGGACATGTGAGAAAACTGGAGGGTACCTACGTATTCACGGTGAGGACATGCCAACTTTGCACTAACAGTGCTTGGCCAGAATCAAACCTGGATTTCAAGAGTTGTAAATGAGCAGAAGCAACTGGTGTGTCACTGTGTTTCTCTGAATACATCACGTTGCAGGGAAGATGAACTCTTGATAACAGTGACTGATAACAGGGCCTGTCCCACTTGGGTGTCATTTGCGCCTCATTTACGCGTCATGTAAAAAATTGGTCGACGCGTCATGACGCGTGGGTGACATGTGCATAGAGCATGGTAAGGCATGGAATCGCATGTAGTGGCGCGCGGTATTGCGCGGCGCTCCAGGATTTAGTAGTGTACCAAAATCCTCGTGCGCCACCTGTGTGACGTATCGCTGATGCATTGGCATCGCACGCAAACGTCCCGGCGTCACGCGTGTATCGCGTGGTGACGCATGATTACATCACCGTGCATCAACGTCTGTAAACATGCGACGCCGCGCGACGCCCATACGCAGTCAGCCCACCTTTTACGTGTCATGTAACCTCTAACCTCGTCCACACATACCTCTTCCTGAGTTTCTTGCTAGTATTTCTTGTTGTATTCCTGCCTGGCTGATTTGTAAGTATGAGGGCTGCTGCTGACAGAAGTCTCTGTTGTTGCTGTAGCAATAAAATCTGTAGTTCTACCATGATGGTCATGTAGCAGAATAGGGAAGCAGGGTATTCTAATGCGCACCAGATGGCTGTGCTGACGCATGATGACGCGTGATTTGCGAGCGACCGTCGCGTGTCAGTCACTACCGGCCTGTCGCGTAAGTGACGGCAAATGACGCCAAAGTGGGACAGGCCCTTGAGTTGTTAGCGCTCTTGTTCAAAGGTTGCAAATTCACATTGGACCCTTGAGCTTAAGTATCGCATGCTAATAATCCACTTCAAGCACTGATGTAGAGCAACACTGTTAGAGCTGTTGTCTTCAGATGGGACATTAAACTGAGAATCTGTTTTCCCTTCCTGCAGGCTATAAACAATACTAAGCCACCATTTTGATGAGAAAAAAGTAAGCTACCTGCAGTGGCATGGCCAATATTTATGCATCAATGAATGTGAAACAGTTCTGGTCATTATTGCGGTTATTTGTAGGAGCTTGATGTGTGCAAATTGTCTGCCAAATTTCCTCTTCAGAACAGTGTTTATACTTCAAAAAACTGTAACAAAACTTGAACAGAATTTTAAGCTTTTCTTTCCCAAGTGTTGGGAATCTACAGTTACCTTCAATGAGATGATAAATTATTCAAATCCTAACACACTAGATTCCAGTGAAAGTGGCAGCACATTTCTATGCCAAGCCCTGTAATCATGTGGAGTTCTGGTGGAGATAGGCACAAAATGCAGGAGTAACTCAGCGGGATTATGTCTAGGCAGACAAGAGTTGGTCTTGGCATTATGTTCGGCACAGACATTGTGGGCCAAAGGGCCTGTTCATGTATAAATCTTAACCACATATTTATAGACCTCTTCCCTGGGCAAGATAATTTAGGATTCAGCCATACAATGCAAGCATGTTACTGTTAGTCTAAGAGGCATGATGTAGCTCTGGCTTTGTCTCAGCAGTAAACTATTACGAATTACAGATAAAACCACATCCCAACCTTTAAATCAAATCTTTGCAATCTCTAATGCTACGATCTGAGACTCAACAGTCTTATCCTTACAAAAAATACTATTCCGTAATTAGAAATATCTGAGCAGTTATTTTGTTCTTTTTGTTTGCTATATTTGGCCATACACTGGACATCTACTTTAGTAGTGCTGCCTCATTGAAAGACACAAGTGCACAACATGTCAAACGTCATGGTACTTCAGTGCTGGTGAACTGGCACACCTTTGATAGTGCTTGAGCTGGATCAAATGAGCTGCATTTTTCAAGTAAATGGAGAATATTCTATTATTCATCTTCTGGATTGTGCAATTCTTCTGAATTTGCCGATGATACTTGGTTAAGGGGATTTGTGAGTATGGGGTGTGAGGAATACATGGAGCACAAGTATATATATATATATTAAGTATATTAGCAGATATATTAGCAGAAATATGCCATAGAATATGGAAAAATGTGTGGTCATCCATTTTGGTGCACAAATTAGAAAAACAGTCATTTTAAAGGATTAGAAAATGGGCTGTTAAAGTTCAAAGTGACCAAAGTGTGCCAGTAAATGCCACACAACCAAATTGCAGATACAATAGGTGATTAAGAGGGGATTTTTTACATTAGGCTTATGAGAGAGGAGGATTTGAATGAATAACCTGGTGAGACTGAACCTGCTATTTTGATCACCTTCCCTGAGAAAGGATGTATTTGCCACAGAGGGAGTGTGGCAAAGACTCACCAGAATGATTCCATACATGTGTAGGATGGAACTGCAGATGCTGATTTACACCGAAGATAAACACAAAATGCTGGAGAAGCTCAGTGGGACAGGCAACATCTCTGGATTAAAGGAATGGGAGACATTTTAGTTCAAGACCCTTCTTCAGACTGAGCTCAGTATAGCTCTTCTATCCAGAGATACTGCCTGTCCCGCTGAGTTACCCCATTATTTTGTGTCTATCTTGGATTCCACACATGGATGTTTGCCATATGTGAGATTGAGTGGACTGGGACTGTGTTCTGGAGTTCAGAACAATGAGAGGTGGTCCCATTGAATTTCATGCCTCCATTGAATCATACAATGTTTTCACAGGATTTTGGAAAATAGAATTTTCCTCTGGCTGAAGAAGGGTTTCGGCCCGAAACGTCGCCTATTTCCTTCGCTCCATAGATGCTGCTGCACCCGCTGAGTTTCCCCAGCAATTTTGTGTACCTAAGGTGTATGACCTACCTTGCTGACATGTAACTTTGTGGTTACCAGTAACTGAAACTGGAATATGCATCAGTGATGAAGGAGCAGGGTCAGTGATACAATCAGACTGATGGCAGGTGGACTTCCACATAAAACATCTTAAAAATGCATCTCAACACCATTCTAACAAAAATGAATACAATATCGCTCTGGTTACACAATCGTCTATTTCTGTCACTTGACAACAGACTTTTAATTTGAATGTGTAATTCAATCAGTGTCAAATTATAATTGGAGACCTCTAAAAGTAATTTCAACTGAAAGTGGTAAAAGTGGTCGATAAATTATGTTTCCAAAAATACATTTACGTTACCATAGTTGACCATGATGCATGAGGAATATACCATTCTGGTCTGACAATTCCCTTGATTTTAACACAGGTAGGAGAATATCAATGATCTTTGGGTTTCACAATCAATGAACGGATATGATAGGAAAATAGATGGAAGCCCAAGGATAATCACTACCTATTATTCTCAAATCAGTGATCACTGGCATAAAAGAGAAAGTGAAATAAATGTTGTGATCTGGTCACTGCCCATTCCTGTGAGTCAACAGAGTAACAGTGTGTACTCCCAGTCTGTGACGGTCCTCCTATCCAAATTGGCAGATATTATAGAAATCATAGAGGAATGGCTGGAGTTGAATAATCTGCTGATTTTCTAACCACTGACATCAATGGCCAGAAGAAACATGCCGAGTGTGTTGAACCTTCTGCCCAAATCACTAACAATGCTTTGCTCTGTGTGAAGTTTGGAGCATCATAGCTTCCTCGTTATAAGATGTAAGTGGAGCCATATTTAACCCCTGAAATTGGCCTCTTTTTTATTGCGTGAAAATCAACATGAATATCTTGGTGCTAGATGTTCTTCACTAATTAAAGCCACTCTTTGTTGTTTTTATTGTCCCTTCTATGTTGCTCCTCAGTTATTTATAAGGAATTGAGACAAAGGCAACTTTATGTCACTGACATCATATCATTTTAAATGCTAAATGTTATAAGCTTTTGTGTTAAAAAATCTGGCAATAATTTAGCTGTGAACTGAGTAAAGTAAGTAGGATACTTGTCAATTGACACTGACAAAAAGCAGCTCAGCTGTCACCAAAACTTCAGACACCTGTTTTTAAGTTTTTGTGCTATTCAGATGAAATGAGAGAGAATGAAATGTAAACATGCTTTACATTTCCTTTCTACTAACGGATGTGAAAATATTCAATTACATGATGCCATTCTTATACTCTTAGTCACGCAGTGGCACAGCACCAGAAACTCGGGTTCGATGCAGCCTACAGGTGCTGTCTGTACGGAGCTTGTATGTTTTCCCTGTGACCACGTGGGTTTTCTCCGGGTGCTCCGGATTCCTCTCACATTCCAAATACATGCAGATTTGTAGGTTAATTGGCTTCTGTAAATTGCACTTAGTGTGTAGGATAGAACTAGTGTATGGATGATTGCTGGTCGGTATGGACTCAATGGGCCGAAGGGCCAGTTTCCATGCTGTATCTCTAACCTAAAACTAAAGCACAAGATGAGGTGATGGAAAATGTAAGGGATGTTTGCGCTTAGGCAATCGCGACAAGACACATTGTTTCTTCACCGGGTTTATAAGAGGCAGATTCAAAATAAAATTTCACAGCTTTGACAAAGCTCTCTGTGGCTTTCTAATTGTTTTGAAATTGTACTCAACAGAAAGAGTGCTACCTCTGAAGAAAAGCTTGCATTTTATGACTTGTGTTCGAACCATGTATCCCAGTGTGGTTAAGAGTCATTGAATCACTGCCAGTCATACTCATTAGGATTTATGATTAGGTGTCTCCAATTGTTAATTATGTCCAACTAACAGCACCAGCAGATAATGGTTACTTTCTTTTTAGTATATAATTACAATATAATTACCCACAGGATATCAGAACGATACAAAACCTTTTCACTAAATGTGCCCTCATTAGAAATCAACTTATAACGCACAATTATTCAGTCAACCTGAATTAATTGAAACATTATTGCATTAATGGATGTAACATTAAGTACCAAGGCCTGGTAATTTCTGTGCAGATTTGGTTTCATGTGCAGAGAAACCTGCTTATTATCATAATGTTTTACATCTTAAACCCACTCATTATCATTGAATTCCAAAACACCACTCCATTCCCTATTCATTTCTATATAATTTATCACTTTTCAGGTCATAATATGGTATAATGTCACTGTTTAGTTTATTTAGGTTACAGAATCTCAACCAGTCACAATTAATCCAATGTAAACATCCTTGAACCCTCTCACACCTACACTATGTGTGAATGACCTCTGCTTTCTGCTATATCTTTGCTGGGGTTTTGTTGTTAAATATTTTCTTTCCTTCTCTTTTGTAAGAGTTCATCTAAACAACCACAGAACACTGTCTGGCTTTTCAACAAAATTATCTTTTTTTAATGTCAGAGCACATTCACTAAGCTGCAACATATTTGTCTTGAGATTATTCTGCTTGTTACTACAAGTTAATAAAACTGTGATTGCAATCCAGATCTGATTTGCACCTCCCTGAACCAGAACATTAAGGGATTTTTTTATTCAGCTGTTATGCGACCTATGACCAAACTCAAAGTCGACCTGGAAATGTATCTGTGAGGAGAGGTCTTTATCTGTTACTTTCAGCTAATACATTTTATGATGCCACATTCTAATCATAGTTTTAAGATAACATACACACATGATTATTTCTTCAAAAAACTGTTTAATTTCTGAATTTGAATCGTAATGAATTTAAAGTGACAATTCAGGCCATGACTTTTGACTCAAAATATATTCATACTATGGGACAACCAGAATGTAGATAACGGCTGCAATGGGCCTTAGTAGCTAACTGCATCTCGGACTGTTGCATGTCTCCAAAATGGTGAATCGTGCATATAGAATTAGTGGGCTATTCTGTACATTCTGTTAGGGGATTGTGCTCATATATGGTGATAGCCATGATGACCTGTATGCAACATAAAGTATTTCACTGCACCATGATACACGTGATAATAAAGAAAGCATTGAAACATTGAACTAATTTTCTCTGCCTGCATGTACGGCATATCCCTCCATATTTGTATGTCTATCCAAAAACCTCTTAAACTCCATTGTCATATCTATTTTCACCACCACCTCTGGCAAAACATTCCAGGCATCACTCACCATGTAAAAAAATTGTCCTGCCCATTTCCTTTATATCTTTCCTCTTTTGACTGTAGCTTGTCCTCTAATACTTGACATTTCCACCCTTGGAATATGTTTGTTTCTGTCTGTCTGTCTGTCTGTCTGTCTGTCTGTCTGTCTATCTATCTATCTATCTATCTATCTATCTATCTATCTATCTATCTATCTATCTATCTATCTATCCTATTACTAAAAGTCTCATCTTGACCACTTCCGGCCTACGTTGTATATACATTTTCGCAAAAACGCTACCCTATGTCGCTTTGATTTCCCCCCATCTTACTCACCGTCCTCCTCTCTTCCAAGCGCCCCAAGTTTTGTTGCGATTGGTGAAATAATAGAAAAGTTATGAATGTTTAAATAATCGTGAGATCAGCAGATTGGTCTTCTCGCCTGTCACTCACCATGATGAAGGTAACGCCACTTGCGGAGGCCAGGAGAATAAATCCCCGGAGGCTGGTCATGAGTCAGCCAGCCCGGAAGACCGTGAGTGAGAGTTGAGTCCAGAACTGTGAGTCTACACCGTGAGTGAACTGAACTGTGGGTCTACGCCGTGTGTGAACTGAACTGTGAGGTTACGCTGTGTGTGAACTGAACTGCGAGTCTGCACCGTGCTGAGCGAACTGTGAGTCTACGCCATGAGTGAACTGAACTGGGAGTCTGCATCATGCTGATTGAACTGAACTGTGAGTCTGCGTCGTGAATGAACTGAACTGTGAGTCTGCACCGTGCTGATTGAACTGCGAGTCTGCGCCGTGAGTGAACTGAACTGTGAGTCAAAGGTCACACTCTTTCCGGAGGTCCCGCTCAGTGCAGAGGTTGCGCTCATTCCGGAAGTCCCGCTGATTCCGGAAGTCCCGCGCAGTCAAGAGGTCGCGCTCATTCCGGAAGTTCCGCTCAGTCCAGAGGCCGCGCTCAGCCATGTGAGTAGATTCAAGAGATTTTTACTGTCATATATATGTCCCGTGTGTGTGTGTGTGTGTGTGTGTGTGTGTGTATGTGTGTGTGTGTGTGTGTGTGTGTGTGTGTGTGTGTGTGTGTGTGTGTGTGTGTGTGTGTATGTGTGTGTGTATGTGTGTGTGTGTGTGTGTGTGTGTGTATGTGTGTGTGTGTGTGTGTGTGTGTGTGTGTGTGTGTGTGTGTGTGTGTGTGTGTGTGTGTGTGTGTGTGTGTGTATGTGTGTGAGTGATGGAGGGTGTGAGTGATGGAGGGTGTGATGCGTGTGTGTGTGAGATGGAGGGTGTGTGTGTGTGAGATGGAGGGTGTGTGTAATGGAGGGTGTGTGTTTGCATGTGATGGAAGGTGTGTATAATGGAGATGTGTGTGTGATGGAGGGTGTGTGTGTGTGTGTGTGTGTGTGTGTGTGTGTGTGTGTGTGTATGTGTGTGATAGAGGGTGTGGGTGTGTGTGTGTGTGTGTGTGTGTGTGTGTGTGTGTGTGTGTGTGTGTGTGTGTGTGTGTGTGTGTGTGTGTGTGTGTGTGTGTGTGTACTCCAGCCATGAGTGAGTGAACTGTGAGCCCACCAACCATGTGAGTGAACTGTCAGCCCACCAGCCATGAGCGAGTGAATTGCCAGCCCACCAGCCAGGTGAGTGAACTGCCAGCCCACCAGCCATGTGAGTGAACTGTCAGCCCACCAGCCGTGAGTGAGTGAACTGCCAGCCCACCAGCCGTGAATGAGTGAACTGCCAGCTCACCAGCCGTGAGTGACTGAACTGCCAGCCAACCAGCTATGACTGACTGAATTGAGAGTCCAAGAATCCAATTGGCTCACAATGTTCATACTAGCCCTCTGGAAACCAGTCCCTTTGGCCCACAACACACATACTAGCTCTCCAGAAAGCCCCCCCTCCCCGCCCCCTCCCGCGCAGTCAAGAGGTCGCGCTCATTCCGGACGTTCCGCTCAGTCCAGAGGCCGTGCTCAGCCATGTGAGTAGATTCAAGAGATTTTTACTGTCATATATATGTCCTGTGTGTGTGTGTGTGTGTGTGTGTGTGTGTGTGTGTGTGTGTGTGTGTGTGTGTGTGTGTGTGTGTGTGTGTGTGTGTGTGTGTGTGTGTGTGTGTGTGTGTGAGTGATGGAGGGTGTGAGTGATGGAGGGTGTGATGCGTGTGTGTGTGAGATGGAGGGTGTGTGTGTGTGAGATGGAGGGTGTGTGTGTGTGAGATGGAGGGTGTGTTTGTGTGTGAGACAGAGATGGAGGGTATGTGTGTGTGAGATGGAGGGTGTGTGTAATGAAGGGTGTGTGTTTGCATGTGATGGAAGGTGTGTATAATGGAGATGTGTGTGTGATGGAGGGTGTGTGTGTGTGTGTGTGTGTGTGTGTGTGATAGAGGGTGTGGGTGGGTGTGTGTGTGTGTGTGTGTGTGTGTGTGTGTGTATGTGTGTGTGTGTGTGTGTGTGTGTGTGTGTGTGTGTGTGTGTGTGTGTGTGTATGTGTGTGTGTGTACTCCAGCCATGAGTGAGTGAACTGTGAGCCCACCAACCATGTGAGTGAACTGTCAGCCCACCAGCCGTAAGCGAGTGAATTGCCAGCCCACCAGCCAGGTGAGTGAACTGCCAGCCCACCAGCCATGTGAGTGAACTGTCAGCCCACCAGCCGTGAGTGAGTGAACTGCCAGCCCACCAGCCAAGAGTGACTGAACTGCCAGCCCACCAGCCGTGAATGAGTGAACTGCCAGCCCACCAGCCGTGAGTGACTGAACTGCCAGCCAACAGCTATGACTGACTGAATTGAGAGTCCAAGAATCCAATTGGCTCACAATGTGCATACTAGCCCTCTGGAAACCAGTCCCTTTGGCCCACAACACACATACTAGCTCTCCAGAATGCCCCCCCCCCCCCCCCACTGACCACCAATATTGGAATTGGTGGAGAGGTGGAATATTGCATTGGGGGACCAGCCCTCCCATGTCCCTCCCAACGGGTCCCACTTAGTCTAGTAGATTTATAAACCTCTATTAGGTCTGTCCTTGGCCTATGCCATTTGAGAGAACACAATCCAAGTTTGACCCACCATCTCTTGTAGCTAAAACCCTCTAATCCAGACAGCTGTCTGGTAAACCTCTTCTGCATCCTCTGCAAAGCGTCCACATCCTTTCTGCAAAAGGGTGATCAGAACTGCTTGTAATATTTATGAACTAGCATTCTATACCATTGATTTGTTATAATGTTATTAAAGAGTTAGACAAGCCATAAGTTCTCGGTACTATCTTTTACAGTGCAGCTTTAAATCCATACTTTAAGATACTTTTAAGCAGTTTAGACAGGTGAGGATAGGAATGCAAAAGAAGAGGCACGGTATAATTGATTAGGAATATAATACAGTGGCAATGAGGGAGGATGTCCAAAGAGGTTCTTCAAATGTGACCATGTCAGTGAGCAAAAAGAAGGACAATTGTGTTGTTGGGGTATTTCACAGTCTTCCTAAGAGCCAGAACGTGAGAGAAGAAAAGATGTTTAGACAAATCACAGAGATATGCAAGAGTATTAGGAATACAAGAAGTAGTCCCGACCCAAACGATCACCTGCCCATTCCCTCTCCAGATGTTGCCTAACCCACTGAGTTCAACTAGCACTGTGTTTTACTCAAAAGTCCAAAATCTGCAGTATACATATTCAGGGCCAACATGTTCCCATTTTGTGAAAGGTAAGGACAGCAAGTCCAAGAAACCATGGAAGGTAAAGAGTGAAAGAAACTGCAGATGCAGGAATCTCATGTCGAACATAAAGCGCTGGACTAAATCAATGGGTCAGGCAATATCTCTGAAGGACATGGATAGGCGACATTTTCGGTCAGGCCATTTCTCCAGACTGATTGTAACAGGGGAAAAAGCTGGAAAAGAGATAGGGGTGGGCCAAAATCTGGCAAGTGATAGGTGGGGGCGGTTTTGATTGAGAGATGGGTGAACAAAGGATAAAAATGAAAAGGAGACAAAGTGTGACAGAAGGGCACAAAAATAGACAAAAAGGAGACTAGGAGAAAAAAGGGAATCAAATCAGTAGAGAAGAGAGATGAAAAGGTGCATTTCCATATCTTTCCCTTTGGTCTAGCTATTGTACTTGAATTTGACTTGATTGTATTTATGTGCAGTATTATCTGATCTGACTGGAGAGCATGCAACATAAAACTTCTCACTGTATCTTGGTACACTTCACAATAATACACCTAAATCTAAAGAGGAATGAAAGAGCAGTGAAATGTAAAGCCAGAAGGAGAAAAATAGGTTTATAATGGTTTCTGCCAGGTCCCTTGTTAACTGCATAGATGGCTGTTCCCTGACCTAACATAAAAGATGACAAACCATAGATCCATCAATGAATAGTAAGTTGTAATATTGTAGCAGGAACTATGCCATTCTTCAAGGCTTTTCCGGGCATACCCCTTAGCAGGGATTTGGGAGCCCAACAAAATGCTTTTTGACCTCAAGATGGACAGAATTAAAATCATAATTCCTCCATTGCTATGGATTACACTTTACCTACCATTGGTTGACTATCTAGCCAGTATTTTATTTAGTTATGCGACTGGCTTATCTAACCGTACCAGTTTTTAAAATAGATTATCTGTTTTTTAAATAGATTTTTTTAATAGATTTATTAAATAGATTTTTAAATAGATTATTTGAACTGACAGTTCAAATTAAAGTGAATTTGATGAATGCAGATTCTAATACAACAAAGGATTCAAACTAGAATATTTGAATAAGCTTAAAATAACATTTAATATCAACAGAATAGGAGTACTTACAGTACATCCCACAAAGACTTCCAAAACAATACAAGAAAAATCATCTCAAAGTGAAACATTATAAGTCTAAAATATTCTATTATCAGGTCGATGGTTTCTCCTGAAGACATACATGCTTTAGAAGTTTAGAGGCTCATTAACATTAATTTTACTGCGTGCTCAAGAATGAATGACTATGATTTTTTTTTCTTTGGTATTAGGGCTGATTAACATGATTATTTTATGTAGAAATGTGAGTAAGTTAACACTATTATTGAGTCAGCCTCCTGGATAAAAATGCAAATCTGGAGCTTGCTGGAAGGTGCTTACGAGATTTCATAATTGGTAGTTGGAAAGGGAGCAGCAAAGATTGTTGTTAGTGCTAGTGAATTTTGCTGGTCAAAATCTTAAGTGATGAGGAGGCCAAAGGAAAAAGCAGGTGCTACACAACAGATCCTCATATCCTCAAAATATAGTGTAAAACATAGTATAAAAAGTATAAGCTTGGGCTAAATTTAAACCACTATGATGTGTGAAAAAAGGGAACAATGACTTATTAGCCTAGCCAAATTCTAACGAGTAGATAAAAATCACAGCAATCCTTTACAAGAATTCAGACAAATAAACCAGATCAAAATTAAGTAGTAACTGCATGGGGGGAAATACAAACATACGGAATAGGGACAGGAGTCGAACCGTTTTAACCTTCAGGGTTGCTCTGCCATTCATCATGCCTTGTGTCTAATCTGAACCCCTTGATCTTGTACCATCACTGTATCCCTTGATTCTCTTAATATCTAAAAATCTATCACTCTCTGCTTTGAATGAATGTTATGACTGTGCCGCCAGAGTTCTGGAGAACAGAATTATGAAGATTCAGCATCCTTTGAGTGAATTTTTTTTTTTTTTTTTAATCTCAATCCTTTACTTTGAGACTGAAACCTTGGTTCTAAACTCCAGACGATTCTTTTGAGGCCTATAAAATACTTGTAGTTTTCAGTGGGGTTTCTCTCATACTTCTAAAGTGTGGAGAATTCAGTTTCAGATCAGTTTCAGATCAGCCAGTTTCTCCTTATAGACCAAATCTGCCATCCATGGTGTCAGTTCAATTGTTCTTTGCTGTAACTCCCTCCATAATTGCTGCATTTTTAAACAACTAGAAGAAAACTGCACAATCCAGAAAATTCAGTTTAATAAAGGCCTTAAGTAGTTCCTGTAAGATATCTATGTTCCTGTATTGCGTTCTCATATAAAGATCAACATATACAGTACATATAGATTCATGTTAGCTTTCAATGTGTACAAGGATACCTAGATATCTTTGAACTACAACATTGCCCAATCTCTCATAATTTGAAAAATAATGTGCTTTTCAGTTCTGTGCACAAAATAAATAAAGCCACAGGTTGTCACATTACACTCCACATGCCATATTCTTGAATACTCACTCAGCTGAAGCCTATTTACATTCTCCTCTTTATTCACAATCTCAGCTTGTTTTGTATCATCAGTGAACATTGTAGCATTATATTTTGTCTAATCATGAAGTCATGAAGTCATACAGCGTGGAAATAGGCCTTAGCCCAACTTACCCACACCGACCAACTATCTCTGGACTCCCCCAACATCGGGAACATGTTTCCTGCCTCTAGCGTGTCCAAACCCTTAATAATCTTATATGTTTCAATAATGGTACAATTCTATACGGTCATCGTAGAGTCTGTCAATAAGATCCCCTCTCATCCTTCTAAATTCCAGAGTATACAAGCCCAGCCGCTCCATTATCTCAGCATATGACAGTCACTCCCGCCATCCCGTTCCTGGGTAGACTCCTCTCTGATGATCTGTCGGAGACCAACCACATTGATGCAATCACAGACAAAGCTCACCAATGCCTCTTCTTCCTCAAAAGTTTGAGGAGATTTGGAATGTTGATGAATACCCCTCAGGTTCCTATCACTTTATCATCTTTTCCCCATCACTTTAAACCTTTGCTTCTGGAACTATGTACCTGCACTCCAAGATCCCTCTGCTCTACAACACTACCCAGAGCCCTACCTTTCACTGTGTAGGTCCTGCCCATGTTGGACTTTCCAGAATGCAATACCTCACATTATTCTGTATTCCATCAACCATTCCTCAGGCCATCTGCCCAACCGATCAAGGCCATGCTGCAATTTTCGACAACATAGAAACATAGAAAATAGGTGCAGGAGTAGGCCATTCGGCCCTTCGAGCCTGCACCGGCATTCAATATGATCATGGCTGATCATCCAACTCAGTATCCTGTACCTGCCATCTCTCCATACCCCCTGATCCCTTTAGCCACAAGGGCCACATCTAACTCCCTCTTAAATATAGCCAATGAACTGGCCTCAACTTTCTTCTGTGGCTGAGAATTCCAGAGATTCACCACTCTTTACTATCTTTACTATCTACAATACCACCCTCTTTTGTGTCATCCGCAAACTTGCTAATAATTCCATGTATGTTTTTGTCCTAATCATTGATATAGATGACAAACAGCAAACCCTGAGGCACACCACTAGTCACAGGCCTCCAGTCCGAAAAAACTACCTTCCACCATCACCCTCTGCTTCCTTCCATGAAGCCAATATTCTAACCAATCTCTCCTTGTATCCCATGAGCTCTAACCTTCCGGTGCAGCCAACCATGCAAAACCTTGTCAAATGCCTTGTTGTAAACCATATATACAAACATCTACAGCTCTGCCCTCGTCAACGTTTTTGGTCACATCATCAAAAAACTCAATCAGGCTTGTGAGACATGACCTCCCACATACAAAACCATGCTGACTATCCCTAATCAGCCCTTGTTCATCTAAATGCAGGTATAACCTATCCCTCAGAATACTCTCTAGTAACTTTCCGACCACAGATGTTAAGCTCACTGGCCTGTAGTTCCGAGGCTTTTCCCTGCAGCCCTTCTCGAATAGAGGCGCAACATTTGCTCCCCTCCATACTTCGGACACCTCACCAGTATGTAATGACGATTAGTAACCCTTCGCCAGGGCACCTGCAATTTCCTCTCTAGCTTCCCACGGTATCCTAGGGTAAATCTGTAGTACCAAAATAACTATCCTGCTCTGACATTATGAAGAGCAGAGAGGTGATTGTTGACTTCAGGAAGGGAAAGCCAAGGGACCACGCATCTGCCTTTATTGGTGGAATGGCGGTAGAGAAAATCACCAATAGACAATAGGTGCAGGAGTAGGCCATTCAGCCCTTCAAGCCAGCACCGCCATTCAATGTGATCATGGCTGATCATCCAGAATCAGTAGCCCGTTCCTACCTTCTCCCCATATCCCCTGACTCCGCTATCTTCAAGAGCCCTATCTAGCTCTCTCTTGAAAGTATTCAGGGAACCGGCCTTCACCTCCCTCTGAGGCAGAGAATTCCACACTCACAAATTCCAAAGTATACAAGCCCAGCCACTCCATTCTCTCAGCATATGACAGTCCCGCCATCCCGTTCCTGGGTAGACACCTCTCTGATGATCTGTCCTAGACCAAGCACATTGACGCAATCACAGACAAAGCTCACCAATGTCTCTTCTTCCTCAAACGTTTGAGGAGATTTGGAATGTTGATGAATACTCTATCAGTGGAGAGCATACTGACTAGTTGCATCACATCCCAGTTCAGAAACTCAATTGAGTTTGAAGTACAAAGATGACAGCAGAAAGTGGTGGACATAGCCCAGTTCAGCAGGGTTCCTGACCTCTGCACCATCAGAAAGATCTATAGGAAGTGATGCTTCAGAAGGCAGCTATCATTAAGGACCCATATCACTCAGGCCACTTTCCCTTCTTGCTGCTATCATCTGGATAAATGTACAGAAGCATGAGAACTGCTACATACAGGTTCAAGTACAGCTTCTTCCAACCACCCTGCATAACCTGAACCATCACACTACCTCAAACTGAATGAATGAATGAATGAATGAATACGTTTATTGGCCAAGTATGTTCACATACAAGGAATTTGCCTTGGTGCTCTGCTCGCAAGTGACAACATAACATATGGTGATAATTAAGAATGACACGCAAAATATTAAACATTAATAATAAAACATTATCGAAAAAAAACCATGTGCATTAAATAAAATACCAGAGCACTGCAGCAGAGTTCAACATATTAGCCAATGCCCTAAGGAGTTTTCCCAATCATAAAATAACGGAAGGCATCGAGAATATGTACCCAAACGTACATGATAATGAACAGAGCAACGCTGAAATTCATTACATCGCCACGATGTAATCCTAGAATATGTTACAGCCTTAAACAAAGTTCTCACTTGGAGGCTTGGTTTTACACTTCCTTTTCATTTAAATCACGCTACCCTCACAATGTGAGATTAAGATACAAGTTTCATAAATGAAACCGGATGCTGTAGCTAGAAGTTAATTTACTGCCAGAGCTGTGGACCAGAGACATTAGTGTGTAACCCTATTATGGCACCTGAGAAATGCAAATTTATGTAAAACATGGAAATTAAAATATTTTTTGAAATTGCTCAGTAATGTTAGCAAGAACTACCTGCTTGCTTTAAAAAATGCATCTGATGGCCTACTGTCTTTATGGCCATCCCTACCAAATGTGGTATAAATATAGCTCCAGACCAACCAATATAACTGGTTCCCTATCTCTGGGGTAATTAGGATGGACAATAAATTCTGGAATTATCAATAACATTCACATACTATGAACACACCCATTTAAAAGGATCAAATCTGTAAGGCTGTGAGTGACCTGGTTATTTACCGAGTTGCACACATGAAATTTACACTTGGCTAATTTAGAAGCATCCAAAAACACCAATTAATGCAAGTGACTTACCAATACGATGGGACAGATCGAAGATGGGGGTAAGATATGATCTTTCAGTGGTCCAAAGTCACATTCAGGTTTCATGTGGGATGCACACTTGTTGTGCAGCTGTTGAAAACAGAACCGTCACGTTGCAATGAGGTTTACTTATTATTTAAGAACAGGTAATACTGTAAATATTACATAAACCTAAAACCTAGTTTGCTCTTTTAGCAGTTGGCCAGGGTGGTCTTCCATTCCTCAATCGTTTAACCAAACTGTAGCATATAATCCATTGACATGTGTGAAATGTTCCAAGATTCCAAAAACACACAAATTGGGAATTGGAGAAAGCCACTTGTCTCCTCAAGTCTGCTCTGCCATCTAAGAAGATCATGGCATATCTGATTGTAATATCAATTCTACATTTTTATCGTCTTGTGGTAACAATTAAGAATGACACATGAAACATTAACCATTAAACATTAATAATAAAACATTATAGTTTAAACATGTGAATGAAATAAAGTACCAGAGCAAAAGGAGGCTACAGACATTTGGTTATTGAGTAGAGCTATCACGTGGGAAAAAAAGCTGTTTTTATGTCTGGCTGTGGTGGCTTTGACAGTCCGGAGTCGCCTTCCAGAGGGAAGTGCTTCAATGTGGCCAGGGTGAGAGGGGTCAGAGATGATCTTACCCATTCTCTTTCTGGCCTATGCAGTGTGCAGTTCGTCAATGGGGGGAAGGTTACAGCCAACAACCTTCTCAGCTGATCGGATGATTCGCGCAGCTTCCAGGTGTCGTGCTTGGTGGCTGAGCCAGACTATGATGAAGAAGGTGAGGACAGACTCTATGATGGCCATATAGAATTAGACCATCATTGCCAGTGGCAGATTGTATTTCCTCAGCTGCCGCAGGAAGTACATCCTTTGTTGGACTTTTTTGACTGTGGAGTCAATGGTGGCCTCCCATTTCAGGTCCTTGGAGATGATGGTTCCAAGGAACTTAAAATACTCCACAGATGTGACTGTGGTGTTGTTGATGGTGTGGGGGTAGGGGAAGCTCTCCTAAAATCTACTATCAATTCTACAGTCTCAAGAGCATTGAGCTCCTACATAGAAACATAGAAACATAGAAAATAGGTGCAGGAGTAGGCCATTCGGCCCTTCGAGCCTGCACCGCCATTCAATATGATCATGGCTGATCATCCAACTCAGTATCCTGTAACTGCCTTCTCTCCATACCCCCTGATCCCTTTAGCCACAAGGGCTACATCTAACTCCCTCTTAAATATAGCCAATGAACTGGCCTCAACTACCTTCTGCGGCAGAGAATTCCAGAGATTCACCACTCTCTGTGTGAAAAAAGTTTTCCTCATCTCGGTCCTAAAAGATTTCCCCCTTATCCTTAAACTGTGACCCCTTGTTCTGGACTTCCCCAACATCGGGAACAATCTTCCTGCATCTAGCCTGTCCAACCCCTTAAGAATTTTGTAAGTTTCTATAAGATCCCCCTCAATCTTCTAAATTCTAGCGAGTACAAACCGAGTCTATCCAGTCTTTCTTCATATGAAAGTCCTGACATCCCAGGAATCAGTCTGGTGAACCTTCTCTGTACTCCCTCTATGGCAAGAATGTCTATTCAGATTAGGAGACCACAACTGTACGCAATACTCCAGGTGTGGTCTCACCAAGACCCTGTACAACTGCAGTAGAACTTCCCTGCTCCTATACTCGAATCCTATTGCTATGAATGCTAACATACCAGTCGCCTTCTTCACTGCCTGCTGCACCTGCATGCCTACTTTTAATGACTGGTGTAGCATGACACCCAGGTCTCGTTGCATCTCCCCCTTTCCTAATCGGCCACCATTCAGATAATAATCTACTTTCCTCTTTTTGCCACCAAAGTGGATAACCTCACATTTATCCACATTATACTGCATCTGCCGTGCATTTGCCCACTCACCCAGCCTATCCAAGTCACCTTGCAGCCTCCTAGCATCCTCCTCACAGCTAACACTGCCCCCCAGCTTCGTGTCATCCGCAAACTTGGAGATGTTGCATTCAATTCCCTCGTCCAAATCATTAATCTATATCATAAATAGCTGGGGTCCCAGAACGGAGCCTTGCGGTACCCCACTAGTCACTGCCTGCCATTGTGAAAAGGACCCGTTTACTCCTACTCTTTGCTTCCTGTCTGCCAGCCAGTTCTCTATCCACATCAATACTGAACCCCCAATACCGTGTGCTTTAAGTTTGTATACTAATCTCTTATGTGGGAACTTGTCGAAAGCCTTCTGAAAGTCCAGATATAACACATCCACTGGTTCTCCCTTATCCACTCTACTAGTTACATCCTCGAAAAATTCTATAAGATTCGTCAGACATGATTTACCCTTCATAAATCCATGCTGACTCTGTCCAATGATTTCACCACTTTCCAAATGTGCTGCTATCCCATCTTTAATAACTGATTCTAGCAGTTTCCCCACTACCGACGTTAGACTAACTGGTCTGTAATTCCCCATTTTCTCTCTCCCTCCCTTTTTAAAAAGTGGTGTTACATTAGCTAACCTCCAATCCTCAGGAACTACTCCAGAATCTAAAGAGTTTTGCAAAATTATCACTAATGCATCCACTATTTCTGGGGCTACTTCCTTAAGTACTTTGGGATGCAGCCTATCTGGCCCTGGGGATTTATCAGCCTTTAATCCATTCAATTTACCTAACACCACTTCCCGGCTAACCTGGATTTCACTCAGTTCCTCCATCTCATTTGACCCCCGGTCCCCTGCTATTTCCGGCAGATTTTTTATGTCTTCCTTAGTGAAGACAGAACCAAAGTAGTTATTCAATTGGTCTACCATGTCCTTGTCCCCATGATCAATTCACCCGTTTCTGACTGCAAGGGACCTACATTTGTTTTAACTAATCTTTTTCTCTTCACATATCTATAAAAGCTTTTGCAGTCAGTTTTTATGTTCCCTGCCAGTTTTCTTTCATAATCTATTTTCCCTTTCCTAATTAAGCCATTTGTCCTCCTCTGCTGGTCTCTGAATTTCTCCCAGTCCTCTGGTAGGCTGCTTTTTCTGGCTAATTTGTACGCTTCATCTTTTGTTTTGATACTATCCCTGATTTCCCTTGTTATCCATGGATGCACTACCTGCCTGCTCTCTCGTTGGTTCCTCTACATGTTGGTTTAGAAAACTATCCCGCATACATTCCAAGAAATCCTCTTCCTCAGCACCCTTGCCAATTTGATTCACCCAATCTATATGTAGATTGAAGTCACCCATTATAACTGTTTTACCTATGTTGCACGCATTTCTAATTTCCTGTTTGATGCCATCCCCAACTCCACTACTACTGTTAGGTGGCCTGTACACAACTCCCACTAGCGTTTTCTGCCCCTTAGTGTTTCGCAGCTCTACCCATATCGATTCCACATCCTCAAAGCTAATGTCCTTCCTTTCTATTGCGTTAATCTGCTCTCTAACCAGCAATGCTACCCCACCTCCTTTCCCTTTCTGTCTATCCCTCCTGAACATTGAATATCCCTGGATGTTCAGCTCCCAGCCTTGGTCACCCTGGAGCCATGTCTCCGTGATCCCAACTATATCATAGTCATTAATAGCTATCTGCACATTCAACTCGTCCACCTTATTACGAATGCTCCTTGCATTGAGACACAAAGCCTTCAGGCTTGTTTTTACAACACTCTTACCCCTTATACTATTATGCTGAAAAGTGGCCCTTTTTGATTTTTGCCCTGGATTTGCCGGCCTGCCACTTTTACTTTTCACCTTGCTACCTATTGCTTCTACCCTCATTTTACACCCCTCTGTCTCTACGCTCACACATATAAGAAACTTTTCCCTTTAACTCCATCCTCCACTATCCCATTCGACACCCCACCCCCCTTATTCAGTTTAAAACCACCCGTGTGGCAGTGGCAAACCTGCCTGCCAGAATGCTGGTCCCACACCTGTTAAGATGCAATCCGTCCCTTTTGTACAGTTCCCCCTTACCCCAAAACAAATCCCAGTGATCCTGGTTGCTATGAAGGCACCAGGACGCCAGCTATGTCACTTCTTGTCTGTAGACAGATTCCTCCCCATCCTGGATCAGTCCATTCAGTGTTGCGTCATCCGCAAACTTGAGAAGCTTGACAGAGGAGACTGTGGAGATGTAGTCATTGGTGTTGAGAGAGTAAAGGAGAGAAGAGTGTACGCCCATCAAATGCCCATCAAATTCCCTTTAATTTTTTGCACATTGTTAATGAACAATGTCAATGATCTACTACATGCATGAGTAATTTACGGTAATGAAAGGATGCCTTTGGAACATGAGAGGAAGCCAGAGATTCTTGTGGTCAGAGAGCGATTGTGCAATATTCACACTGATCGTATCTGCGACCAGGGTCAAACCATGTCCTTGGAGTTATAAAGTCAAGCCAGGTCACTTTTATTTCTATAGCACATTTAAAAAACAACTCTCATTTACCAAAGTGCTTTACATTGGTGGAGGTACTAACGTTATACAACAGAGGTTCATAGATTAAGTACATACATACATATAGCCCTCCCTCAGAGGACGTCAAGAAAGGCTTGAGAGTAAAGAAGTGTTTTAAGTCTCGACTTAAAAGAGTCGATCGAGGGGGCAGTTCTGATGGGAAGAGGGATGCTGTTCCAAAGTCTAGAAGCGGAAACCGCAAAGGCACGGTCGCCCCTGAGCTTATGCCTAGACCGCGGGATGTCCAGTAACCCCAAGTTGGCCGATCTGAGGGACATGGAGGTGGTGTGGTGGGTAAGCAGATATTTGATGTAGGTGGGGGCAATCCCGTTAAGGGCTTTGTAAATATGAAGAAGGATCTTGAAATATATTCGGAACCGCACAGTGGAGAGAGGCCAGAATCGGGGTGATTTGGACCAGTTGCAGGCAGGTCAGGGAAGATTGGCTGATGCCAGTGTAAAGGGAGTTGCAGTAATCGAGGCGGGAGGAGATAAATGTGTGGAAGATCTTTTCGAGGTCGTCAAACTGGAGGAATTGTTTAATTTTAGCTATCGTCCGAAGCTGGAAGAAGCTAGCTTTTACCACGGCATTGACTTGTTTGTTAAATTTCAATGTTGAGTCAAATATCACGCCAAGGTTTTTGACGTGAGGTTTGAGTAATGGGGTAAGGCTTCCAAGGCTGCCTGTGCTATCATTTTGATTGGGTCCGAGGGGCCGAGTAGGATGACCTCAGACTTACTCTCGTTTAGTTGGAGGAAGTTCTGGGCCATCCAACACATTATATCCTCGAGGCAGTGGATAAGATTAAGTTGATTTGATTGGTTTTTGGGCTTCAGGGGGAGATAGAGTTGTGTATCGTCTGTGTAGCAATGGAAGGAAATGCCGTGCCTTTGAATGACTTGGCCTAAGGGGAGCATATACAGGGAGAAGAGAATGGGGCCAAGGATGGAACCTTGTGGAATCCAGCAGCAGAGGCTAGCTGGGGAGGAGAATGAGTTGCCTATGTTAGTAGAGAGAGAGCATCTTCAATGTGTATCTGCATCTTCAATGCCTTCATCTATGTCAATTATACAAGTTGTTAGAAGTTGAGGCCCCCAACAGTGATCGTGCTTATTACATCTTGCCGACTGGATAAATACACATTTAAGCCTACCCTCTTGTTTCTGTCAGCCAGCCAGTTTTCCATCCATTACAATTTAATACCTCCTACACTGGTAGCATTGCTTTTCTACAATAACCTTGGACAAAGCACCTTCACAAACTACCAGCAAAGAAAATGGTAAGATAAAAATTGGAAACGGCTCCAAGGAAATTATAAATCTTTATCATCTTGAAGCTGTACACCAGATTTTTTAAACTAAAAGGAAAGAGTAAGTGGAGGCAACACTAATTATGTGGGTTTTGCCCCTGATTCTTCAACGTTCAAAGGTGATGGGGAGAAGGCATGAGAATGGGGTTGAGAGGGAAAGTTAGATCAGCCATGATTGAATGGTGGACTAGAATTAATGGACCATATGGCCTAATTCTGTTCCTTGAACTTATGAACTTACAAACTTAACCATGAAGTGTTCAGGCTTTGTTTTCACGCAGGGCATCAGTATAACAATATTGTTTTGTTCATTAAAGTTAACAATTAAAAAAAAAAATTATAGGATGATGGGTCTTTGATCTGAATTGATCATGGAATCACACAGCACCATTTGGCCCAATTCGTCCATGTTGACCAGTAGGAATTCTTCTTTGTTAATTCCATAGCCTAGCACTTGGTCGAAAGCCCTCCATGCCTAAGCAACATGTCTTCATCTAGACTAGTTCAAGTTCAAGTTCAAGTGAGTTTATTGTCATGTGTCCCTGTATAGGACAATGAAATTCTTGCTTTGCTTAAGCACACGGAAAATAGTAGGCATTTACTACAAAACAGATAAATGTGTCCATATACCATGATATAAATATATACACACATGAATAAATAAACTGGTAAAGTACAAATAACAGAAAGTGGTTGCTAATAATCAGAGTTTTGTCCGAGCCAGGTTTAATAGCCTGATGGCTGAGGGGAAGTAGCTATTCCTGAACCTGGTTGTTGCAGTCTTCAGGCTCCTGTACCTTCTACCTGAAGGTAGCAGGGAGATGAGTGTGTGGCCAGGATGGTGTGGGTCTTTGATGATACTGCCAGCCTTTTTGAGGCAGCGACTGCGATAAATCCCTTCGATGGAAGGAAGGTCAGAGCCGATGATGGACTGGGCAGTGTTTACTACTTTTTGTAGTCTTTTCCTCTCCAGGGCGCTCAAATTGCCGAACCAAGCCACGATGCAACCGGTCAGCATGCTCTCGACTGTGCACCTGTAGAAGTTAGAGAGAGTCTTCCTTGACAATCCGACTCTCCGTAATCTTCTCAGGAAGTAGAGGCGCTGATGAGCTTTTTTGATAATTGCGTTAGTGTTCTCGGACCAGGAAAGATCTTCAGAGATGTGCACGCCCAGGAATTTGAAGTTCTTGACCCTTTCAACCATCGACCCGTTGATATAAATGGGGCTGTGGGTCCCCCTCCTACTCCTTCCAAAGTCCACAATCAGTTCCTTGGTTTTGCTGGTGTTGAGGGCCAGGTTATTGCGCTGGCACCATATGGACAGTTGCTCGATCTCTCTTCTGTACTCTGACTCATCCCCATCAGTGATACGCCCCACAATAGTTGTGTCGTCAGCGAACTTGATGATGGAGTTCGCACTGTGGTTCGCTACGCAGTCATGGGTATAGAATGAGTACAGCAGGGGGCTGAGCACGCAGCCTTGAGGTGCTCCCGTGCTGATTGTTATTGAGGCTGACACATTTCCACCAATACGAACAGACTGTGGTCTGTGGATGAGGAAGTAGAGGATCCAGTTGCAGAGGGATGCGCAGAGACCCAGTTCTGCGAGTTTGGTAACCAGTTTGGAGGGGATGATTGTGTTAAATGCCGAGCTGTAATCAATGAATAACAGCCTGACATATGAGTTTTTGTTGTCCAAGTGGTCCAGTGCGGAGTGGAGGGCCAGCGAGATCGCATCCACCGTTGATCTGTTGTGGCGGTACGCGAACTGCAGTGGGTCCAGGTTTTTGTCGATGTAGGAGTTGATTTGCTCCATGATCAACCTCTCAAAGCACTTCATCACCACCGGCGTTAGTGCCACTGGTCGATAGTCATTGAGGCATGTCACCTTACTCTTCTTGGGCACCGGTATAATTGATGCCCTTTTAATGCAGGTGGGGACCTCAGACCTCAGAAGTGAGAGGTTGAAAATGTCCGTAAAAACTCCCGCCAGTTGGTCTGCACAGGTTTTTAGAACACGACCCGGTATACCATCAGGACCAGATGCTTTTCGGGGGTTCACCCCTCTGAAGGATTTCCTGACATCGGCCTCTGTGACTGAGACTGAAATGCCATCGCAGCGAATGGGGGATCGGGAAGGCACATCAGTATTCTCCCTGTCAAAGCGTGCGTAAAACGCATTGAGCTCGTCAGGGAGTGATGTTACACCGGCATTCGAGCTACCTCCTGGTTTTGCCTTGTAGGAGGTGATTGCATTCAGACTCTGCCACAGCTGCCGAACATCTGTCTCGTCCTCCAGTTTGGAGCAGAAGTCCCTTTTGGCCTTTTTGATGGCCTTACCAAGGTCGTATCTGGTCTTCATGTAGGCCACTGTATCATTGGAGGTGAATGCCCTGTGTCTGGACTTCAGGAGAGTGCGGATCTCAAAGTTCATCCAAGGTTTCTGATTGGGAAACACTCGGAAGGTTTTTGTAGGGATGCAATCCTATGTGATCACTACATGAATGCTGTCCATGACCCAGCTTTAATAAATATCTCATACTATGCAATATAGGGTGCATATCACTCTCTGGATGAAGAAGGTTCCCCTCCTATCCTCTCTGAATCTCTTCTCTCTTATCCTGAACCTATGTCCTCTGGTATTTTGTGAGGTAATATGTTGCATATGCAGGGTGTCTTAGTACATACAAACTCAAGGTCCTTAATTCACAAATCGAATATTTCTTCCCAATTTGGAATTGCCTTGAAACAGAGATTCCTGGAAATCAATGGGAACTTTGCATTCAATTAAGCCACAATATAAAGTAAAAAATGATCCAAAACCAAGCAATTCCATGGAAGGGAGTGCAGGAACAGCTGCAAGGACAGGATCTTTACATAGAAAGGTGGTGAAGCTGGAAAAGAGAGGGATCCTAATGTGAAGAAATTCAAGCTGAAGAGAGGAGCTGGAAATGCTGAAAGAGAAAGTTGCAAAACAAAAAAATAATGAGGCACAGGGAGTGAAATTGCACTGTGATAAAGAAAAAGCGAGGGTTAAATAATTGAATGAAATGCTTTAACATCAAAATAAATCATTTCTCATTGACCAATTGACAATACCGTCATATCACTTAATCCACGCAAATTCCTCTTTGAATGGTCAAATCATACATCTTGACACATGGTACTGCTTTTACTCGGGACTGAATAAAATATGATGAAGCAAATGTGCTCACCGAAAAACAGGTTTCAATAGGCTATGGATTTTGTTGCTACACTTCATTAGACGATCTCAAGCAGTAGGAATGCACTGCCTCTAGTGGTGAATGCATGCAATGATATCAACTCAGTTTTCCCAAGAAAAACTGAAGTGGATCAGGAGATCCTAACACATATTCTCTTTTTTTCCTAAGAAAACTATGTATACAAGGCTGTGGAAACACATATAAAAATGTAAATGTCAAATTATCTATTATTAAATATTATGATGTGCAGTAATTCTTGGATGAGGTATTAGTAACAGTAGAATACCTCCTTGTCTCCCAAACAATGTTCCAAAATGTGGCATAGACAACGATTATTTTTTAAACTTAGTAACAGTAGTTTTTTAGGCAGGTGTAACAGCTAATTTGAGGTCAGTCGATTCAATAAGGTAGCAACAAGATCAGTCTTCTGCTAATCCGTTGGTGTTGGTTGCTGGATAAATGTTCGTTCTGATGCCGGGAGAATCGGACAGATTTTTCTTACATCCACCTGACAAGACAGATGGAGCCTCAGCTCAATGTCTCATCTGCCAGACAGCATATCTGCCGAGGCAGCGTTTCACTGAAGTGCCAGACTAAATTAGTGTATTTGCTTAACAACTGTTAATGCTGCTACCTCTTGTATAATTTCTTGATCAGGGTGAGGATGGTAGCTTTGAAAGAAAGGCTTTCAAAAAAAAAAAGACCGACAATTTATTGCTGAAGAATTGGGAATATTTCATTATAGCTTATGCACATAATCTTTCCCTGAAATATCCAAGACAGTCTCAAGTTCTATCAGACTCAATTACCAACGAATGCCTCTTCTACACTAGTGTGGCATTTTCATTTTCCCCCAGTACAACTGATCTTATGCCCGCAGAAGTGACATTGCAATTAGTATCAGTTTAGTCCTATAGGTCCATGTACATTGTCCACAGGGAAACTTCTGGACCATCATTTCAATTAGATCTGAGGTCACCTCTCTGAAGGAAAAATTGCAGCTTACCCCACCACTCCAAGTAGATCCCTTGGAGACATACAACTGTATAGAATGGCTCAAAGGGGTTTACTTAAAGCACTTTCAAAGAACAGCAGTTATTATGCAAGCAAATACAGTGGCTAACAAATTCTCTATAAGATCCCTTACATAGCATGAAATCAAGAATCAACTATGTTTTATCGCACTGAAATCATTGAGCAAAATCACCGATCATTTTATGTAATTCCTGGTTTTCCCATCATTTTCATCTTTGACCTTTGATAAGGTTGAATATGGCAATCCCTTTTCATTATTATATAGGCATAAGGAACTGCAGCTGCTGGTTTGCAAAAAAAGAGACAAAGAGCTGGAGTAATTCAACGGGTCAGGCAGCATTGCTGGAGAAAATAGTAGGTGACGTTTTTGGCAGCAGGACCCTCATTCAGATAGATCATGGTGGTGGGGGGAGGGGGGGCGGAAGCTGGAAGAAAGGCGAGGGAAAGATGAAGTCTGGCAAGTGATATGTGTCGAACTGCAGATGCTGATTTACACCGAAGATAGATACAAAATGCTGGAGTAGCTCATCGGGACAGGCAGCATCTGGGGAGAAAAGGAATGGGTGATGTTTCGTGTCGAGACCCTTCTTCAGACTGATAAATGCGTGAAAATGACAGATCAAAGCAGACAATGATGGTAATGCAGAAAGGTTCATTGTTAGCTGAGGGGAAGGTTTCAAGGAGGCTTACCATCAGAAACATTATTTGACAGACAGTGAAACTATTCAGAGAACTCGAGTGGGGGATGGACGGTGAGCGAGGGAAAGCAAGGGTTATTTGACGTTAGAGAAATCAATTTTCATACCACTGGGGTGTAAGTTGCCCAAGCAAAATACGAGGTGCTGTTCCTCCAATTTACGTTGGGCCTCACTCTGACTGCAGAGGAGGCCCAGGGCAGAAAGGTCAGTATGGGAATGGGAGGAGGAATTGAAGTGTTTAGCAACCGGGAGATCTGGTAAGTTTAGGCAGACTGAGCGGAGGTGGTCAGCGAAACGATCTCCGAGCCTGCGCTTGGTCTTGCCGATATATACAAGTCCACACCTGGAACAGCGGATACAGTAGATGAGGTTGGAGGAAGTAAAAGTGATGGGGTCCTTGGACGGAGTAGAAGGAGGAGGTATAGGGCCAGGTATTGCATCTCCTGCGGTTGCAGGGGAAAGTAGCTAGGGAGGAGGTAGTTTATAGACAATAGACAATAGGTGCAGGAGTAGGCAATTCGGCCCTTCGAGCCAGCACTGCCATTCAATGTGATCGTGGCTGATCATCCGCAATTTGTTCCTGCCTTCTCTCCATATCCCTTAGCTCCGCTATCCATAAGAGTTCTATCTAACTCTCTCTTGGAATCACCCAGAGAAACGGTCTCCTCTGCCCACTGAGGCAGAGAATTCCACACACTCACAACTCTGTGTGAAGAATGTTTGGGGAGAAGGGATGTTGACCAGGGAGTTGTGGAGAGAACAGTCTCTGCGGAAAGTGGAAAGCGGTGGAGATGGGAAGATGTGGCTTCTTGACACCTGCCCCTCAACTAACAATGAACCATTCTACATTCTACATTTCCTTACCTTTGTCTGCTTTGATCTATCATTTTCACAACGTATCCTTCATAATCTTTAGACTTCCTCCCCCCTACTCTGTCTGAAGAAGGGTCTTGACCTGAAACGTCACTCATTCCTTCTCTCCCTAGATGTTGCCTATCCCGCTGAGCTACTCCAGCATTTTGTGTCCATCTGGCAAGTGATAGATGGATACAGGAGGGGGGGGGAGGGGGGGTTGGGGTGAGTTTGCCATCTGCCAATTTATACCACCTCACCTGTACCTATCTATAATTCGTCAGTTTTTTGCCTTGCCCTCACCTATCAGCTTTATCCCACCAACCAGTCAGGATCACGACCCGAATTTCACCCATCCATGTTCTCCAGATATGCTGCGTGTCCCATGGGGTTACTCCAACACTTTGTGTCCTCTTCATTAGTATATTATGCTCACACTCATGACCACACCTTCCTGCGATCTGCACATGACAAGAACGCCATTCCATTTGCATTGCTTCTCTGTCCCCTTTGTATCTGTTCATATAACCTTCCAGGCTTGTACTTGAAAGCCGTCTTTCCTTAATCATGACATCCTCTCCAAGAAATTCGACCAGGATCTCAACCTCCTTCTCTATTTCCCATATGCCTTCACCCCTCTCCCCCAGGCTTCCCCTTGTCCTCACCTTCTTCTCCACGAGTCCGCACCTTCAATGAAACCCTCTCCATAATTTCTGCCACCTTCAAGAGGATTCCACTGCCAGATAAACCTTCCCCTCCCCATGTCTTTTAGTATTCCCAAAAGGACTGTTCTCTCCATCACTCATTGGTTGTCACTGCCATTTTTACCAAAGGAAGGAAATAAAAAAAACTTCTTGACATAGTTTTCGGACAATAAGCTTTCCCTCAATGTCAGCGAGACAAAGGGGCTAGTTATCGACTTTTGGAAGCATGGCGGAGTACGTCCCAATCAGCATCAATGTTGGCCAAATGGAATGGGTTGAGAGTTTCTAATTCCTTGACGTCAATATTACCAATGATCTGTCGTGGACAACCACATTGATGTGACAGCCAAGAAGACAGACCACACCTCTACTTCCTGAGGAGTCTGAGGAATTCTGGCATGTATGCAACGACTCATTTCATACTTCTACAGATGCATCACAGAAAGCATACTATTGGGTTGCATCACACCTTGGCTTGGGAATAGCTCTGCCCAAGACCGCAAGAAATTGCGGATGGTGGTAGACATAGCCCAGTCCATCATACAGACCAGATTACACGCCATTCACTCCATCCACTCTTCTTGCTGCCTTGCAAAAGCAGCCAAAATTATCAAAATTATCAAAATTTATGCCAGCTTGGACAATCCTTCTTCTCCCTGCTCGCATTTGGCAGAAGGTACAGACGCTCGAAAGCGTGCACTACCAGACCCAGAAATAGTTTCTTCCCCTCTGTTATCAGGAATATGAACTGTCCTTCCATAAGCTAGGGTACTCTCTGATTCTATTGTATTATGTATAGTACATCTGATATGTTTGAATAGCATGCAAAACAAAACTTTTCACGGTACGTGTGAGAATAATAACCCTAAACCTGGTCCTCCCTTTCTGACAACACATTTGCATGTCATGTCAAAGGATCAGTGACCCGAAACAGTGACTCTGTTGTACACTTCATAGATGCTGACATTCCTGCTGAGTACCTCTGTTGCTGCCTGTGTATGGTTTGCTGTCCATTATTGCGTAGCTCAGTCAGGATGCCTTCACCTGGTTTGCTTTTTAAACATCAAATGTGCAAGAGCTCATTAAGGATCCAACCTTCAGCCCTTCAATTTCTGCCAGATCGCTCCTTAATGTCTCCTTCATGGTGAGTGGCTCGTGATAGCTGCATTCATGATTCTAGCTCATAATGGTAGCAGACACAAAGTAATTGGTGGGGTTTGTCTCGGGATGAGATATTACACCGAGGCTCAGCTGGCTCTTCCCTTGATTTTATGGTAATAGAAACATAGAAACATAGAAAATAGGTGCAGGAGTAGGCCATTCGGCCCTTCGAGCCTGCACCGCCATTCAATATAATCATGGCTGATCATCCAACTCAGTATCCTGTACCTGCCTTCTCTTCATACCCCCTGATCCCTTTAGCCACAAGGGCCACATCTAACTCCCTCTTAAATATAGCCAATGAACTGGCCTCAACTACCTTCTGCGGCAGAGAATTCCAGAGATTCACCACTCTCTGTGTGAAAAACGTTTTCCTCATCTCGGTCCTAAAAGATTTCCCCCTTATCCTTAAACTGTGACCCCTTGTTCTGGACTTCCCCAACATCAGGAACAATCTTCCTGTATCTAGCCTGTCCAACCCCTTAAGTTTCTATAAGATCCCCCCTCAATCTTCTAAATTCTAGCGAGTACAAACCGAGTCTGTCCAGTCTTTCTTCATATGAAAGTCCTGACATCGCAGTAATCAGTCTGGTGAACCTTCTCTGTACTCCCTCTATGGCAAGAATGTCTTTCCTCAGATTAGGAGACCAAAACTGTACGCAATACTCCAGGTGTGGTCTCACCAAGACCCTGTACAACTGCAGTAGAACCTCCCTGCTCCTATACTCAAATCCTTTTGCTATGAATGCTAACATACCATTCGCCTTCTTCACTGCCTGCTGCACATGCATGCCTACTTTTAATGACTGGTGTACCATGACACCCAGGTCTCGTTGCATCTCCCCTTTTCCTAATCGGCCACCATTCAGATAATAATCTACTTTCCTGTTTTTGCCACCAAAGTGGATAACCTCACATTTATCCACATTATACTGCATCTGCCATGCATTTGCCCACTCACCCAGCCTATCCAAGTCACCTTGCAGCCTCCTAGCATCCTCCTCACAGCTAACACTGCCCCCCAGCTTCGTGTCATCCGCAAACTTGGAGGTGTTGCATTCAATTCCCTCGTCCAAATCATTAATATATATCGTAAATAGCTGGGGTCCCAGAACTGAGACTTGCGGTACCCCACTAGTCACTGCCTGCCATTGTGAAAAGGACCCGTTTACTCCTACTCTTTGCTTCCTGTCTGCCAGCCAGTTCTCTATCCACATCAATACTGAACCCCCAATACCATGTGCTTTAAGTTTGTATACTAATCTCTTATGTGGGACCTTGTCGAAAGCCTTCTGAAAGTCCAGATATAACACATCCACTGGCTCTCCCTTATCCACTCTACTAGTTACATCCTCGAAAAATTCTATAAGATTCATCAGACATGATTTACCCTTCATAAATCCATGCTGACTTTGTCCAATGATTTCACCACTTTCCAAATGTGCTGCTATCCCATCTTTAATAACTGATTCTAGCAGTTTCCCCACTACCGACGTTAGACTAACTGGTCTGTAATTCCCCGTTTTCTCTCTCCCTCCCTTTTTAAAAAGTGGTGTTACATTAGCTACCCTCCAATCCTCAGGAACTACTCCAGAATCTAAAGTGTTTTGAAAAATTATCACTAATGCATCCACTATTTCTGGGGCTACTTCCTTAAGTACTCTGGGATGCAGCCTATCTGGCCCTGGGGATTTATCGGCCTTTAATCCATTTAATTTACTTAACACCACTTCCCGGCTAACCTGGATTTCACTCAGTTCCTCATCTCATTTGACCCCCGGTCCCCTGCTATTTCCGGCAGATTTTTTATGTCTTCCTTAGTGAAGACAGAACCAAAGTAGTTATTCAATTGGTCTGCAATGTCCTTGTTCCCCATGATCAATTCACCCGTTTCTGACTGCAAGGGACCTACATTTGTTTTAACTAATCTTTTTCTCTTCACATATCTATAAAAGCTTTTGCAGTCAGTTTTTATGTTCCCTGCCAGTTTTATTTCATAATCTATTTTCCATTTCCTAATTAAGCCCTTTGTCCTCCTCTGCTGGTCTCTGAATTTCTCCCAGTCCTCTGGTAGGCTGCTTTTTCTGTCTAATTTGTACGCTTCATCTTTTGTTTTGATACTATCCCTGATTTCCCTTGTTATCCACGCATGCACTACCTTCCCTGATTTATTCTTTTGCCAAACTGGGATGAACAATTGTTGTAGTTCATCCATGCGGTCATTAAATGCCTTCCATTGCATATCCACCGTCAACCCATTAAGAATCAATCGCCAGTCTATCTTGGCCAATTCACGTCTCATACCCTCAAAGTTACCTTTCTTTAAGTTCAGGACACTTGTTTCTGAATTAACGATGTCACTCTCCATCCTAATGAAGAACTCAACCATATTATGGTCACTCTTGCCCAAGAGGCCACGCATAACAAGACTGCTAACTAACCCTTCCTCATTACTCAATACCCAGTCTAGAATAGCCTGCTCTCTCGTTGGTTCCTCTACATGTTGGTTTAGAAAACTATCCCGCATGCATTCCAAGAAATCCTCTTCCTCAGCACCCTTACCAATTTGATTCACCCAATCTATATGTAGATTGAAGTCACCCATTATAACTGTTTTGCTTTTGTTGCACGCATTTCTAATTTCCTGTTTGATGCCATCCCCAACTCCACTACTACTGTTAGGTGGCCTGTACACAACTCCCACTAGCGTTTTCTGCCCCTTAGTGTTTCGCAGCTCTACCCATATCGATTCCACATCCTCAAAGCTAATGTCATTCCTTTCTATTGCGTTAATCTGCTCTCTAACCAGCAACGCTACCCCACCTCCTTTCCCTTTCTGTCTATCCCTCCTGAATATTGAATATCCCTGGATGTTCAGCTCCCAGCCTTGGTCACCCTGGAGCCATGTCTCCGTGATCCCAACTATATCATAGTCATTAATAGCTATCTGCACATTCAACTCATCCACCTTATTACGAATGCTCCTTGCATTGAGACACAAAGCCTTCAGGCTTGTTTTTACAACACTCTTACCCCTTATACTATTATGCTGAAAAGTGGCCCTTTTTGATTTTTGCCCTGGATTTGCCGGCCTGCCACTTTTACTTTTCACCTTGCTACCTATTGCTTCTACCCTCATATTACACCCCTCTGTCTCTACGCTCACACATTTAAGAAACCCTTTCCCTTTAACTCCATCCTCCACTATCCCATTCGACACCCCACCCCCCTTATTCAGTTTAAAACCACCCGTGTAGCAGTGGCAAACCTGCCTGCCAGAATGCTGGTCCCACACCTGTTAAGATGCAATCCGTCCCTTTTGTACAGTTCCCCCTTACCCCAAAACAGATCCCAGTGATCTAAGAATTTAAATCCCTGCCCCGTGCACCAGTTCCTCAGCCACACGTTCAGGTCCCGTATCTCCCTGTTCCTGCTCTCGCCAGCACGAGGAACTGGAAGCAAACCGGAGATAACAACCCTGGAGGTCCTGCTTTTCAGCATTTTTCCGAGCTCTCTAAAGTCACGCTGCAGAATATTCATCCCCTTCTTTCCGACATCGTTTGTGCCGACATGCACTACCACTTCCGGATGTTCACCTTCGCCCTTGAGGATTTTCTGCACTCTGTCCGTGACATCCTGGATCCTGGCACCAGGAAGGCAGCACACCATCCTCGCATCACGTATGTTGCTGCAGAAACCCCTGTTCGTACCTCTCACAATGGAGTCTCCCACTACAATGGCATTGCCTGCCTTAGGCCTTTTTGGTTTTTGCTCAACAGCCCTATTCGCATCGCAAGCCAGTAATGCCAAGCAGCCTTACTTTTCCACCTTCTGATAGGGCTCTGCACTATCAGACTGTTCACTTTTAACACTAGAATGGACGTAATTCCATCCATTTGAACAATCAGAAGACTAAAACTTTATAATGTATTCCATACAATTGTCACGGAATCCACCAGCCACCCAGCCAGGTTGTTTCAGGTTGAACTAGACTGTTGACAACATCAATTCAACCCTGAACTGAGCTGTGGGCACATGCTATTTCATCACCAAAGATTGCAAACTTGGTTACATCTGCTGCTTCCACCTCTCTTCATCTATTTGTTACTGACATTTCATGCTACCTTCATCACTTGCCTATCCAGTAGCTCCAATCTTCCAAACTAATCCCTTACTTTCTACACACATAAACATCAGCACATGCAAAATCTGCTGGCTATCACACACAACTACCAGTTGCTTAACTACATTGGCTCTTGGTTTTGTCATCCCTCCAAATGCCATGAATATTGAAGCCCTTCCAAGATCGAGTCTCTTTTATCACTGTTATCTTCTCCATCCTTAAAATACCTTCAACCTTCAAATTCTCTATCCGTATTTATCTCTCTTCCGTTTCTTTACCTTACCACCAAAAGCTATAACCTCAGCCATCGAAGTTCCCACATTAAAACCTTCCTCCATCTCTTCCTCTTGCTTTATGATCCCACCTAATACTTACCTCTTAGACAGGAATGCTTTGTCCCAGATTTTGAGCTCAATTTCTGTCGTGGGTTTCAAAACTTCACCCTTTTGACTCAGGTTATTTAATTTACAGTGGGCAAATGCACAACAAAACTGTACATATCTACTTCTGGACAGCAAAGCTTTGAAGCTATACATAGAAAAAACACTGCAATTAATAAACTATTTAATCACAAGCCACTAAATGTCATTAAAATCTGTACTTCAAGAAAAGGACCAATTGTAATACCTCAAATCCTCAGCTATTCTACCAGTTCTTTTGAGTAATGTAATTGCACTAAGGCTGTCAAAGCAAATCTCCAGTGTCAAGTTCTGGATGAATAAATCTTTCTTGCAACCACGTAATCCACAAAATGAACCTCAGATGAACAATTAAAGCTCTGAGATACTACACTGAGGAGTTACTGTTTCACATTAGCATGCAATCTCAGATTAATTACATATTATACATGATGCAGATGATATTCCAATGCTATATTTCATTGTTAGTTAGAAGACTTTTCTTTTATTAACTACCCTTCTTTTTGAAAGCGCATTCTGACAATGGGCACATTTTAAAAGTTCATGTTAATCTTCATGCTCGCCATTTAGAATTTACGCAATATCTCTAAAGATGTCCCATTATTTTTCTTAAATTAGAATGTTTGTCTTGAAAATGATGCAAAAATAAAAGTGATATATTAAAATTGCACAACATTTAGGGACAGCAGTATTTAGTTGTAGATTTCTTGGTATAGTGTTTCTGAGCTGAGCTGTTTGAGTCACCAGAGATGTGCACTGCACAGAATTTAGCTGTTTCTCTACTAAAAGATAACCCATAAGGAATACATCTACTCAAACATTTATGTTTACTTGGAAACAATTCGGTTGCAAGCTGCTTTGGTAAGAGCTTAGAAATAAACAAATTCCAATTACGTGAATATGATCTGTGCCCTATAGAATCTGGAGTGATAAGGAACAGTGAGCCTGGCAGACACAAGCAACTGCAAATTCTCCAAGTGTAACCAAATCAGCGTTTTGCGAAGTTGCAATGTAACATTCTAACTCTTATATTCTATGCTCCAGCCTTTGCCATATGTCCCCCTCACACCCTGTCCACGTGTGTTGTTGCTTTCAGGCAACTATGAACTTACACTACTCGGGTTCTGTTTACCAACATTCCTTGGTGCCCTACCATTTACTGTATAGTCTGATCATCTGCTGTCTGAGAATGAATGAAATGCTGTCAGATTTGGTTCATTTTCCTAAATGTCCAATGATTTAGTTGTTTTAATACAGAGAGCACCTGACCAATAAGGCAGAGAGTCTGCGCCAGTTGTGTTGCACTCACTGATCTTATCTCAGATGGACCTATTAGACCTAGACTTTGTGACCCTTCTCCGAGATTCTCCACACTTGCTTTTGTCTTTCTGTGAACTCTCCTGAAAATTATATTTAAATATTCTGTCAAAGCCGAGCTGTGCTGCCTCTCCAGTTGAAAAGGCGATTGATAATGAAGCACAGTTCAAAGTAACAAGCTTTTCGCTGGATTAAATGATGAGAGCACCTGCGGATTATCATGCAACAAAATAATTAAATACTCCAGGAGAGGAGGGTCAGCAAAGAACATCAGTAATAACAAGAGTAAAGATCATAGGATCTCCAAAATATACAGCATGTGGTCAGCCATTTAGCTTCCTGATCTTTCCACATGACTATAATGCCCTGGATTTTGAATTCTCTAATCTGCTTCATCCAAGGCATTCTCTCAGGGTGAAGGATGGCTTCCACTCGTTTTGTGGGTTCCTATTCAGGACGTCTGAGTGCACAAGCACAGGTGTATTTGCTGGGTTCTCAATGCCACACAAACAGCTCCTCCTCCATTTTGAGTAGTCCTGGGCCAGAAATTCCCAGAGGTGGGGTTTGCATTTCTTCAAGGAAGCTTTGATCACATCCTTAAATCTTTTCTCCTAATAATCACTTCCCATGATAGGGTTGGTTGTATTTACTTGGTTGATCCCATCACTCTTTATAAACAATGGTATCATCTTGGCATTTGTCCAGTCTTCTGATGCCAGAACTATAGCCAAAGAGAACTGGAAAATGATAGCCATTGTTTGATTTTGTCCAAAGTTCCTATTGAATCATGTGAATAAAACATGCATGTACAATTTTTGGCCAAGTCTTTGGGGCTTCCTCTGGCTGTTTTACAAGAGTGGGTACAAAAAGTCTCAGAAAACCAATAAAGGCGATTTCTCTCTCTATTCTCCAACTCTCTCTGGATGTCTCGAACATACCAGCATGATTTGGCACCAAATCCAGACTGCAAGAAAAGAAGAGAGTGATCTGCATGTCATTTTTCTTGACCTTGCCAACGCCTTCGGAACTGTCCCCCACAGTTTCCTCTGGGCATCCTTTGACGTCTTCAGGATACCAGAGACTATCGCAAGCCTTGTCAAGGCTTATTTCCAAGATCTGCAGCTCTGTTTCACCACGCCTGACTTCACCACCACATGGCACTGCATGGAGATTATGGCATTATGGCGGGGTGTACCATCTCCCCATTGATTTTTACAATGGCAATGGAAGTCATCATAAGGGCCTACAAGTGGGTAGTGGGTGGCGAGCGGCTGAAGTCTGGAGTCCGTCTACCACCCATTAGGGCCTACATGGATGACATGATAATCATAACAACAACAGCACCTTGCACCAGGCACCTTTGAGGGAAGCTTCAAGAGAACATCACTGGGGTCAGAATGCAATTCAAGCCATCCAAATCAAGAAGCATTTCTATAATCAAAGGCAAACTGATAGATCAAAGGTTCTTCATTGATTAAGAACCTATTACAACTGTGTCAGAGAAGCCAATCAACAGTCTGGGAAGATGGTATAACTCTAAACTGAAGGACACTGATCAGGCTAACGTGTTTAGGCAAGAAGTCATCAAAGGTCTGGCGAACATCGACCGATCCGTGCTGCCTGGAAAGCTGCAAATCTGGTGCCTGCAGTTTGGGTTACTACCTTGCCTTATGTGGCCACTAACCATGTATGACATCACCCTCACAAGAGTCGAAAAGATAGGAAGAACAATCAACTCTTTCATTTGAAAGTGGTTAGGTGTTCCTCAGTGCCCGAGCAGCATAGGCCTGTACGGTCAGGGGGTACTCCAGCTGCCTCTCTCTAGTCTCACAGAGGTGTTCAAGTGCACTAAAGTCAAACTAGAGATGACCCTGGCAGAATCAAGGGACACTATCATCCGAGCTGCTGCTCCAACCCTGGCAACAGGAAAGAAGAGGATGGCTAAGAATGCGACCCAGCAGGCAAAATCTGCACTCCACCAAGACGACATGGTAGGGCAAATCCAACACGGAAGAAATGGCTTGGGGCTTGGCGGAAAGCGACCTTGCTGGAACACGGCATCATCACTGGAGCGCCGGAAGTTGGTCGCGACCGAAGTCCGCCGACAGGAGGAGTTGAGTAGGTGTGCCAAGGCTGTGTCGCAAGCTAAACAGGGCCAGTGGATGAGATGGGAGGGTGTGGAAAAGAGGAAGATCAGCTGGAAGAACATGTGGGAGATGGAGGCGAGTAGGTTTCCTCATTCGGGCAACCTATGATGTCCTTCCTAGCCGAAAAAATCTCAACCAATGGCTGGGCGAAGATCCATCATGACCCCTGTGTTCAACACCAGCCACACTTAGGCACATCCTCACTGGGTGTAAAGTAAGCCTCTCCCAAGGACAGTACACCTGGAGACATAATCAAGTGCTCAAATGCCTGGCAGCGACTCTGGAACGCAGGAGAACAGCCAACAATGCCCTGCCGCCCAGAACAACAAAACCAGTTAAGACAATTGCCTTTGTTTGGGGGGGAACAAAGGCAATGGAAAATTCCACCAAGCACCAGGTTTGGACAGCTGGAGGCAGCCCGGGATTGGCAGATGCTGGTGGATGTGGACCAACGGCTTACAATTCCATCAGAGATAGCCATCACCAACATGAGGCCTGACCTTGTGCTCTGGTCGAACTCTCAGCACATGGTGTATTTTGTGGAGCTCACAGTCCCTTGGGAGGATGCTGTGCAGGAAGCCTTCAAAAGAAAGAAACTGCGATATACAGAGCTTGCAGCGGGGGCAGAACAGCGGGGCTGGAGAGCTAAGATCTGCCCAGTTAAAGTTGGATGTCGAGGATTCGTGGCAACATCTACCTTAAGACTGATGAAGGACCTGGGGATCAGTGGACCAGCCCTACGGCAGGCCATCAAAGAAACATCACGGGTGGCAGAGCGGAGTAGCCGGTGGCTCTGCTGAAGAGGAAAGACTCCATTTGGTCTCCCAAATAACCGGCTAGGCAAATGCAGAGGGGGGTGGTTCTAGGACGCCAGAATGCACCGCTGAGCCTACTGGAGACGTTGTGGGTTCAATCAGCGAAACGTCGATGAAAGTAGGTGCCCACTTGATAACCCCAATGACGTGTCTGCCTAGCCTTTCTCAACATCGGAGGAGCATAGGTGAGTGCAGAAGGCTCCCATCATCATCGGGAGTAAATTGATATTTGGCACTTTGGACTTTTAACATCTAGTCCTGTGTATTTGTAAACATCTCTTTCGTTCACTGATATGCACTTTCTCTCTCTTTTCCATCTTCTGCACCTCAATATCCAAGTTCCATAATATTTGAAAGTTATCCTGACAATTCACATGTAATCTGGATAAAATTAAATGCTAAAGAAAATAGCCACCTTAAGCTTCAACCAAGTCTGCAGGTTACTAGGCAACATAATGCACAGCCAATGAGGTTGAACAAGTACATTCTCTTTGTTGAAGAAGCTTTAGAAACAAGTCTCTGAATCTCACGCCAGCAATCATCAGGCCCACCGGCCAAGAGAAACACTGTAATTTCTAATAATTATCACCTCTCTTCGGAGTTTTAAAATAATAATTACTGCCAACATTACCTCACATGAAAAATAAAATTCATAAGAGCTCTGTGGTCAGAAAACAGACTTTAATTGATTCTTAAATGCAGCCTGCTATCTTTCAATAACTAGGCTGAGAGGAGAGGAATTTTTAAAATACAAATGAAAAACAAAGTCTGAAATCAAGTGCCTGACCCCTGTCTGGAGAGAGATGTTTTAAGCAGAGAAGTTCGCTTACCACAGGTATCTTAGCAACAGGAAATTAAATCCCAAATAGGGTTAATTTACCAAGGAGTCAAAGGCCTCATTGTGGTGCAATTCAGTGGCACTGTAATTTCATACATTTGTCACACTAATTCCCAACCCCAGTGGTGAGGCTACTTGTATGCTAATTAATGCTCACCAGGCGATACAACATTAAATCAATGCACCTCAATGAGCCATTGAAATTCAATGATAAATAGCAGTTCTGTAACTTGGCAGCATGCAGACTTAGCAATAAAATTATCAAATTCTTACATTAAAGCAGAACTCTGATGGTCTTTGTGGGAAGTGTGCCTAGCTATTTGGGATATGGAAGAAATCAGATGCTAATTGCAGATTTATTAAACAGCAGGCTCTCAGTTTCATCCCTCAGTCCTGCAGTGCACTAAACTAACTCTGATTTTTTTATGAGTAATGAACCAGCCAGCCCGTTATTTCGTCTGGACCCCACTTCAATTTTCACCCGGTAACTGGAACAGTAAACAATGAGCACGAAAAGAACTCAAAACAGCTGCGTGCTCTTTTGAGCACCAGATGCTGTTTGGGAGAGATGATGGGCAGACATTATAAACCGATGACGTGAGCTCTGTGTCATTGCAACACAGAAATAAACATTGCACTGTAAATACCATGAGCCTGACTTGTTGGTGGTTGATTAGTTCCATATCTGCTCCGCCCCAAAGCTGGTATTAATAAATCCAGTCAATGTGAGATTCTAATGCAGGGTTTCAGCATAACATTTAGTACTCAGTAAAGAGACAATTAGCAGCAAACACCAAATGTGCTGATTTTGCCTGAGTGAACAAAGATTAAAAAACTAACTTGAGGCCAGATATTGAGACGTTTCTCAATAACAGCACTCATTTTCAAAGATGTGAATTTTAAACAAGATTTTCTTCATGATAACAAGGTTTTAAAATAATTATTTAGGGTGAGGTCATGCAGTGTTCTCAGCTGCTTCTCTTTGTCGCAAAAGTTGGATCATTGAGTCTGCTCGGTGCATCTGCTCCCTTGATCAGCAAAGAAGGTACAAGGGCTACTGTCTCAGCTTCTTTCCCAAGTGAGATCTCAGATTATTATTGTGACAGTGGACAGAGAACAGACGGTTTGACTTACTTCCTCTGATCAAGAATGGTGCTCGGGAATACAATAGAGAAGGGAAACTCTCTTAAAGCAGACTGGTTTTCTGGTTAAATTGCCATCATGCTTTGTCTTTTATGACCCCATAACTCCCACCACTGACAGGAAGCATATGAATGCAATATAAAATAGTCAATTTCTTTAACAAAACTGAACATGTTCATGTTCCTGCAAATTATTTTCATATTCTGCTGTTTTTGCAGTACTGTGAGCTTCACTGGTTTTCTGCCTGCATTATCTTGCTGATCACCTTGATGCAAACAAACAACACGATTGCTAGCATCTCGTCTGCAAAGTTAACAGTGCCAAAACTAAAATATTGTCAAGTAACAGTCTTTTCCAAGATTCCAAAATGTCTTCATCCCACCTTAATACAAAACAATGATAGTCAAGATATATTCAACATATGTGAATGCTGTAATCTGAAGTAGAGAGAAAAAAAAATTGGAGGAACACATGGGAGCAGCACCATCTGTTTTGGGTCGAGACCCTGCATCATGACTGAGAGTGGCGGGGAGATGGACGATATAAAGAGGTGAGGGGGGTGGGGGGGTGAGAGAGGAGCTGGCAGGCAAAAGGTGAGCCAGAGGAGGGGGTGGGAAATAATGGGCAGATGGAAAAGAGGTAGTTGGCGGACTGCAACTTCTTCTTGTGTTTGAGGCAGCAGAAGTCTGCAAGCAGGGTGATGCCATCCGGTTCGACATCCGTAGGTGCCCGCCCTAAAAAGGGCGCATGCTTCGGGTTGGCGCCAAGCTGCAGCACTGCTGCTGTCTCTGTTTGTTGTCGTTCGCCTGACTGAGGTCAGTTGACGGGGCTCACCACGGGGAGGTCAACATCTGGCGGGTGATAGGCGTTCAGAGAAAGAGAAACAAAAAAGGGAAAGATGGAGGAGGGAGAAGGATGTAATATTTGCATTGCACCTCCTCCAGTCTGATCTCTGTATTTGATGCTCATAATGTAGCCTCCTCTACATCGATAAGACCAAGCGCAGACCAGGCAACCATTTTGAGGAATACTTGCGCATTGCCCAATATTTCCACCCTGACCTTCTGATTGCACACCATTTCATCTCCCCTTCACATTTCCACATATACCTGCCAGTCCTTGGTCTTTTCCACTGCAAGAATGAGGTCAGATGCAGACTGGAAGAACAACATCTGATAGTTTGATGTGGTAGTCTACCACTAAGTGGTATGAACATTGATTTTTTCTTCCAATTTCAGGTAATCTACACTCCCTGTGTTCTTTTCTCTCTCCCCTTCTGAATTAGTCAGGTGCTCCCCTCCACCAACTTGGTTCCTTCTGCTCACCATCCCTCTCTTACCCGGTTCCACATATCACCTTTCTTACTTATCAGAATCCAGCATCTGCGGCCACATATTTTGCGCATCACCTCCCCACTTTCCTCCACTCACACATGTTACCACCTCCTCAATTTGTTCTCTCTCCTTATTTGTCTCTACTTCTTGCTAACCAATTGCTGTCTCCCAACTTCATCCCTTCCTGTCCCCAACTGGCTCCACCTGCCCATCATCCCCCTCCTCAACAAGTTCTAGTTATCGCCTGGAAATCTCTGCTTTCAGTCCTGATGCAAGATCTCAGCCCAAAACGTCAACTGTCCCTTTCCCACCCCAGATGCTACCTGACACGTTAAGTTCCACATGCAGTTTTTGATTTGCAATATATTGAGGATAACTTCACAGCATCTTCACTATGAAAGTATTTAAAGCTCTGCCATCTTGTTGAATTCAATCCAATTTAATTTTGAGTAATACATTCATGCTTGACATATCTATTTTAGGAGGCATTTACTTCCCAAAACTTAGGTTCAATGGTACACACGATTATGAGCTCTGGCTGATAGAACATGGCTTCAATCACAGATAAGGTAAACTCCCATGAGAAGAGGTGAATGGGGGACCTTGAAAGAAAACAAAGTTCAAGAAAACATTTCCACACAAAAGGTTTTGCGAATGTGGCATGTTTTGGCAGTTTTAATAAACCATAAATGTTTTAGTGTTTGAAAGGGAATTGTTTCACTCTTAAAATTAGGATATTAAAGAGATGAAAATGAGAAAATGGATTAAAAATGCTAAAGACAGGAATAATAAACAAGAATAATAATAGCAGATTAGTAAGTAAGTTGTGAAGAAGACAAAAGATGGCTACAAAGGGATTGAAATAGGTTAAGTAAGTGAGCAAAGGAAATATACTGTGGGGGAAAAGATTAAATTGTTTATTTTGGCAGAAATTGAAAAAAGAAAGTATTGAATTCACAAATGCAGGTACAGCAACAAAAATTGGAAAGCTTACAGAATGTTCACGTTTCTGTGGAAGAATTGAATAAAAAATGGCAAGATTATGTTTCTTTTATAGGGCATTGGTGAGATCACATCTGGAGAACCATGAACAGCAGAGGTCATCTTATTTAAGGAAAGGTGTTAAAGCATAAGAAGTAGTTCAGAAAAGGTTTATGGACTGGATTGAGCGATTATGATTTGAGGAAAGTTTAGACAGGATGGATGTGCATTCTTTGGAGGAGAGAATTGCAGGAGGGAATTGAAACGTAGAAGATTCTGATGGCTTGAAAGCCTGAAGATGTATGGACAGACTAGTTCATAGTAGTAGAAACCAAGTGTTAAATCTATGAGCAAGGGCTAAAATGGTTGCTATGTGCAAACATAAATGCCAAGTGAGGTTCAGGTAACAATCAGTTCAGCCACATGTTATTGCAGCCTGCAATATTCCTGCTCATAATTTGTATGCTATTATTGAATGTGTTCAGTGATTATATTTGTTATTGAACAGAAACCATGCATGGTGCCACAGTTGAAGAATGAAGGTAAATGTTTCTATGTAAAAATTTATAGAAAGCCAAATGTAATAAATGACAGAACTCAAATAGATAACCACAAAAATGTAAATCGGGAGCAATCTGGATGTAATACATATTTAAATCTATTCCACTTGTTTGGTGTCCCACTTACATGGGTGATGGATCTGCAAAGAAATGTGGGAAGTTTGACACAAGAACTAGATCATAATGTGAAAACATATTGGAATTATTACATTCCAACACTACCTCCAGATGTTTATGCCTTCACGGTAACATAAAGAGAGCAATGTGTGTGATTCTGGAGGTACACATTATGTGTGATCCACCATTTTATGTAATTCTCAGACTGCCCAAAATCCTAATGTTTATGGCTTGTGCAATGTTACCCTGACAACAGCGAAAGTCAATAACATAAAAATTAATGGGAGAAACTGCAGTATATTTACCCACGTTACAATACAGGTTCAGCTTCAAATATAGCCACTTGGGATGGCTAAGCATTGTTATATCGTCAGTAGGAAGATGAGTGATGAGATGGCTCAACTGATTGGGCTGGGAACGGAATTGACCCAATCATGCACGAAGATGGCAAAGGCTGCCATCCACATATGTATCATTTTCCTGTTTGACAATGATGATTACAAACATATTGATCCAAAGCCTTTGGTTTTGACAGTTCTCCTTGTAGCATTGAACATAGAAAAGTAGGTACAAGAACATACTCTTTGGCCCAATATATCTCTGCCAATTTAAACTTGTCTATATCCCACAATGCAAAACACAAGTTGCTGGAGGAACTCAGCGGGTCAGGCAACAAATGTGGATGGAAAGGACAGACAACATTTTGGGTCAGAACCCTTCTTCAGACTGATGGAGTGGGGATGGAGAAAGCTAGAAAAGGGAGGTGGGAGTGGAGCAAAGTCTGGAACATTTTATCCCCTCCTGTCCCCTTCCACCTATGTCCCCTCACTGTGCCTTTATATCTAATTCATCCTCTTATTTACATGTCTGAAATCCTTTTGTTTACATTTCACCACTAGCCTTTGTCACTATCTGGACCCATCAGTCAATCACTCCCTTCACCTCTATCCATCTATCACTTGCTAGGCTTTGCTCCACCCCTTTGCCTCTATTTTCCAGCTTCCAGTCATCTGTCTGACCCTGACCTAAAATATCATCTGTCCATTCTCTCCTCAGCTGCCGCCTGACTTGCCAAGTTCCTCCAGCACTTTTGATTTGCTCAAGATTCCAGCATCTAAAGTTTTTGTGCCTCTTTATCCCTCAATTCCTTGCTTGTTCATGTATCTGTCCAAATGCTTCTTGAACATTGTTATCATATCTGCAAGCTTGATGGAGTATCTTCCTAACGTTGAAGATGACAACTTCATCTCATCTCCAACAAGTTTAAATGCATTAATTTCTGGATCAAGATTATAAAGTGATCAGTAATTGAGATATTCTTGTAGAATCTGAACTGTTTCAATGAGCAAATTATTATTACCTGTCACTACTTGTGACTTATTCATCACTCTGGTGAGGAGGGAAAGAAAGCTAATAAAGCAGAACTGACTGAAATAGATCTGCCCTGCATTTTTGTAATTTGAACATATTTGGGGAATTGTCAGCTAGCTTCCAATATAATTGCTCCATGAAAAATTCTTGCAGAAAGGTCCGGCAAGTATTGGTATACTGTTATCCAGAACCAAAACTCCCATTATATTTGTAGGATCCGCCACTTCTTTATCAGTTGTTAAGTGAATTAAATTGGCTGGTCCATGGGATGGTGGGGTATTGGGAGAAAGTTGAGTGAACAGATATGTTTTGTATTTTCAGTTTAAGATCTTGACAAATACTGTTTTATCACCTGTAGACATATTCTGTGCTTCCACACAGTTCAAATAAAATGTATGTACATTCCATTAGAAGCAATTTCGACGATGTGTGAGTGCTGTAGAACTTTACGGTCTCTTGTTTGTATGACTGCCATATCCAAAAGATGTCTATATTCGATGTTTATGCACATTTTTACTCCCATTATTTTCTCATATTGATAATTAATGCAACAATGCATTATTAAAATAATGATAAACTAAACTAAAGCTTTTCTTCTAATGGGATTATTTGGGAAATAAATGATAATTTCACACAGTGGAACATTCTAATTGCTGACCATTCTAATTACTAGTTCACTCAACATTCACTCAATGAGAATGGAACATCTAGATCACCTTCAGGTGAACTATCTGACTTAAATACATTCAAGAACTAAAATAGAACCATTATATTCAGCTAAGACAAATAAGCCATAAAAATAAAGATTCAATAGGAAAATGAAGTGCTGGCATGGATGAGAAGGAAAACAAATATTGCTGAAAAGATTGGAAAAAGATTGAAAAGGTTTTAAAAAATATTCGCGTAATGATACCAGGACTGGAAAGCTTGAACTATAAGGAGAGACAGAATAGGCTGGGATTTTTTCACTGGAGCATAGTATGTTGAGGGGTGCCTATACTGAGGTTTATAAAATCATGAGGGGAACATATTTATTGGATTGGTACAGTCCAGAGGAACATAAAACTAGAGGGCATATATTTAAGGTGAAAGGGAAAATGTTTTTCACACAAAAGAAGATGGGTACATGGATGAGCTGCCAGACGAGATGGGCATGGCAGACAGAATTACAACATTTAAAACACATTTGGGGAAGTACATTGATGAAAATAAATTGAGGGATTTGGGCTAAATGCATGTAAATACAATTTGCACAGATAGACAATAACAATTGTCAACTTGGATGAGTTAGGCCTACTATCTGGTGACCCTCGGACTATCCTTGATCGGACTTTGCTGGCTTTACCTTGCACTAAACGTTATTCCCCTATCATTTATCTATACACTGTAAATGGCTCAAATGTAATCATGTATTGTCTTTCTGCTGACTGGTTAGCATGCAACAAAAGCTTTTCACTGTACCTCAGTACATGTGGCAATAAACTAAACTGAAGTGTCTGATTCCTTGCTGACTCTATCACTCTAAAATTACTCTGTGGCTGGCAAATGTTGTTGTGAATTAATCCAATAAATGATATTAAATATTTTCGTTTAAAGGAGATATCCAAAGTTGGGTTACTTTTCATGTGTACATTTGTTGACCATCTATCTTTCAAGATATAGAGAGAAATCTATGAGAGGCATGGATTGGATTAATGTTCTGGATCTTTTTCCTGCCAGCAGCAGTGTCAAACACCAGAGGGCATTTGTTTAAGGTAAGGGAAAGAAAGTTTTAAGGATATTTGTGAGGCAAGTTATCTTTCTAAAGAGTGTGGTGGGTGCCTGCAACTTGCTGCCAGGGAAGATGGTAGAAGCAAATATTAAGATACGTTTGAGGCATGAAAATACATTGAATAGAGGGATATGGACCAGTTACAGGCAGGTAGGATGTGTTTAAGCTGACATCATGCCTGGCACAAACTATATTCTATATTTTCAATTTTAAAACAACAGTGTTGAAGCATTGAACCATCTATGCAGCACAAAGAAAAATAATTATATACATTGAAACCTAATGTATATAATTATGCACAAATTATTTCTGCATCATCTCCACAGTGATAAAATCGTAAATCAAAGATTCATCACATAATTCAATCTCATGGCCATGATGTAGTTGTGTTGGTTTAAATGCTGCTTCATATTACATCACCCACATCTTGATACTTTTTTAATGATGCAAGATGCGGTGTGTGTGTGGGGGTGGGGGTTGATGATTCTGTAAATGAATTAGTTGGTAAATATACAAATTTTAACCAGCTGTGTGCAACCTTGTTTGGGAGAAGGGAACAAGGAAAACTAATATGAGCATGAGTAAATCCTCTCTCAAATTATGATGCCGAGTCATACAATTACATTTGGTTGATGTAAAAGCAGTGAAATTATTTTAAATGACTAGACTAGTGTATTCTCCACACCATAATTCAACCATTAATTTCTCAGTCTTGCAAAATGTATGTACAATTTACATATGATTTGTGTTTTTATGTGTAGCCTGTCTATGAGGCCATGATGATGCTGCAAACAAGATTTTCAATGAAATAAGAACAATTCACATTTTACTTATATCCTTTAATTTAGTCAAGGTATTTGCTATGGAAAATTAGTTGACATACGGTCTCATTAGGGAACAGGATAGTGAGCAGAAACTTGGCTAAAATGGCTTGAAAGTAAAAAGCATCTTAAAAGACGAAAGAAGTGCAGACAAGAAAGTGCGGGAGAATATTCATGAGTTTGATTGCCAGCAACTGATTGTCCAGCAATACTAGAACTGGTTGACTGAAGAGATCTCAGAGGGTTGTGAAACTGGACTGTGTTACAGAAAGAGGAAGATAGAATTCCACGGATTTGCAGGAAGAATGAGAATTTCAAAACTAGGCACTGGCATATGTGTCAGAGATGTCACTAGATGTATTGAGCAACTCCAGTGGTCACTCATGGTTCTGCTGAGTGTGCTGTTCTTCTGCAACTCAATGCATTAAGTTATTGACTACAGGTTATCCCCAGTTTACAAATGCCTGACTTATGTAAGGCCAGTACATACAAATAGACATATGGGAGACCTGTGGGATGGATTTGCCTGCTGCAGCAGGGCTCCAGGAGACTGTTCTTGACACTTGCTGGAATTTTGCCAAACTGAACCCAAGAAAAACACATTCCAGTTCCATTTTATGTATCCTATCCACAGGCCATGCAGACCAGCAGCAGCATCCTTTTTAAAACTGCGAATAACATTTCCCATCTGCAGTAATGTTTTCAATATATATATTCCTATCAACCGAGATGGACCAGGTCTAAATCTGTTAAAATCAATGCTATTATTTAAATTTGAAATTTAAAATGCTTCTTCAGTCTATCCATTCTTAGGGACAACCCGCCAATGCAGGCATCTTCTGCTGTGTGCAAACCCGGTCCGTGGCCACGTTTCCGACGTGAAAACTGTTTTGGGTTATCAACAATTCTCAGGAAGGGAACTCTGTGTAACCCAGGGAGGACTTGGGTTAAAGTCTGAGAGCAAATTGACTGCTTATTCTTGGATATTCTGTTGGATCTAATAGAACATTCAAAATTTAAAAAAAGATAAAAATGGAAGAAGTAGTTAGGTAGCAAGACAGAGTGAAACTGAAAATATACTTGGAATCAATGTTCATGAATTAGATTGTTATTTTAAATTTTAAAACATGTTGAAATATTACCAACATAACGCAGAGGAGATATTTAAGGGCCTGTCCCACTTTCCTGAGTTATTCACAAATTCTCCTGAGTTTTCAAACTTGCAGAATGTTCGTAACGAGTCCGTAGGAGGCCGTAGGAGTCCGTGGATATATCGTAGTGGCTCGTTACGCCAGCCGTAGGTACTCGGGGCATCAGGTAAGTTGGGAAGTTTTTACAGCATCATGTAAAATGTCCTCGAGTAAAAAAATAGCCCCGAGTACCTACGGCTGGCATAACGAGCCGCTACGATATATCCACAGACTCGTTACGAACATTTTCCGAGTTTGAAAATTGGGAGAATTCGTGAATAACTCAGGATAGTGGGACAGGCCCTTTAATATTTTGAATGGTTACGAGTAATAAATCTACGGCTTATTTTAGCAAACACAACATCATGACTCAGACCCTGACATATTTGTTGATATCTGAAGCATAACATTAAATTATAGTCATGGTTTCATTCTACAATTTTATCTCATTTCATTGTACAAGAATCTTATTAAACTGAACATTACACTGATAGTAGTTACGATTAGTTCTGGTTGAAATTAACATGGATAGCTACTGTAAATCATGTTCCACAATATTGGCACCAAATAGATTTCAATCGCTTGAAAATACACTCTCCAATATTGTAGCAAAATAATTAACACTGTTGAAGTAAGGTTATTTTCTACTAGTATTGCATGGTTTAATTTTAAATAACACTAGACCAAGGAGAGAGAGAGAGAGACAGAGAGAGACAGAGACAGAGACAGAGACAGAGACAGAGACAGAGACAGAGACAGAGACAGAGACAGAGACAGAGACAGAGACAGAGACAGAGACAGAGACAGAGACAGAGAGAGAGAATTAATTAAGTCTTTCTCCCTCTATTTATTCAGTTTAATTGCCTCAGATTAATAGCCTCAGAATTATTATTTTATGAATGAAGACGTGAAAAGCTGTTATTGAAAATAAAAAATAATAAAATAAAAAATGGGGAGAGAGAGAGAGATGGGGAGAGAGAGAAGGGGGAGAGACAGAGAGAGCGAAATGCAACCATGCGTCACACGTTCAGAATGTTCTGGAAATGAAGCGTGCGCGTCTCATGCACGAAAGCTGTCGGCAGCTCTATATAATTCAGGGGAGCAGCCTGCCGCGTCACACACACACTAACCACCCCCCTCCCTCTAACCACCCCCCCCCTCCCCCCCTCTAGCCACACCCCCCCTAACCACCCCCCTCATCGATCCCCCCTCCCCTCCACTCCCCCCTCCCCTCCCCCCCCCTCCCATCCTTCCCACTCCCCCCTCCACACACACACACACACACACACAGCGGGTCCGATCTAAGCTGTCAATGAATACATCGTTTATTTTTTAAGAACTGTCTTTGAAATTAAAAGTTAATGTTAAGAATTAGTGATGTTGTGACAAATAATTCAATTCAATGAAAACCGATGGAACTACAACCTGGCAGCTGGGGGGGGGGGGGGGGGCCCCCAGGCAGGCTGGGGGGGCAGGGTCGGGCAGGGCCAGTTGGGCCAGGTGCAAAGGCATTGTGAGGTCAGCGGGCGGGGCCGGGCAGGGTCACCAGGCAGGCTGGGGGGGGGCAGGGCCGGGGGAGGGGGGAGGGGGCAGCTGGGCCAGGTGCAAAGGCATTGTGAAAGGGAGGGAGTGAGGGGGAGAGATCTCCCACCCCTGTCCCATTGTGATTAGACATCTGTGAGATGGCGCTGTGACTCATGCAGAAGGTTGATTTTAGTGGGAACACGTGAAGGTTCCAATCTCCCTCACCTGTCCCATTGTGATGGCATATGTAAATGAGATCCATTGTGATTGGACATTGTGAGTTGGCAATTTGGCTCATGCAGCAGTTTGATTTTTTTTTTTTTTGATGTTTTGTGAACAATTTTATTCAAAATCTGGTGAAATAATTGACGAAATCTAGAGAAGAGTGGATTTCTGAACATATGTTAAATCCCTACCGAAATTGTAAAAATCTCTGCGTTTTTGCGTCTGGTTTTCGAGGAAACACGTTTAACATGCAAAATAACACACACACACACACACACACACACACACACACACACACACACACACACACACACACACACACACACACACACACACACACACACACACACACACACACACACAGTTTTAACAATATATAGATGCAAAGCCACTGCAGTCATCATTGCAGAATTACATCAGTTATGTGGTAGTAAATTTGCTTCTAAATCAAAATGTGAAGGAAATTAATTATACAACATTATATTATGTAACATTACAGTGTACAATGCTGCAATATGAGATTTTGCTGTGCATTCACATTCAAAATAGGGCAACCTAGAAAGGAAGTTTCTCTGCTGGGATGTCCTTTATATGTGCTGCTACCGATTAATATCTGTGAATTGCTAGAGTTGCAAATACTTACAGTGATTTGACACCATACACAATGAAGGCCTGTAAGACCCTGATAACACTTGATGGTTTTATGGCACTTGTCACATTTCTTTGGACAGTTTCCTTCCACCCAGAAGTGATGCATTACCTAAGGGAAGCAAATGTGTAATTTGTTTAGAAAATACACCAGGTCTATAATGTAAAGCCAATGCAATTCACTGTGTGAGATAAGTAAGAGGACAGCTTACAGTTGCATTCTTTTTTGACTTGACATATGTGTTGATGCAGGCGGGAAGAGCTCTGGACACACAGCGTTCATGAACTGTATACTTGCAGACTGCAGAATTATAAACATAGGTCAATAAAAATAACTTAACCTTACAGTTTTAAGGCAAAACCAACAAATACATTTGTTTTTATTCTTATTCCTGAAGAGAGAAAATAATAAGTGTGGGCTTTTTTTGACCCAGTTCACTTCAGCAAGAGACTATAACCTAAATGAGGTCATTATTTTTTTGTATATAAATGGTTGGAAAACAGCATGGTCATTTAACCCCCTGAGCCCATTCACCATTCAATTACATCCTGATTGATCTATATGTAAACTCCATTTGCTTGTCTTGGTCCCATTTCTCTTGAAAAGCTCTTGATGAGAAAATAAATCCATTGACCTTGGATTTAACGGAAATTACGTCTATTATCTTAACTCTACCATGGTTTGCAGACAGAAATGTGTTTTAGCTTCTGTTTTGAATGGATTGACTAATTTTAATAGCAAGTGTTTGGGTGACCTAGACTTGCTCATGAATAGAAAAATAACTGATGTAATTCTGCAAGGGTGACCTAGACTTGCTCATGAATAGACATTCCCATTTACATTCAAGTCCACTAGATATCATTCTATAAGCCTTATGATTATGTTGTACATGGATTTTCTGAATTTTGCACTCCACCATCTTAGTTTTTTATTTCAAATCATTAAAAAATACTCAGCTCTATTCCATTTTTTGGTCCAAGATGGATGACTTTATACTTATCTGGACTAAAATTCATCAACCACAGTTTTAACAGTTTGCAATATATCAATGTCACTTTCTAGGCTCAATGCTCCCATCTGCACGACTTACTGTGTCACCAATCTGTGTCAATGGAAACTTGAATTTATGGGTTACTATTGTTTTCTCCAAGCCATTAATAAATACCGAGAACAGTTGAGGCCCCAGACTTCAAATATATTCTTGGGGTTTGGTGATCACTACCCTTCTAACTCAATCGCAAAGCCATTTTGACTACTTTGTCGTCATTGCCTACAAACCAATCTCCTTACCAAGTTAATGGTTTGCCTTAAATTGCATTAATTTGTATTTCAGTTAAAATCTCTTAAGTGGAAGTTGGCAGATATTTTCTGAAGATCAATATAATCCATCAGTATTTTCTTGCTCCCATTTCAGTTACTTATACAAAAAGATCTGTGTTGGCTTTCCAGACATGACCTACCTTTCAGAAATCCATGACCTATCTTTCAGAAATCATTTTTTTCTACTGTGAACACCAGTCTTGATTGTAGATTCCAATATTTTCTACACAAAAGATGTTGGACTAACAGATCTATAATTTGCTATTTTACTTCTCTCTCTTTTCGTCCATAAATAAATAGCATTCAGCGTTTTGTAACTATGAAAACGGTCTCTGAATTGGTAGTTTCTTGGAATCTTAAGGCTCAAACATATACAACTTTCTTGTAAGAAAACAGGGATTTCTCACTGTTGGAACCATCATATTTGTCCAATATTCAATCTCTGCTTACATTAACTTCAGTGACTTTCAGTTCTTGATTTATTAGTTCCTCTGAAATGCCAGCTATGGTATCTATTTATCCCAGCATGAAGGATAGCAATTATTCAATATGTCTGCCATTTCCTTATTTTATTTGCAATGTCTCAACACCTGTTGACACTTTTCTGATGTTCACCAGAGTTAGCACAAAACCATTTAATTTTCTCTACATGTATAAAGTGTTTTTGACAAACATTATACAAACTTAGCAATTCACAGCGGCATAGACAAAAATGAACAAAAAGTTGCATCCTAAATCACCGAAGGAAACAAACGGATCAGAAATCTCAGGAACAGAAGTTTAAAAAAAAAAACATTTATTTCAAAGTGTAAATGAAAATCGTCCACAGCTCTGCCAGCTCGTCAACTTAAGAAGAGGATGTTTTGAAAGTGTTGAGGGGAGATAGATGGTACGAAGAGGTGAGATAGAGAGGCGAGGCAGGGTCTGGCAAGCAATGGGTGGAACCAGCTGTGGAGAGGGAATGATGGGCAAAATGAGCCAGGAGTGGAAATGAAAGGGATGGAAGGGGCACACGGTGAGGTGGGGGAGGGGAACAAAACTGGATAACAGGGGGCTGGGAGCAGGTTAGAAAAAGGAAGGTGAGAAAACCTGGGTGAATGAGGAGAGAAAAATTAGGAAACAAACACAATATCAGGATATCTCAAATTGCAAAATTCCATGCTTGTTCCCTTGGGCTGTGGACTAAGCTGCAATATAAGGTCTTATTCTACTAGTTTATATTTTGTCTCACCCTAGCAGTGGGGAAGGCAGAGGACAGACAGGTTGGTGTGGGAATGTGAAGGGGGAGTTGAAAAGGTATGGAACTGGAAGTTCAAGATGGCCATGATTGCCAGCGAGTAGGTGTTCCACAACACAATTAACTAGACTACACTTGATCTCACTGACATAGAGGAGGTTACATCAAAAGAACCAAATACAGTAGACAATGTTGAAGGAGGTGCAAGTGAATTGTTGTTTCACCTGGAAAGGTTATTTGGGTCCTCGGATGATGGTGAGGGAGGAGGTGTGGGGTTAAGTGTTGCATTTCCAATTGCTGCAGTAGTAAGTGCACAGAGCCTGGGAATCATGTACAGATTGATCCCTGTGGAAAACAATGAAATGGAGAGGAGATGTACCTGGTGGTGGCATAGTGTTACAGCTGACAGAAACAATGAAATGTGACATGCCGGATGCACAGGTCGGAGGGGTGAGAGGTGAGGACTATTGGAACTGTTCAAACTGGGAAATGGATGGTGTGACAGTAGAAGTCTGGGAAATGAAGGAAATGGAAGTAGAATGGATGTGTATTTGCACAATGTTATTAAATTATTAATTATGGAGGAAAAAGGTAAGTTCCCAGTTTAAATTTCTTAAATAGAAGACCAGATTTTGAGGTCAACAATAAAGTTATCTCTGACAGTAACCTGCACTTTTCTGACTCCTACCTCAATCTGGTATCAATCAAAGGGACGCAATATCAAAGCATGATGTTCAGAAGCTGTGATGACTTGAAGCTTTCTGACAATTCTGGCATTCTCTGTGACATAGATGTTTAGAACATGTGATAGCTCCTTCTGACAACATCTTGATAAAACACTCTCTCCAGTACCCTTGGAAATCTCTCTACAGATCAGGCCTCCTGTTGAGGATCCTTTTCTTTCATATCCATGTGGCAACTAGTTCTGCACAATGAGCACTCTGCCCTCTCTTCCTGTCAGATGATAGCTCAAATAGCAAGGCCATCAGGATACCTATGTGCTCGTTGCCACAAAGTGCAGAATTTTTCTGCAATTAAATGGTGCTTCTATCAAATTTATATTTTCAGCCATCGACAAACTATATCAGCACCTCAGTTTCCATCCAAAGGGACGTAATTAACAACCCTTTTAAATTATGCTTGAGAATGTGACCAAGTGTGTTGACGATTGTGTGGCAGAAAGTGAGAGAGAGTATGTTTGTGTCTGCATGTGCGTGTGCGTGTATGTATGTGTGCATGTGTGTGTGAGTAAATGCTTTTTGTTCACATAGTACATTTGAGTAAGCATCATTTCAGTGTTGTGAGAAAAATTACATCATGAATTGGTTTCTTTACATTCTTCTTTGAATGTGCATAACGCATGCACAACTGGTGTTCGTGTTCGTGTTCCAATCCGTAGATATTTCACTGCCTGAATGAATGAATGAATGACTGAATGAATGAATGAATGAATGAATGAATGAATGAATGAATGAAAACTTTATTGTCATTCAGATATACACCTAGACACAGTGCACCTTGAACGAAATTTCGTTGCATTTGACTCTCCAATCAGGTAAATAGTAAAAGTAAAAGTGCTAGGTGCGTCCATAAAAATGCCTCATGTGCATGGTTCTGTAAAATAAATATATATAAAAAGTTTTTTTTTTTAAAGTGTCGATATTTTAAAAGTTCTAGCCTCGGTTTTGTTGATTGTTCAGTAATCTTATGGCCTGGGGGATGAAGCTGTTGCAGAACCTGGTTATCCCGCTCTTCATGCTGCGGTACCTCCTCCCAGAGTTAAGCAGTATAAACAGTCCGAATTGTGGGTGTGTGGGGGCTCTGGTAATGCCCTTAGCTCTAATCAGACAGCGCTTGTACCCCATGTCCATGATTGAAGGAAGAGAAGTCCCAATGATTTTTTCCGCTGTCCTCACCACTCTCTGAAGGCACTTCCAGTCCGCAGCTGTACAGCTGCCGCACCACGTAGAGATGCAGCTGGTCATGACCGACTCAATTGTGCTTCTGTAGAAGGTGGCGAGGATGGGAGAGTGGAGGTGTAAACTTCTCAACCTGCGGAGGAAGCGCCTAAACAAACAGGAAAAAGGAGCCCAGTTTTGCCCAGTTATTTCTTAATATCACCACCAGCAAAAGCTCATCAGATAGAAGTAAACAAAGTAGCTTAGAATACTATTTTGTTTAATCGCTAATGTAAAAGAAGAATGTATTTTCTACATAATGTAATGTGCATTTGTGGATAATGCAGCTCAGTGAAGATTTTGAGGGAACTTTGCCTGAATTGAGCCTGACAGTCAATTCTCCACATCATCTCAATACTCACAGGAACAGCAGAGGCCTTGCTTGCCAAGACCAATCAGCATGTTCAAGCAGAGATTGCAGTAGGCAGGTTTGTTGAAGTGTTTCAGCTTCCACACATGTTGCCCATCATCTTTCACATTCTGCCAAGGAAAATAAATTAGCAATCAAGGTTATAGTGTCATCAACAAAATAAAGACATATCATTTAATTTAGCAGGTTAACAATTCTCACAGATTCTTTGAAAAAAAATTGTTGTAGTCCATGTTTAGTTACAGGGCAGATGAAATCTATTTAAAAATTATGCACAGCAAGATTCCACAATTAGCACATAAATGACCAGTTCATCTGTTTTCCTTATATCTGTTGACGAACAAGTCCTGTCTAGGACACCACAGGAGCCCATTCTTCTTTTTGAACATTGCCATTGAATATTTCATTACCATCTGAACTGGTGAATAGGATCTTAGTTTTAATATATTATTCTAAAGGACAGCATGGCTAATAATGCAATAATCCTAGCCCTGTCAAATTAAGTTAAATGTTTCAAGTCTACACTACCTCCAAAGTAAATGGGCTGTAAATCACCTAGTGAGTCTCTATTGATAGAACTTTGAAATAATAAAAGGATGATCACTTTGATATGTTTGTAACACAGGTCCCCAAATAGACAATGGGAATTAGAAGAACAGACATGTAGGGAGGTAGCAGATGGGTGCAAGAATAGTAATGGGCCTGTCCCACTCATGCGACTTTTTAGGTGACTACAGGAGACTGTGTGGTCACCACATGTTTGCGGGTGGTTGCCGGGGTGTTGCCTTCATGGTCGTAAGTAATTCACGCATTCTCGGAACTAGTCGCGGCTTCATTCTGGTCGCCGCTAATTTTTCAACATGCAGATGGAGAGTAGCGAGAATTCTCGTGACATAGGTGCAGTGGTAGTGGGTCGCCAGGAGGTCATAGATTGTCATAGGTTCATGTAGGTTGCCGCCGGTGCTGACCGGTGAATTTCATTGGCTCATTGGGAAAAAAAAACATAAACAGTGGATCTCAGAACCAAGGATAACCGACCGGTAATGTTAATGTCTGTCGATCTTCACAGCCGTGTATCTCTGGTTTCTTAAAAGTTGTCTCCACGCCTTCTCCCAACCCCGTCATCCCCTTCTCCCCCCCCCCTCTTTTAAAGGACTTAACGGACCCTTCCCGTACACTGTGCTTTCACCGTCTTAATTACAGCGCCAACCTTCCTGTTCATCGCGGTGTGTGTCTGTATCACATTAGCTTTGCACCGTGTGAATTTCACTCAGACAGTGCTCCCCCCGCTTGCCCTGTCCCCTGCCTGCATAATTGGCTGGTGAAGGAAATGATGTGTGTATGTGTTCAACTCTGATAGTCACCGTGCCAGTCGCCGGTTTTTCAGCGACCTGCTACGACTTGACAGTCGCCGGCAGTCGCCTGAAAAATCACCTAAGTGGGACAGGCCCAAAAGGTTATAATATTAGGTGATTTTAACTTCCCTGGTATTGAATGGGACTTCCATGGTGCTCGGAGATTAGACGGGGAGGCAGTGGAAAAATAGATCATGAATGAGGCAGACAGGAGAGCAAAAAGGCAGGTCTTAAAATCATGTGATAGGTCAAGAATTAGGCCATTCAGCACATCAAGTCTACTCTGCCATTCAATCATGGCTGATCTATCTCTCCCTCCTAACCCATTCTCCTGCCTTCTCTCCATAATCTTTGACACCCTTAAATCTGCCTCCTTTCAGCATCTACCTGCCTCGACCTCTCACCTCCATCCTTGCCCTCACCTGCCTGGCTCTGTTTGTAAATCGTCCTTCACCATGCCCCTTCACCGCACCAATTACCTCTCACTTCTGTCTCACCATTTCCCCAGTCCTTTTCACACTTGCTATCTTCTCTCTCCACATTCAGTCCTGATGTAGGGTTTCGACACAAAACGTCGAACATGCATTTCCATCCATAGAAACATAGAAACATAGAAATTAGGTGCAGGAGTAGGCCATTCGGCCCTTTGAGCCTGCACCGCCATTCAATATAATCATGGCTGATCATCCAACTCAGTATCCCGTACCTGCCTTCTCTCCATACCCTCTGATCCCCTTAGCCACAAGGGCCACATCTAACTCCCTCTTAAATATAGCCAATGAACTGGCCTCGACTACCTTCTGTGGCAGAGAGTTCCAGAGATTCACCACTCTCTGTGTGAAAAAAGTTCTTCTCATCTCGGTTTTAAAGGATTTCCCCCTTATCCTTAAGCTGTGACCCCTTGTCCTGGACTTCCCCAACATCGGGAGCAATCTTCCTGCATCTAGCCTGTCCAACCCCTTAAGAATTTTATAAGTTTCTATAAGATCCCCTCTCAATCTCCTAAATTCTAAAGAGTATAAACCAAGTCTATCCAGTCTTTCTTCTTAAGACAGTCCTGACATCCCAGGAATCAGTCTGGTGAACCTTCTCTGTACTCCCTCTATGGCAATAATGTCCTTCCTCAGATTTGGAGACCAAAACTGTACGCAATACTCCAGGTGTGGTCTCACCAAGACCCTGTACAACTGCAGTAGAACCTCCCTGCTCCTATACTCAAATCCTTTTGCTATGAAAGCTAACATACCATTCGCTTTCTTCACTGCCTGCTGCACCTGCATGCCTACTTTCAATGACAGGTGTACCATGACACCCAGGTCTCGCTGCATCTCCCCTTTTCCTAGTCGGCCACCATTTAGATAATAGTCTGCTTTCCTGTTTTTGCCACCAAAATGGATAACCTCACATTTATCCACATTATACTGCATCTGCCAAACATTTGCCCACTCACCCAGCCTATCCAAGTCACCTTGCAGCCTCCTAGCATCCTCCTCACAGCTAACACTGCCCCCCAGCTTAGTGTCATCCGCAAACTTGGAGATATTGCCTTCAATTCCCTCATCCAAATCATTAATATATATTGTAAATAGCTGGGGTCCCAGCACTGAGCCTTGTGGTACCCCACTAGTCACTGCCTGCCATTGTGAAAAGGACCCGTTTACTCCTACTCTTTGCTTCCTGTTTGCCAGCCAGTTCTCTATCCACATCAATACTGAACCCCCAATGCCGTGTGCTTTAAGTTTGTATACTAATCTCTTATGTGGGACCTTGTCGAAAGCCTTCTGGAAGTCCAGATACACCACATCCACTGGTTCTCCCCTATCCACGCTACTAGTTACATCCTCGAAAAATTCTATAAGATTCGTCAGACATGATTTACCTTTTGTAAATCCATGCTGAATTTGTCCAATGATTTAACCACTTTCCAAATGTGCTGCTATCCCATCTTTAATAACTGACTCTAGCAGTTTCCCCACTACCGATGTTAGACTAACTGGTCCGTAATTCCCATAGATTCTGCTCAACCCACTGAATTCCTCCAGCAGATTGTTTGTTGATTTAGAGATTAAATCTGTGTGGCTGAATTCCAATTCATTTGATTACATCATCATTTTGACATTTGCCAAAATGATAAATGTGTTCCACCAGGAATAAGATAGCCATAATAAGATATTATATCAGAATGCATAAAATCAAAACATTTCATAAACCATACCAATCATTGTTCATTGCTGTAACATTTGCCAACTATAATATTGAACAGAAATTATAGTCATTTTGTTCTGTACTAAGGTACAACAGGTAATTGTAACTAAATGTGAATTTACTAATAATACGAACTAAACTGAAATAATCTAACCTGGAGTGACTATTGTTTGTATCCTTGGAAAGCATCGCTATCTGATTTTTCCAGCTTCCACTTGACATCATTCCACTGCTGTATAACATCTAGCAAGTTTGGAAGCCACAGTCATGAACCTATCCCTTCAATCAGGCTTTTTCTATAATTTAGAAAAGTACTGATGGTTATAGCCCATGCTGGGTCTTTAAGCAGTTTCAATCATCTGTTTGTCTCTCATTAAAGTATGATTACCTCCGTGCTGAGAAACTGGCTCCAATGCCTAAAATAGACAGTTGGCTAAATGAGGATTCCCCTCTAACCCTAAGCATATTGGCTGCCTTTCTATTTAACTTTAATTACAAAGTAGGAAATGCACTTTATAGTGAGGCACCTGGTACACACAATTGCAATGGCATAAGATATTTTAATTTTAAATGCTAAATAGTTTTCAGCCTTTGTTTAGTGAAAACCACTGTTTTCCTTGTGAGGACAAAATCATAATACTGCTGATGGTAATAAATTGTAACAAAACAAGAAAGAATATAATAAGTATTCAGTAGATTAGCCAGCAACGGTGAAGAGAGAAGTAGAGACAATGTTTCATATGTTCATAAATCATAGGAGCAGAATTAGGCTATTTGGTCCATCTTTCAGTCATGATTGATTTATCTTTCCCTCTCAACCCCATTATCTTGCCTTCTCCCCGTAACCTTTGACACCCTTTCTAATCAAAAACCTGTTAATCTCCACTTTAAAAATATCCATTGATTTGGACCCCACAGCAATCGGAGGCAATGAATTCCAATGAATCACCACCCTATAGCTAAATAAACTTCTTTCTGAAGGTATGTCATTTTATTCATAGGCTGTAGCCTCTGGTCCTGGACTCTCCCACTAGTGCAGACATCCTCGCCACATCCTCTCTATCCAGGCCTTTCACTATTCGGTAAGTTTTAATGAGATCTCATAGATCCCCTCATCCTTCTAAACTTAATCTGAAGACCATCAGAAGTTTGTGCACATGAACTTGGTTCTGATTTTTTTTAAACTGTCTGCATTTGTCTTGAAAACTTGAAAAACTTCAAACTCTTTCTCTATTGCCTTACTAGCAGAGTGCTCCCAAGATTTTCTTAAAGATAATCTGAAAATAATGACCCACCATGAATAAGGATGATAATTTAATACCACCTTAGGGAGATGCTTTGTTATTCAGCTGATGCTGAACCCTGGCTGCTCAAGCGAATGTTAAAGGTACCAATCTAAACCGAAAGAGACATCAACCAATGTTTTAGCCAAGTACATGGAACATAGAAAAGTACAGCACAGGAGGAACATGCCCTTTGACCTACAATGTCAGTGAAGTGTCATCCATACCACCCTGCTGCAGGAATTCACTTGGCTGTCCTGATGGCTGTCTGCATGCCTCCCTGGCTGATGCTAAGCTTCCACTTGATGAACAATACTTTTTCACAAATAGCTTTGAAAGTACCCTGAGACCTTTTTTAAGGGGACTTCAATCAGACCAACCTCAAGAGTGTGCTGCCAAAATATTATCAACATGTCTTTTGTCCAACTAGAGGCCCAAACATCCTCAACCACTGCAACACAGCATCAAAAACACACAGTGTTCCATGCCTAGAATGTACTTTTGTAAATCCAAACACTAACTGTGTTTCCAGTCCCTGTTTATAAGCAGAAACTAAAGTAAGAGGATCTGGTATAGAAAGTCATAAAGTGCTAATCCTAGGAAACAAATGAGATCCTTCACCACTGCTTTGAGTGGGTGAACTGGTCTGGATTCAAGGAATCTGCAGCTAACCTAGATGAATATGCTGTCACAGACTTCTTCAGCAAGTGTGTAGATGACCGTGGACCAAAGAAGACAATTCGTATATTACCAAACAGAAAGCCGTCGATGAACCTCAAGGTCCTTTCCCAGATGAAAAACAAGTGAAACAAACCCAAGCGGTACAAGAAATCTACCCAAGAGCTTCCAAGATTAAATTCCAAGGCAATGATTGGAAACCCGTAGACTGTGGCAAGGCTTGCGCACTATAAAGTAGCAATGTTACAACATTTTGAGATTTAAAAAATCAAGTCTGCAATCTATCCCATCAGATAAAGCATATAAATAAGTTTAATTTGACACCTAATTCACTTTCATATCTTCAATATTTAAAAAGTTATGGCCATTTTCATACTCGGAAATTAGCATCTTGTTCCCTATTGCTTTTCCATTGACTTAACTCAAAAGCTGTGATCAAGGACAGTCAAAAGCCCATAACTTTCTTAAAAATTATGAGAACTGAATGACATTTTCAGTTATTATAGATTGAAATTCTGAAACAAATATGAAACCATCTTACTTGGATGACCTGAAATTAAAGCATATAATTAGTTAGTTAGCTTATTGTAGCTAATTACAACATTAAATTACTAGATCTAAACATCTATCCATTTCTTAACAAAAGATTAACATTTTTAAATGGCCTAAGTGTCCAAATAACATTACACAAGAATTGACAATATAACATGATTTTTTAATCTCATTGTCATGAATTTATAGGCCAAATGGAAGGAAGTTAGTTTAATTCACATAAATTAATGGCCATTTTAATCATCTTGGGAGTGGGATTTTGTGGAACGCGATCAATTGGAAGGTTGCATTTGCGGTGAATTTAAACCCCATATCAGCAGGAAAAACACTGCCGGTTCGATGGGGCCTAAATCACCTATTCGCAACGTGAAATTATGATTAAAGGCATCCTAAGAAGCTCGTTTATATGTAAAAATTAACGGCTTACCTTGCTTTGTCCCGTACATGAGATCCGTCCCATTGTCGGCGTTGATGGCTTTAGAAGACGATTTTTATTTTACTCCTGCTATTAAATTATCCAGCGATGTTTTTCAAAAACTTGATAAAATGCAAGTCAGATCGATTTTTCTTCAGCAGCTAAACAGCCTGACAAAGATCGACTTCAAAAGGCTGTAGAAAATGGCATTTTAAACCCACCCCCCTCTCAAAGGGGCCAAACTTGCGCACACGGCCAGTGGCAGAACTGCAGCGCCGCTGAAGGTAAGTTTTGTAACATAACTATATAAAGGGCTACAGAGCCAAGGAGGGCAGTATCACTGGCAACAATGGAGCCACACCGATTAACAATGCATAAAACACCACTTTGAACAGTAGACGGTGGAGGAATGTCTCCTGCCCTGCTTGTCTCAGGCGTCTGTACCAACGATTACCATGGCAGAAGTAAGATCGACCTTTCTGAGAGTGAATCCGTGTAAAGCAACTGGCCCAGATGGAGTCCTTGGATACGTCCTCCAGACTGGTGTGAATCTGGCAGAAGTATTTACAGACAACGCTAACCTCACTACCCCATTTCAGGGGCCGCAAAACATTTTTGAAAGTGGAGGGGCTGATCACCGGCCTCGGGGGTACCGGCCACGGGGGGCAGAGCGACCGAGCGGGGGGAGGGTGTGGGATTGTGGCACAATTATTATTTTTTGGTGTTGCTCGACCTCTAAATACTGGGGGATAATACAGGCCATCCCCCAACTCAAAAAGTGGGGGGCGGGGGTATATCCCCCATTCCCCTCACCCCTCCACTCTCCCTCTCTCCCCCCCTCTCAGGGCCCGCCCTCCCTCCCTTCCGCTCGGCGGCTAATCACAGCGCTTCATTCACTGCCCCATATCTCGATGGTGAACAGCGCTATGAATGGCCGTTGAGTGGAGGGGAGGGAGGATTTTGGGGGGCAGTCGGTTTCCGCCACGGCTGGTCATGGTTTTGCCGCGCTAACTGTGCGTTCATTCTGAGATACTGGATGTCGGAGGTCCTCAGAAGAAGAGAAAAATACGCCTGCGGGCTGGATAATTTTGGGTTATGAAGCATGTCTTGCCAAAAAGGTGGAGGGGCTGCAGCCCCCTCAGACCCCCGGGTTCCGCGGCCCATGCATACTAATGTCCCCACCTGCTTCAAGAAATCCACAACCATCCCGGTGCCAAAGAAAAGTAAAGTTCAAGAAATCCACAACCATCCCCGTGCCTTAATGACTACCATCCTGTCTTCTGACATCCACCATCATGGAGTGTTTTGAGATACTGGTGATGGCACAGAATAACTCCAGCCTTCCAGCCAGCCTTGAGCCACTGAAGTTTGCTTACCATTGCAACAGGTCCACAGCAGACACCATCTTCTTGGTCCTGAATACATTTCTGGAACACCTAGACAACAAGGACTCCTTCATTCTACTCTAATTATTGAGTATAGTTGCACCTTCAATACCATAATCTTCTCCAAACTCATCTCTAACCCCTTGGACCTAGGAGTCAGTTCCCCCCTCTGCCACTGGATCATCAACTTTCTGACCCACAGATCACAATCAATTGCAGGTGACAACTCCTCCACAATAATTCCCAACAGCGGTGTCCCACACGGATGCATTCTCAGTCCCCTATGATACTCCCTATACATTCACGACTGCATGACCAAATTCGGTTCTATCTCCATCTATACGTTTGCAGGTGTCACCACTGTCGTGAGCCGCATCACAAACAATGACAAGTCGGAGCAAAGGTAGGAAATAGAGAACTTAGTAAAATGGTGTCAGGACAATAACCTCTCCCTCAATGTCAGCAAGATGAAGATTGACTTCAGGAAGCATGGTGGAGACATGCCACAATCAGCATCAATGGTGCTAAAGTGACAATGCCTCAAGTTATTTGGCATTAATATTACCAACAATATGCTGTGGATCAACCACATTGATGCAACTGCAGAGATGGCATATCAACACCTCCACTTCCTAAGGAGTTTGACAAAATTCAGCATGTCTCCAATGGTTCTTACAAACTTCTACACTTACAGCATAGAAAGCATACTGTCGAGTTACACCATGGCTTAAGTTGGAACAGTTCTGCCCAAGACTGCATGAACTTGGAGAGAGATATGGACATAGCCCAGTGTCTCAAACAGACCAGTCTTCTCACCATTGACTCCATCTACACTTTGTGCTGCCTTGGAAAAGCACACAACATAATCAAAGTGTAGGAAGGAACTGCAGATGCTGGATTACACTGAAGATGGACATAAAATGCTGAAGTAACTCAGCGGAACAGGCAGCATCTCTGGATAGAAGGAATGGGGTACCTTTCGGCTCGAGCCCCCTCATTCTGAAGATGGGTCTCGGCCCGAAACGTCACCCATTCCTTCTATCCAGAGGTGCTGCCTGTTCCGCTGAGTTACTCCAGCATTTTGTATCTATCCTCAGCATAATCAAAGGCATGTTCCACCCTGCTCAACCGAACATGATGCGAAGATAAACGAATCTCAAATGCCCACACAAGGTCCGTATCGCTCCACTCCCTGCATATCAATGTGCCCATCAAGAAACCTCTTAAGTGCCACGATAGTATCTGCTTCCACCACTATCCCAGGCACTCGCCACCTTCTGTACAAAATACTTGTTCTACTCATTTCCTTTAAACTGTGTCCCTTTCACCTTAAAGTTATGCCCTCTTGTCTTTGATGATTCCATCCTGGGAAAAAGGTTCTGACTGTGTTCATCCATCAATGAATATGTTCATCTCAGGCAATGCATAAGGCAACGTATAACTACAAATATTTTAAGAAGTCTTAACAATGATATGCAAACGGTAGTGCATATTATATTACAAGTGGCTCTTAAGGTTTCTTCCTAATGTATTTCTCTTCTGTTGCTCAGCATTGTGTACAAACAATTAATGTTTATAAAGGAGCCCTTCTTTCTCAAGAATAAAGATACTGAGTTTCAACAATGTAACCAAATTCTTAACCTTCTGAGCATGCGGCAAGGCAGGGGTAAGAGAGTGCTCCACTGCTGGCCATCTGTTCCTCCATCTGCCCGTTTATACCACCTCATCTGAAGACCTTTCACATGCTTTGTCACTTCTGCCTTTTAACCAAACATGATAGCTGACCACTTTCAACCATATAATTAGTCACTGTCACACACTGGCACCATATGTTTGGTAACATTTCATCTGCGAGAACTAATCGGTCCATACGGATGTACAAATTAAGAGCAGGAACAGGCCTCTCCCACTGTATATGGATGAAGGCTGATCTATTTGCAATCTCAGCTCTGCCCCACTTCCTGGAATCGTTCACTTCCCTCCCTTGCCTATCAAGAATCCATCTTAGTTTAGTTTAATTTGTTATTATTGTCACGCAAACTGAGGTACAGTGAAAAGCTTTTGTTTGCATGCTAACTAGTCAGACAAAAGACACAATATGAATCGGCCTCATCCTCAAGCATTTTCAGAGTCTTCTTCCACCACCCCTTATGGTTGAGTTCCAAAGGCTGCATGGATCATTAGATGCTTGAACTGCTCGAGGCAGTGGTCAACATAACCACTGCAAAGCATGAGTCAGCTAATCTAAGCCAGCCAGCTAAAGATGTACTATAATTTGTGTCAATGCTGTGAGATAATGAAAAGGTGTTGAAAAGGTTGGGAAATATATTTTATTTGGCTTTCTTGAAACTTGAACTCATAGGTCCTGCTTTTACAGCCAAGACGAAACAATATTTGGGAATTGGGAACCCTGTAAAAGGTGCGGTATTCAACTAATACTCAAGGCATCAACAAATAAAGTTTCAACAAGTTCCCTCATTCAAGTCTCTTCCACAAGGGGAAACACTGCTGGCCTAGTACGGCAATTCCAATGCACAGGAACATGAGGAGAGTGGTGGATTCAGCCATCATGGGTGCCGACGTCCATACCATTGGAAGCATCTACATGACATGCTGCTTCAAGATGGTGCCACCTAAGATCATGGGCCATGCCCTCTTCCCACTGCTACCATTGGGCAGCTGGTAGAGAAGACTGAAGTCCTACACCTCCAGGTTTAGGAAAAGCTACCTTCCAACAATAACAATAAGGTTCTTCAACTAACCCACATGACTCAAATCCTACTTCAACAATAGACCACTACAGTCCACCTCTTGCAGAACCATGGAGTTGGTTGTTTCTCTAATTATATTTTTGCGCTAATGTCGTACTCTCTGCACACTCATCTTTTTTTTAGAATTTTGTGCGCCATTTGTGTATACGTTGTTTTTGTTCAAGTCTTTGTGCTTGTGATGCTGCTACAAGCAGTATTTCTTGTGTAGCTGTACCTCACTGTACTCATGCATAATAATTTGAACGTCTGGCCTGTCCTGTCCGCTCAGGATCTTACAAGTTTCTAAATTCCAAAGAGGAAACTCTAACTACTTTAGCCATTCATAATAGGTAAAGCCTTCATCCCAGAATTAGCCTGGTACACCTCTTTTATACTGCTTCTAATCCTAATTTATTGTTTCTTAAATAAGAGGATCAAAACTGCGCACAAGACTGAACAAAGCTGTGCGTCAGCATGGTGGCGCAATGGTGTAGTTGCTTCCTTACAGCGCCAGAAACCTGAATACGGGTACTGTCTGAAAGGAGTTTTATGTTCTTCCCGTGACTTGTTCGGTTTTCTCCTCAGGCTCCTGTTTTCTCCCACACTCCAAATATGTACAGGTTTGTGGGCTAATTGGCTTGATAAAAATAGTTTAAAAATTGTCCCCAGTGTGTGTAGGATAGTGTTACTGTGCAGGGATTGCTTGTCAGCATGGATTCGGTGGGCTGTAGGGCCTGTTTCTGAGCTGTACCTTCACCAATTCAATGAACAATTTCAATTTTACTTCGGAATCATGTGAGTGACTACGTGAAGAGCCCGTCGGCCTGCATGTGCGTCATTTATGTCAAATGCATGGCGCTCTGACTGGCGTGTTGGCGCGTCACTCCACCAGCGGCAAGTTTTAAATGACCTCCAGGTAAGTTCTTGAACTTAGTCTGCGGTCATTTTGTCTTCTGTCTTGTTACAGCAAGAACACCATGGATAAGGCGAGGGTGGAGTCTCGACGGGCTGCAGGGAGAACCGCTTCTGAAGACAGCGGGAGTGCGGTCAGCGGGCGGCAGTCCGTTTCACCATCGCGTTCGCTGACAGCTCAGCCAGCGATCTCGGGCTCGGTGCCCATGGAGAGCACTTTGGCTACCCCGCGGGTCGGGAAAGCCAAGTGCTAGTCCAACAGGCCGGTTAACTCGGACGAGTCCGGCCGGGAGGGTTCGCCTCCTTCAGCGGGAAGCGTTGTCGGACGCCTTTCCCGAGTGGAGCATCTTATGGAGAAGATGCTCCAACATGTGCTCCTCGGTTGGGAGTCATATCACAGCGGGTCTCGGGGGCCCGCAGCAGCGCCTGGTGCAGGGCTGCATTATGTCTCCCCATCCGAGGATGGGAGTGTAGACCACCAGTCCTGGGCGGAGGAACGCTTGATACGGGACCTGTCAGAAGCAGAGGTGCCAACCATGGTCTCCAAATTTGCAGTGCCGTCGCTGGTTGGGGAGCTGCTGGACGAAGAGCTGGCGGCCAGTATTAACTACCTCGCTTCCCACCAGCTTCAAGAGCAGGTGATGATAGAGACAGCCATGAGGTACCACGCGCCCAGCAACTGCGCTTCCCTCAAGGTACCGGTGGTGAACAACTCCATCCATCTGGAGCTACATTGGTGGCGGCATTAAGACACAAGAGAAATTGCAGAGAATTCTGAACCTGCTGGCATCGGGGTTGACAGCATTCGCCAGGTCGGTGGATGGCTGCGCAATTCAATGAACAATTTCAATTAAACTTCTGTACCTTTAAACGTGTTCCCTTGTGTTGAATGCCAATATGTAATTTGACTTCTTAACTGCATAATGCACGTGCCCACTAACTTCTTTGTTTTGTACACACGAATATCTCTATCTCTATGACTCTATTCAGATGCAATCTATCTCCATTCTTCATTTTTGAATACTCTTACCAAAGAGCATGACTTCACACTTTCTTACATTAAACCTCCATTTGACAAGAAAGTGGGGGAAATAAAAAATGGGATTTATGCAAGATAGTTTTAAATGGATGATTAATGGTCATTGTGGATTCCATATACCAAAGAGTCTGTTTCTGTGTAACATCACTATAATCAGATCTATATTCTGTGTGTAGCTTATGTATAATGTCAAATGCTGCTGGAAATCCAAATATACTACATCCATTGATTTCCCTCTGTCAAGTCTGCTTGTTACAGCCTTGAAAACCTTAAACTGGTCTGCATTTCATAAAACCAGATCGACTTTATTTGATTGCACTAAACCTTTCTTAATAAATTTCTCCTTTGATTGTGATCTCTACTACCTTGCCAGCAAATTAGGAGAAGGCAACAATCTAAGTTCTACACATGTGGATATAAAGACTCTCAGAACCAATCCACCCTGACGTTTCATATGTCAATATGATCAAACTGTTTGAATGTTCATAAATCTTTACTTAACACGACTTAAAAAATGAAATTGAAAAAATCAATACAAAACACTATTGAACAATGAACAGCAATGTAGCAGATGTAATTAAATCAAAAATACAAAATTTACCTTACATAATAAATAGGCTTGCGCTATTTAGCTTGTGCTAAATACAACCTGCTGCAGGTGCAGGGGAAAAATTACTGTTTATCCCTGCTGGTCTTGGTTTTCTATTGTCCAACCCAATATCTCGGCTAGTAGATGATGCTACACTCCACACACTCGTGCAGTAACCAACATTGACACCTGAACAAATGTACTTTGGAAATCCAAAATTGTGACATTCTTTGTTTTATTTGTTCTATCGTATTATTGTCAGCTATTAATATCCTTAGTCTAATAAATCTGACAAACAGAATTTCCTTTTGATTAACCAATTTAGTAATTTTATGGTTTTCTTAGTGTCGTGATATCACTTCTTCAATATGGATTCCAAACGTTTCATAGAATAATTCTGTTTTCTCTCTCCCTTATTTCTTCAATAGACACCTGCTGCTTTTCAATCTATTCAAATATTTCCAGAATCCTGAGAATTTTGCAAGATTGCAACAAATGCATTCCCTATCAAGGCAGACATTTTTTCTCATACCATAGCAGGCAGACCATTAGGACCAGGGGATTTGTTGACCTTTAGTCCCATTCATTTGTCTTGTACTTGTTCTCCAGTGATATTAATTATTTTAGGTTTCTCACATTTTTTTTGCCCCTGGCTACCCATCATTTTTGGTGTGCCAAATCTTCTAACAGTGAAAACGGATACAAGATATTTCTTATTAATTAGTCATTATTATTAATTTCACCGTTTTAGCTTCTAAAAGAACATATTTATTTCTGTTGCTCTCTTTGATACATTTTTATAGGAACTCATATAAAGTTTTAATGTTCTTGCTGGTGTACTCTATAAAACTGTTATGACTATAAATTGGTTCTTTCTCTTTAATATTATCCTTAAACTCTTTAATTAGCCACATGTGGATCAATTTTCTCATAAATCCATTATTTCTTAAATGGAATTCTGTGAATTTTGAAATAGTTCTTTAAATATCTGAAATTATATCTCTGTCAATTCATCTCAGGTTATTTATTTACATGCCTTTATTTACATTTTAGATCTAGTTTCAAACATCTTTTGTTGTAATCCTTTAAACTAAAGTATGCCTGAGCTGCAATCCTCCACAATACGATTGCTAACCAATCCTGTCTCAGTATGCACGACCAGATCTAAAATAGCTTATTCATTGGTTTAGTTTATGTTAGAGATACATCACGAAAACAGGCCCTTCAGCCCACTGAGTCCGCACTGACCAGCGATTCCCGCACATTAGCGCTACCCTACACACATTAGGGACAATTTACACTTATACCAAGCCCATTAACCTACAAACCTGTACGTCTTTGGAGTGTGGGAGGAAACCAAAGGTCTCGGCGAAAACCCACGTGGTCACGGAGGGAACATATAAACTCCATACAGGCAGCACCCTTAGTCGGGATCGAGTCCGAGTCTCCGGCGCTGCAAGCGCTGTAAGGCAGCAACTCTACCGCTGCTCCACCATGTAGCCCTCTGGTTGTATCCACAGTGCAAATGTAGTTAAGAATTTGTGATTCTGCATTTTATTTTCCTAATTGGTAGGCAAATTGAAAATGTCCTCATCTGAAGCATCTTAAACTATTTAGTTTAATTCAGCCCAGATATTTAATTCACAAGTGAAATCTATCAAACTAAACAGAGCCTTCCTCACTACTACTATTGCTGGTGCCATATAAACCGATACCCTCTTTCCATCATGCCCTGAACTGTCTGGCCAATGCCAAATTGACCAAGGCTCAGATGGCAATGCACTGATTCTTTCTTTTGTTATTTTGCTTGTTAGTTTAGATCTCAGTTCTTCATTCTCCCTCTGCAGAAATTTATTTTTGCTTGTCTGTTGATAATTCTCATGTGGTCTACAAAAATCATGATACCCCCACCCCCCTCCCTCTCCCCACCAGATACAAACTCACAGCCACATAGAACTACATCTGTCACTCATTTCACACTACCATCACCACCACCTAGTACCACATTCCTTTCAATAAGCACAACATGAAAAGCCCCTTCTACCATGTCACTTCACTGCTGGCATGATGCTTTCATCAATGCAGTTAACAAGATGCTCATATTTGTTGGGCAAGTAAAAGGTCTGAGGGTTCCTCGCCCTCAATCACTGACTAAATCTAAAGTGCTTCTCAACCTTGGTGATGTGACTGTCCCCCCAACTTTCTATTGTGCAGCCAGCGGAAGTGATAGAGGTTGGTAAAATTATGAGATTTAAAAGATACTTGGGCAGAATATCGGTCAGCCCCAGGCAAGTAGGTCTATCTTGGTTAGGCATCTTGGTTGGCGTGAACACGCTGGGTCAAATAAGTTGTTTCCATGCAATAAAGCCCTATGACTCTCACTCTGAAGATTCACTCATGAAAAATCTCTGCTTGGACATATATCCAGAAAATAACTTGCACTGCATAAACATTATACAATCAATGACCTCTGTCAAGAAGAGGAGAAGAGTTCAAATTCCTTATTTGATGCATTTATTTTCTTATGGATATTGCCTCAAGAATTTAAGATCGGCAGAAACAATTTGAAACTCACTGTTTCGAGACCCAAGAGAACCAGGAGTGGGATGGTTGTCATTCCTCCCTGAATCCATTCATCCAGAGACACTGTACCATCATGGTCATAATCTATCTCTTCCATCATCTCCTGAAGAATCTATCAATGAAAAGAAAAACCTTTATAAACACAATTAACTTGCACACAATTTCATCTATGTTATGGTCAGTTTAGTTTAGTTTAGTTTAGATAAATAGCATGAAAACAGGCCCTTCAGTCCACGCCATCCATCAATCACCTGTTCATACTAGTTCTATGTTATCCCACTTCCTCATCACTTCCGACAGACTGATGGGCAATTTACAGATTCAATTAACCTACAAATCCGCACATCAATGGGATGTGGGCAGAAACCCACATGGTCACAGTGAGAATGTACAAATTCCACACATACAGCACCCGAGGTCAGGATTGAAACTGGGTTTCTGGCACTGTGAGCAGCAGTTCTACCACTATGCCAGTGTGCTGCCGAACCATCTTGAAAACCCAACCATCTAACCATATAACGAAACTGCTTTGAAATGGAATCATCTCATTAAAAGTAAGACTTCTGAAATATCTTTCATTTATAATAACTCTCTCACACGAGTCTGCTTCTGTGTTGTTTAACTTACCACAACAAACTTCTGCCCGACTGAAGTAAGAGGGATTTTGGTACCCATGCCAGTTTATGCTTTCATGTTAAAAAATATGCAGATATCAACAGTGATTAACAACTGCCGGCACAACATCAAAGATTTTAGCTCTTTTTCTGTTGCCTGCACCTCCAGGCCTGGGAAAGCATTCATACCCCCTAGTGACAAACCCTTCTTCAGTCTCCAACATTTCTCCTCCTCATGGACTTCCCCTGCTGGCCTTCTACCCTCTCTGGACCTTTGGATTTCCAATTGCCTGGAACAGCTTTTTTTTCCACCATTAGCTTTATTGGTATTGGTTGATAATTGTGAAGTGAAGTGAGATATAGTGAACAAATGTGTTTGTCTACTATCTCGTGAAATCGTACTATATTTGATGACAATCAAGCCATACTTAAGTACCACAGGTAATGCAAAGAGAAAAATACCAGAGTGCCAAATATAGTGTTACAACATTATATGTTACAGAGAATGTGCAGATGAAAAGAAAAGCAGGGGCTGCAAAGAGGTAGGTTTGGAGATCAAGACCACACGCTGAGACCGTATAGTAGTGTGATGACAACAGGGAAGAAACTGTTTCTGAATTGAATTTGTTGAGGTTATAGGACTTTATAGTAGGGATTGTAATATCGTTGGTATATGCTCTCAAGCTTTTGTACCTTTTATCCCCACAGAAGAGGAGAGAAGAGGAAAATACCAGGGTATAAATGGTCCTTGATTATGATGCCTGCTTTTTTCCAAATAGCCTGAAGTATAGATGGAGTCAATGGGGGTGGGGGCAGGAGATGTATGATGGACTGGGCTACATCCAGAACTCTCTGCAACTTCATGTGGGTTCCTGGGTTGTGCTCTTGCTGAACCAAGCTGTTATGCATCCTGTTATATGTTCTTCCTGATAGAATGTTTTCTACATTCTACGTAGAGTAGGCAGGATTTTTTTGGATCATGCCAAACTTCCTCTTCCTCCATATGACAAAAAAGAAAAGTCACCACCTGGATACTTACAGCAATGTTCCACCAGCCCAAAGATACAAGCAAACAGACACTGTTACATCAACTCAACATGTTCCAATTTTCCTTCAACCTTTTTTTTTCTACATGGAACATCAAACAATATAGTTCAGGAATGGTTCCTTCGGCCTGCAACGTTTGAGACGAACATGATGGCCCGGTAAACTGATCTCATCTGCCCGTACTTGATCCACATCCCTCTATTCCCTGCACTTCATTGTGCCTATCTAAAACCTCTTAAATGCCACTATTGTATCTGCCTCCACCACCATCCCTAGCAATGCATTCTAGACTGTTACCACTCTGTGAAAAAAAACTTGCATTCACCTCTCCACTAAACTTTCCCCCTCTTACCTTATAGCTATGGCCACTATAAGGTAAGAGGGGGAAAGTTTAGAATGACTACTCTGTAAAAATTGTATCCAATTTTCCACGTAAATCTTATTATCATGCATCAATGGGTCACCAGCAATCAACAGTGTTATTGTGTCTTCTTCTGCTTCAGTCTGTTCACTGAGTTAGCTGGTCAGTTACTATTCTTGTGTTGACTTGTGAAGAAATAATTATTCTCTTAATTTGTTCTTATGCAATTCAATTGTTCTAATCTTAAGTAATTGGTAAGAGTTCTGTGCAATATACTATTTGTAAAGATTGCAATGATTTATATAGTTATATTTGGAAGATAAGCTAGCTAGCCATTTTCTTTATACAAGGTTGGGTCTATTTATGTGCTATAATAATGTCTATTTCTAGGAGGCAAGGAATTTTTATTTAAACTTAAATGATGACGAACAACAAAACTTCATTTCCACGTTTTCCCTTTAAAAAAAATGTAAATACTTAGTTGGAAACTTTCATTGGGCTGCACATTCTAAGAAAATTGCTGAGTCGTGCACACTAAAGCAGTTTTACACAAACACCAATTCTGTTTGGAGCACTTTTTAATGTTGATCTGTTGCTGATGATCTCCAGCAACACAGCTTTTCAGTTGTGCCATTTCACAGTGAAATATTTAGAGAAAATCTAAATTGTTTAGTTTAAGTGACTGAGGTGGCATTTTTTTGTGTAAACGTAACCCTCCAGTCTGAACAAGTAGCAAGGTACTTTACTATAACATTTAACTCTTTCAAACAACAATTAATCAATTAAATTACCAAGCAATTAGTTATCTTATGAGATGTTGATGCAACAAATGAATTTAACATTATTGGCAGATGCAGAAACTTGTTAAAATCAGGCAAATTAGTGAAAATCGTTTCCTCCTACTAGAGGTATCAAAAACAAGATGGCATAAGTTTAAGGTGAGGGGAGTTTTGAAGGGGATCTGAAGGTTTTTTTTATACAGTGATTGACATCGGAAGTATGTTGCCAGAGGAGATAGTTGAATCTGATGCAAGATATTTGACTGTACAACAAATATTTGAGATGCACTGAGGCAGACACTGAAATAGGAAAGGCATCAAAGGATACCATCCTAATATGGGCTCATGGGATTGGCATCCATGGGATCACCATGTATGGGCAAAATGATCATCATGGACTTGGTTGCACAAAGGGCCAATTTCTGTGCTTTGTGATTTTCCCATGATAATCTACAGAGGCCCCTCCACAAAGTAAGAGCACAATCGTGTAACACCAATTAGGCCCAATTGTGAAATATCAATGAAGGCGGGTGCCCACCATCACTAATAACATAAAATAAATAAATATGAACAGTATGTTTCAAGGTACAGAGGCATGTGCCCTGTTTCTGATGAAAGGACATGGACGTAAAATGTTAATTCTGCTTCCCTCTCAGTATGTCAAGCAACAGCTGTAGAGTCCTTCATTTTACATCAGACTTCCAGCACTTGCTGTTTTTATCTTTAGGTTTATATGCCCGAGCTGCCCTTCTCATCTAGAGTTCATGCCATATTAATTGCCAACAAGCTTTTGATTATCCATGCCATTTTTACTCTTGCTTTAGAATATTTAAGTCTAATTCCTATTAGTCTAATGAGGAAAGAAAATGTATATATTTTTAGGCAATACTTGATCCTTATGTAGTGAGCAGATAACAGGCCTCCTTGGGGTGGAGATGCATCATTTAATTTCTAATTAAACTCATTAACCAAGGTTAAAAATCAGCTCATTATAGCACTTTTAAGTTGACTAGGAGACAGCACTGCAATCAAATCAAAATGGTAGAAGTTTAAAACTGGCCAATATTTCAAATTAATTCTTTACAGCATCTCCGACAGACTGGATTTTGAAACAATTTCAAAGTTTAACATGCAACCTGAACTTGCAGTGCCACTTGTCCCCAGAAGTTTGCTGGCAGCATGCACCTGAAGCCAAATGGTTAATCAAAATCTCAATTAACATTCAGAGAACGTGCGCTTGGGATTGTTGAAGCTTGGAATTCTGAATGCACACCCTTGGGCTAGAGACCCCTTAATAGAGTTCTGCTCTGTACCACAAAGAGATGTGCAAGGTGTAAAGGTACATTGTAGTTATTTAAATACTAATTTTCTTACATAAATAATAAATTAAAATGCTGAATTATGAATTATGATTCATTGAAAGGGATCAGAAGAGGGAAATATCGGAGAGAAAGCAAACTGCTCACTTAGCAAACGGAGAAAAGAATACAGTTAAATTAGATGATAATTACAATCAATAAAGAGGTTTCCTCCAAATAGTCAAATATTGGAGCTGAGCAATATCAGTGTTTGTACATTGGAGACCCTTAAACAATAAACACCTAAACATTGTGACATAAGTAACATTTAACAGTCAAACACAAGCAATTTATTATCTTTTTTTCATTTCCTAAATATACCTCACCCCACTCAAGTAAACTGATCATGAACTAGCCCCAACCGTAGGGACGGTGGGATTTCCATTATTAATTAAAGAATTCGTTAAACTATTTTTATACACAGTTTAGGATTTTAATATAAATATTGAAAAGTGGGTAAATGTCCTTAGTAATTTGGATGGATGTTCCCAAGATGCTGACACCATCACCATATATCAACTGCTGGGAAATGCAACACAATTCCTTTCTCTCTTCAAAGGGCCTGTCCCACTTGGCGATTTTTTTGGCGACTGCCGGCATCATTGACTGACGTATCAGGTCACCAAAAAAGTTGCGGCGTGATGATGTATTGACGGGGTTTCTTCAAGTGTCGCAACACTTTTTTTGTTGCAGCTGGATTTTGAAATGTTCAAAATCTTTCGTCAAAATGATATGTCAGTCAATGACGCTGGTGAAAAAAATCGCCAAGTGGGACAAGCCCTTTACCCTCCTCCTCACATCCTTGAATTTTTCTTTCCTCTGTCTGGGAGCATGCTTCACTGAGTACAGGTTACCATTCAGTCCATTGGTTCCATTCTGACTCCATATACAGCCAAATATTCAGCTCCATTCCCCCTCGTCTTTGTCCTTACAACTTGTAAATTGTTTTCATTCATATGCCCTTTTGAGCAGCTGGATTTAATTGTGTTTCCATCATCTTTGAAGGCAGTGAGCTCCAAATCATCAGTACTCTGCAGTAAACAACGTATTTTGTCAACCCCACACTGCCCTTGCTGTATTATTTGTCTTTCAATGTGTTTTTCCCCCTTCCCCCATACACCTCCTTTAGTCGACGATTGTGAATCGTCGACTAATCTGAACAGCTTCTTTTCATTTATCTGATCTAAGGCAGTCACAATCATGTACATTTCCAGTAGATCTCCTCTTAACCTTCTGTACTCCTGTTAGGTGTTTTCAACATTTTCTATTTGTATAACCGCTCTGCTTTTTGTACTTTACATCTTTATTAATGAATCCCTGGATTCCAATGCATTATACTCATTGATCTTTCAAAATGTTCAGAAACTTTCAAAGATTTATCTTCTGCTTTGTTATCTCGAGAGACCCTGCACATAAACAAATCCAAATCAAGAATTTGCTATTATGCAGCACCATTTTGTGGTACATTATATCAGCTTGCTTCATTCACATGATTATTTAGAAACAGCCATGCCCCAGCTGAATTGAAGACATTACTTGGTGCTTCAAAAAATTAGATAAAAGCAATGCAATCTTAGACAACTTTAGCTATAAAACTAGTGACAGATGATACAAAAGTATTGTTAAATGCACAATTAACATTTGTAAATGTCTTACAATGTCATGGAAGTAATGACAGACACAATACGAAGTGTCAAGAGATCATCACATAAAACTCATTTACTTTCCATAAACCACGCACAATGTAACCCAAAACGACAATCATAGCCATCGCACTAACCCTGGAGTGGCTCTGCACAACTAGTTAAGTTCCAGGTCTAGCACTTTCAACCATTTCACACGTAGTATCTAGGTCTCATGGTGCAAATGCTTCCTCTTCACCCCAATAGGCATTTGACAGATGTGCAGTCAGTCTTTTTGACTTTCTCAATCTCTTTGATAATTGAAATGTTTAAATAATTAGAAATAATTTATAAAATATCAAATTAATATTTTAAATTGCGATAATAAAACTATAGAACATAGAACAGTACAGCACAAGAACAATGTCTGTGCCAAACATAATGCCAAGACCATCACTATCACGAGCCACATCCCTCCATTCCCTGCATATCTCTATGCCTTTATAAAAGTTTTTTAAATGCCACTAACATATCTGTTTCAACCACCACTACCACCAGTACATTCCAGGCACTCACCACCCTCTATGTAAAAAAATTCACTCACTTTAAAACTATGCCCTCCAGTATTTAATTTTTCCATCCTGGTGCAAAGATTCAGACTAACTATGCATTTAATAATTTTATACACTTCTATCAAGTCTCCCTACAACCTCCAGCGTTCAAGGGAAAACAATCCAAGACTATCCAGCATCTCCCTGCAGTTAATTCCACCTAATCCATGCATAATTCTGGTAAACCTCCTCTGCACACTTTCCAAAGCCTCCACATCATTCCTGTAATGGGGCGACCAGAACTGCACAGAATACTCCAAATGCGGCAAAACCAAAGTCCTATGAAGCTGCATCATGAATATTATTATCATATTAATCTCCTTTTTTTTTAAATGATCTATTACAGATAGGTCAGTGACTTATTCAAATGAATGGGTCCAGTTAACTTTGGCTGGTTGAAAACTGCAGAGCCGGGTACAAAGTCCATCCATCTCCTCAGCTCAGGACATTCATGGTCTACCCTTGGATTTGGTGCTGTGGCCAGCAACAGAACAAATGGTCAAATGTGCCAACACCCGACTTTCAACATGCACTTATGTTGGTGTAAAAGTCAGGAAGAGTCAGACACAATAGAAAGACCTTGCCTGTGGTTCTCTTCTCCAGGTGAATGTAAATTGTATTTTTGCTCAATAACTCTGAATCAGTAAATCACTGTTTGATGTTGGGAAAAAAATCTGTAATTATTTTAATATTGCTCACTGTTTCTAGCATATTTATTGATAAACCATGCTTCATAAATTGCTCCACATTTCAAACAATATATTAAAGAGTCATTTATATTTGGACAGAGAAACAGCTGCACATATTTTTTTATCATGTTGCTATTGCATGTAAATGTCATTTTGACAATTTTAAAGACAATATAATTTCAACGTGTAATTTTAATTTGTGAATTCTATACCGAGTAAAACATATACAATGATACTACTGGATTCTATTCAAATTCTTAATTTTTAAAGGAATCTATTATAATATGAATTATTTTGGGCTTTAGCATGAGCACTAGTTAATCAGGTTATTACATTAAATTAAACTAGATTTGAATACCAGAGCAAAATAAATCCAAAAGTGCTTCAGTGAAAACTCGGCTTTAAGTAAAAGTCTACATTTTTACTATTACTTATATGAGGGAAGGTGATTTTGGTTTATTTGATCGCTGGGCATTTCTATCCAGGTCCTGGAATAAAAGCATTTGCTGAACAAAATGTAAATGGTGCTTCAAATATCTTTCATGTTTAATTTTTTTCCCTCTCATATGTTCCTTGAATGCAAATTAAAGAACATAGAATAAAATAATTATTTCTTTAATCTTTTCCTTGAATGCCAATTATAAAACTTATTTGTACACGTGTGTGTGCACACTGAAGGGGCTGTCCCACTGCGGCGACCTAATTGGCGAGTTTAGAAGAGTTTAGGAGAGTTTGAAAAAGTGTCATATTGAAGACCTCCTTCGACTATGTAGAAGACCAGCTTCGACTAGCTACGGGAAAATTGGACACCAAATAGTGGAGAGTGAAGACGACCTCCTTCGATCTCATTCGACCTCCCTTCGACTATGTTGAAGAGTATCTATGACTACCTTCGACTACCTTTGATTACCTTCGACTACCCTCGATTACCTATGAATAACACGCCGACTAATTTCGACTAAACCTGCGAGTAAAAACAATATTGATTTTTTCCATGGTGATCTTTTTGTTCTGGCAGGCATTTTTCAGCATGTTGAAAAATACGCCGCGACCTAGCTGAGGCCTCGAGTACGCGGGGACTACTCTCAAGCATGAAGGAGAGTTACAAAGACCTCCTAGGACCTCGTGTCGACCATGCTGCGAGTATGAGTTGAGGGCAAACTCTTCTAAACTCGCCAATTAGGTTGCCGCAGTGGGACAGTCCCTTCATACTTCAAATGTTCAATGGGATAATAACAAAACCAAACTAATAGTTATGCACATTTAGAGTAATAATTTCTCATGCAGGAAATTAAAACAACCCCAGTCAAATTATCGTCAAAAGTAGTTTCTTTGTAAAAGAATAGGATCCAATTTGAACCTTAGTCTGAGACTAAATCTGCTCAGAATGTGCTTGGATAATTCACCTAGTTTCAAAACATATTAATGAGAGCATGCATTCACTTTGCCAGCGATCATTTTAAATCAAAATGTATAAGACTGAATTTAAAATGCGATCAAAATAGAAATAAGAGGCTAAAAGCAATAGATGACAAAGTACAATGTTATACATTCCTCAGTGGTATCACTGGATGAGCCCCAATTTGTCCACAGTGCTTTTCTGTGATATCAACTGAAGACATCAAGAGGTGTTACAACATTGCTTCTCATTTTACAGGGGATCAATTGCTCAATAGGCCGGCATCTAACTGGAAACTCATGTCCACACATATGCAAAATTACTTATATTTCAATCTACATAGAGAACAATAGATGAATGAAACAACATTAATCCACAATCAGATGACTACTGAGAACACTACACCACATCAGTACACATGAATTATTTGCAACTATTATAAACAGAGATAATTTATCTGAAATTATTTTATTATTAGTTACTCCATGTGATACGTTTTGGCATACATAAAGTCCTGGGGGACCAGAGGGGATGGCGGGTGGGGTGGGGGGGGGAGATCAGGGGACGGGGTGGAGACAATGAGTGGGTTATGCTTTTGCAGGAGGAAAGTAGGTCAAACAGGTCATTCAGTTGAGAACTGTTTTTGTGACTTGCAGACGGCATTTATGCTTCAAGTCCTTAATGCGTGACTACATCTAATTAAGAATCATGACGCCGATAACTTTTATTGCAAAATTACTGTAAAAATCTATTTCTAGAATAAGGTCAATTTTTTGTCACTAAAAATATCCCTTCTCATTTTCACATGAAAACATATACCTACTGATAGAAGCCTAAAAATGTCTAACTGATCAAGTATCAATATGTCATTCATTATTCTTAAGGGACGATTGAATTGCCCTGGGCCAAGCTTGTCTGAGTAAGTTACTGAATATTTTTAATGCTGCTTCATGCCTGTGCACTCATTATCTAAGATTAGTATTCAGGACATTTGACCTCAATGTCATGATCTAGGAAGATTTCTAAGGAAAATAAACAAACCTTCATTTAAAGAAAATGTGCACAAATACGGAGTCCTTCTTGAGAAGAAATGAATTCAATTATTGATCATTAAACAAAGGTTTCAATGTTTCCAATCCCACCCACCCAGTGTGATTATAGCACCACCAAGTGAGCGTGAGCTGAAGTTACATACTGGTTTGAGTTCGGTCACATCCCATTGTAGATATTCAGCGACATGCATCATTTGACTGATGATCTGGTCAAGTTCCTGCAGAGGAAAGAACATATTATTTTTTTCCACCAACACAATTTGCTATAAACAACATTCCTATTAATGCAAATGTTGCAGAACACCTTAGACAAAAATTATATTAATATTAGGATATTCTTCTGTCCGGTGTTTTTCGAAACAGCATGATAAAAAGGCATATATATGGTCAGAGTAAAACGGGACTGCTAGGAGGTAGTGACCACAATATGATAAGTTTTAATCTGCAATATGAGAGGGTGAAGGTTAAATCAGAAGTGTCAATGTTGCAGTTGAACAAAAGGGACAATGAAGGCATGAGTGAGGAGGCAGCCAATGTCGACTGGAAAAGGATCCTCGCAAGAGTGATGGTGGTACAGCAATGGCAGGAATTTCTGGGCTTAATCCAGAAGATGCAGGATTATTTCATTCCAAAGAGGAAGAAAAATTATAAGGGGAGTAAGAGGCAACCGTGGCTGACAAGGGAAGTTAAGGATAGAATAAAACTAAAAGAAAAGGTGTATAACATAGTAAAGAGTAGTGGGAAGCCAGAGGATTGGGAAACTTTCAAAGGACAACAGAAGGTAACAAAAATGGCATTACGGGGTGAAAAGATGAAGTACGAGGGTAAGCTGGCCAAGAATATAAAGAAGGATAGTAAAAGCTTCTTTAGGTATGTTAACAGAAAAAGATTAGTAAAGACAAATGTGGGTCCCTTGAAGGCAGAAACAGGTGAAATTATTATGGGGAACAAGGAAATGGCAGAAGAGTTGAACAGGTACTTTGGTTCTGTATTCACAAAGGAAGACACAAACAATCTCCCAGATGTACTAGTGGATAGATGATCTAGGAGACAGAGGAACTGAAAGAAATTTGCATTAGGCGAGAAATAGTATTAGAGTAGTTTGATGGGACTGAAGGATGATAAATCCCCAGGGCCTGATGGTCTGCATCCCAGGGTACATAAGGAAGTGAGTCTAGAAATTGTGGATGCATTGGTGATCATTTTTCAATGTTCTATAGATTCAGGATCAGTTCCTGTGGATTGGAGGGCAGCTAATTTTCTCAAGAAAGGAGAGAGAAAACGAGGATTATAGACAAGTTAGCTTGGTGGGGAAGATGCTGGAGCCAATTATTAAAGAAGTAATAATGGTGCATTTGGATAGCAGTAAAAGGATTGGTCCTAGTCAGCATGGATTTATGAAGTAAAAATCCTGCTTGACTAATCATCTGGAATTTTTTGAGGATGTGACAAGTAAAATGGATGAAGGAGAGCCAGTGGATGTAGTGTTGGAGCACATGGTATTGGGGGTAGGTTGTTGACATGGATAGAGAATTAGTTGGCAGACAGGAAACAAAGAGTAGCAATAAACGGGTCCCTGTCAGAATGGGAGGCAGTGGCGAGTGGAGTGCCGCAAGGCTCGGTGCTGGGGCCACAACTATTTACAATCTATTTTAATGATTTAGATGATGGGATTGAAAGCAACACTAGCAAATATGCAGATGACACAAAGCTGGGCGGCAGTGTGAACTGCGAAGAGGATGCTAGGTGGTTGCAGGGTGACTTGGATAGGTTAAGCGAGTGGGCAGATGCGTGGCAGATGCAGTATAATGTAGATAAAGGTGAGGTTATCCACTTTGGCGGCAAGAACAAGGAAGCAGGTTATTATCTCAATGGTGTCAGATTAGAAAAAGGAAGTGCAACGAGAACTGGGTGTCCTTGTACACCAGTCACTGAGAGTAAACATGCAGGTACAGTAGGCAGTGAAGAAAGCTAATGGCATGTTGGCCTTCATAACAAGAGGATTTGAGTAGAGGAGTAAAGTCCTTCTGCAGTTGTATAGGGCTCTGGTGAAACCACATCTGGAGTGCAGTTTTGGTCTCCTAATTTGAGAAATGACATCCTTACTATTGATGCAGTGCAGCGTAGGTTCATGGGGTTAATCCCCGGGATATGAGGAAATCGTCATATGAGGAAAGATTGGAAAGAGTGGGCTTTGTGTTCACTGAAATTTAGTAGGATGAGAGGGAATCTTATAGAAATGTATAAAATTATAAAAGGACTGGACAAGTGAGATGCAGGAAAAATGTTCCCAATGATGGCGGTCCAGACCAGGGGCCACAGTCTTAGAATAAAGGGGAGGCCATTTAAAACTGAGATGAGATAAAATGTTTTCACCCGGAGAGTTGTGAATTTGTGGAATTCTCTGCCACATTTGGCAGTAGAGGCCAATTCACTGGATGAATTTAAAAGAGTGTTAGATTAGGGGCTAACGGAATCAAGGGATAGTGGGAGAAGGCAGCACGCGTCACTGATTGTGGATGATCAGCCATGATCACAATGAATGTCGGTGCAGGCTCGAAGGGCCAATTGGCCTCCTCCTACACATATGTTCTATGTTTCTATGTTTCTTAGTCCAAGCTGCGCCTTGCCATCAGCCCCAGAAACATTTTCTAAAAAATAAATAAGTACACTTTTATCTGGATTATACCACCTCTTTTATACTCATCATGCATACAACGTGGTGTGAAGTAACAATCTTTCAACTATATAAAAGAATCAGATGCAGGATGTAGCCTTGCTGACTATTTATCGATGCTCTCAGGAACTTTCATTCCTCTCCCAGGCAAACCCATTCTCTGTGAGCCCAATATTACTGACACCAGAGGAAAAAAAAGGACAAAGGTTCAAATATATCAGTTTAAGAAACTCTGGTGAAGTGGTTCAGTATTCCCGCCCTTTTAAGAATGAGAATCATTGGAAGCTTAGTAATACAGGAATTTCACCTGCAAGTGTCTGGTGTACGTACAGCAACATCAGGGGTAGCTGGTCGAAAGGAATTGTGATCTTTAGTTAGATTAATAAAAGGAGTGCATGTGGGCTAAAGTGTAAATCAGTTGATAATATGTAAGTGGTTAGGTGAGCCACTGTATTTAAGAGAGTACCGAGAATGGCACATGTGTTGAGATGGTAGGTCTGTTAAGTGGACACAAAACTCAACTTAACGCAGAGACAATGAACAAAACAACCAACAAAGAAGCACAAGCCAACATCGACCTTCCATCCTAGTACTCTTCCCTCCCAATGAGCAATCCACACAGGGACTTAGTTAAGGATTAGGGCAATCACACCATAAAATGCCATCAAGCGGCAAGCATTTGAGGGGAGAGAGTAATGCAGAATATTTAACTTATTTGCACATAATGTAGGATGAGGGAGATCAAGAGGATGTGTGTGGAAGATGCAGCTTAGGCTGAATAGAGAGAGCATGTAACACATATTCTAACAGAATGTAGTAATAAATGGTCCTCAGCTCAAATCATTCATGGTTTCCCTCTTCACAAATACTGTGTGTTTCCAGTATTTTCTGTTTCATTTTAGTTTTCCAGCATCTGTAAAGTACTTCTCTCTCTTGGGATATTTCACAAAATGTCTCAGTGAGAGATCATTAAAAAAAAAAAACAATCAGTGCGAGGATGATCCTATTTCCATGTGCAGTTTTCACTAAATTTCCATATTACTCTCATTGGTTGTGTTCACCTCTTTTGACTTCACCTTCCTTCTCATGCATTTCCCTCAGTCAGCAGAACATGGCAATTATTTTTGAAATCTGCCTCTTGTCAAAACGATATAATAGCTGCAGGAATATTCCAAATATGGCCTCCACCCATCCAGTAACTGAGGTGGTGATGGCAATGACCTCACTATTATCTGTGTTTATTAAGTTTAGAGATACAGCATGGAAACAGGCCCTTCGGCCCACCGAGTCTATGCCGACCATCGATCACCCATTCACACTTGTTTCTATGTTATCCCACTTTCTCAATCAAACCACACACATTAGGGGCAATTTTACAGTGCCCAATTAATCTACACACCAGCACATTTTTTGGGATAGGGGAAGAAACCAGTGAACCTGAAGGAAACCCACATGGTCACAGGAAGAATGTGCAAACTACACACAGACAGCACCAGACATCAGGAACAAACCCAGATCTCTGGTACTATGAGGCAACAGCTCTACCAGAGCAATGCATGTTTCGAATTGTATTAATTAGTAATGTTTGTAAATTATAAGCTTGTTCCCTAAATACATCCATTCAAATTCTGAGATCATCAACTAATCAGTTGAGTGTGAAAAGTGGCACTGTTGGACGCTGAATAACAAAAATATACAGCCATGGGCTTGAATATGACCATTCATGATGGGCGTCCCTTTCCATCAATATGTATTTGTGCTCTTGTGCAGAGGACTAATGACAACAATCCATTATACAAGGATAGATACCAGATGATATCTAATTCATCTTTGGAAATCCTGCAAAAAACTCCTGCAGTGGCTCAGCTTTCTCTCATATCATTTAAAATGAGACAACATTTGATGAATGAACATGCAGTGAAGGATTCTCTGGGAAAGAGTGACCATAGCATGATATAATGACATAGCCCATTGAAGAATGAGAATCATTGGTCTGAAGCCAATATCTTAAACTTAAATCAAGGCAATTACAATAATATGGAGGCAAGTCTAGATAAAGTGTACTAAAAAAAAGTTCAAAGATAAGATGGCGAGATGGTATAATTCATAATTAACAAAGTAAGGCTCCATGAGCAGGTTAATCTATCTATGGTTAACTAAAACGAATTAAAGATAATTGAGGATGGTGAATGAGATGGGGGCATTAATGATGAGAAACAGAGAACTTGAACAAATATTTGGTAGCTATGTTCATGGAAAATGTTAAAATTATTCCAATAATATCAAACAAAAGTGTTGATGGGAAAGCAAGGGAGGGATTAAAGCAATTACTATCACTGTAGAAAATATATATTTTATCTATGTCTTTCTTATCCACTGTGTTTCTTTTCACTGCCTTGTAGAATTTGTGCAATTAATGTAATTCTTGGGATAGATCATGGTTGAGAGAGGGGCCCGACTCGCAGCTCAATGTTCCGGGATTTCATTGTTTCAGATGTGATCGAGAGGAAGGCAAAAGGAGATGGAGGAGTTGCACTACTAATCATGGAGACTATCACTGCAGCACTCAGAGAGGATATACTGGAAGCTTCATCTGCTTGAGCGATATGGGAAGAGCTTATAAATGTTAAAGGTGCAAACACTAATGGGATGGTACTACACGCCCCAGTATGACATTTACAGAGTCCCATTATATATATATTTGTTATACTGCTGCATATAAGAATTTCATTGTTCCATTTCGGGACACGTAACAATAAAACACTCCTGACATTGAGTATACGAGTCAGGAAGTTATGATGTAGCTTTTCAGGACTTAGGTTAGGCCGCAAATGGAGTATTATGTGTAGTTCTGGCCGACCCATTGCAGGCAGAATGTGGAGGCTTTGGAAACGATGCAGAGGAGATTAGCAAAATGATCCCTGGATTAGGAGGTTAGCTATATGGAGAGGCTGGACAGACTTGGAGTGTTTTTCCTGGAGATCTAATAGAAGTATATTAAAAAATGAGAGATTATGGATAGAGTGGACAATCAAATGGAAAATCAAATAATAGAGGGTCGAGGTGAGCAGGGCAAAGTTTAAAGGAGTTGTGTGTTGCAACTTTGTTTTTCTTTTCACACAGAGAGTAGTGAGTACCTGAAGCATGATGCAAGTGGTAGTTGAGGCAGATATGATAGCAGCATTTAAGATAGCTTTAGATATTCAGGTAATAGAGGGATATGGATTATGTGCAGGTAGATGGTCTTGACATCATGTTCAGTACAGACATTGTTGGTTGAAGGGCCTGTTCTTGTGCTACTGTTCTATGTTCTATAATATTTGACACAGCTATTATTTTATTTTGAGGATATAATGAACAGGGTGGGAGAACAGGAATTAATAAATGTAGTGTAACTGTGTCTCCAAAGTCCTAATAATATGTCAATATGACTGCCATAAAATGTGACTGCACAAAGTAAGAGGTCATGGAAGTAGGCGCAATTTGTGAGCAAGAAGCGAGGATTGGCAGAGTAACAGAACGTTACGAGTTAGGATGAATTAGATAGTTTCAGGTCTGCAAATTGAAACCTTTAATATGCCATCACGATCATTTCTTAGCTTTCAATTACTTACAGGTGATATTAATGACAGATGAAGAGGCTGAAAGCTTTGCAAATCTGTTAATGATGTGGGAAGGAAAGGTGCAAAGAAGGCATGATGAGTCTGCAATAGAAGGGAGATATGTTTTGTTGGTGGGAACTTTTTGACATTTAGAGTATAATGTAAGGAAATGTGCAGTTATCTACTTACGCGGTTAGAATAAAAAGCCAGACTGGAGTTTAAATTGGAATATAGAATAATGCAGTGTAAAGGGATCTATATGTTCCTCATAAATGTACAAGGTGTTAATTATATCATGCCTGTACAAATGAGTGCAACGTGTCTTGTTACTTCACAGAGGATAAACCTACACAGGAAGTGAGATCAGTAGAGCAGATCCTTAGCCTGCTTTCTGGGAGGAAGGGATCGTCTTTTGATGAAAGATTGTGCTGTGTGGGTCTACATTTTTGGATTTTATAAGAATAGGACATGATCTTAGAAAAACATACAAGCTTTTGAGGTGGCTGAACAGGGTTAAGGAAATCAAGACACAAGAAACTGCAGGTGCTGGTGTCTTGCGTCAAACTCTCGAGGACCTCAGGGGGTCAAGTAGCAACTGTGGAGGGAATTTTGGGTTCTAGCATTCGAAGTATAGTTTCAGAATAAAAAGATTGTTTATTTAAGATGGGGAAAGAGAAAGAATGTATTGAATCTTTTGATGTCTTTACCCTCGGAAGCAGTGGGAGCAGGACCATTGAATCAATTCTGTCAAAATGGACCAATGATCAGGGAGTCAAAGATAACTGGGGAAATGGCAGGAAAGTGAAATTGAGGCAGAGATCAGATCAGCTGTAATCTTATTGAATACAGAGCAGGTTCAAGCAACTGTCCAACTATTCCCACCTATATCTAACGGTCTATATTCTAATGGCTTTCCCGCAGTACTCTTTCGTGCACACAAGATTTAATAACCAAACCTCAGATATCTATCTCTCTTTCCCAGTTTGGAATTTTTTTCCTCATCCCCAATGATTCCTTCTCATCTTCATATGTACTTGAGCCAATCTTTGGACAAAATCCAGTAAAGTGGGGTTTGTTGTGGCCTCTATCAAGAGTTTAATCAGCACAGGGTTAAGGGTTACACCTTAACTGGAGGGGGACCAACAATTCTGGCAGGCACGTTTGCTAAATAGTGGGGGGGAGGGATTGACAAATTGGGAGTATAAAGATGGAGTTGAAGGGGAAGTGACTACAGGAAAATTTACAAAATATTCTCGAATTAAATGGAAGGAAAGCTCGAGAATGGACAACAGAGTAAGGTCAGGGCCAATTGTGAGGGGGGGATGTGAATACGGAGGTCAAAGTGCTGTATATGAATGCGCGAAGTATAAGGAATAAAGTGGACGAGCTTGAGGCTCAGTTAGAAACTGGCAAGTATGATGTTGTGGGAATTACTGAGACATGACTGCCAGAGGGCCAGGGCTGGGAACTGAATATTCAAGGGTATACCTCCTATCGAAAAGACAGACAGGGGGGCAGAGGGGGTGGGGTTGCCCTGTTGGTGAGGAATGAAATTCAGTCCCTTGCAAGGGGTGACATTGAAACAGGAGATGTGGTCAGTATGGATAGAACTAAGAAATTGTAAGGGTAAATATACCCTAATGGGACTAATCTACATGCCCCCAAACAGTAGCCTGGACATAGGGTGCAAGTTGAACTAGGAGTTAAAATTGGCATGTAGCAAAAGTAATGCTGTGGTTGTTATGGGAGATTTCAACATGCAGATGGACTGGGTAAATCAGGTTGGTACTGGACCCCAAGAAAGGGACTTTGTAGAGTGCCTTTGTGATGGATTCTTAGAACAGCTGGTACTGGAGCCTACCAGGGAGAAGGCAATTCTGGATTTAGTGTTATGTAATGAACCGGATTTGATAAAGGACCTCAAGGTTAATGAGCCATTAGGAGGCAGTGTCCATAACATGGTCAGGTTTAATCTACAATTGGAGAGGGAGAAGGGTAGATCAGAGGTGTCAGTGTTGCAGTTGAATAAAGGGGACTATGGGGCCATGAGGGAGGAGCTGGCCAAAGTTGACTGGAAAGATACACTAGCAGGGATGACAGTGGAACGAAAATGGCAGGTATTTCTAGGAATAATACAGAATGTGCAGGATCAGTTCATTCCTAGGAGGAAGAGAGATTCCAAGGGGAGAAAGGGATGACCATGGCTGACAAGGGACGTCAGGGACAGTATAAAAATTAAAGCGAAGAAGTACAACGTAGCAAAGATGAGCAGGAAGCAAGAGGATTGGGAAATGTTTAAAGAACAACAGAAGATAACCAAAAAGACAATACGGGAAGAAAAGATGAGGTACGAAGGTAAGCTAGCCAAGAATATAAAGCTTCTTTAGGTATGTGAAGAGGAAAAAAATAGTTAAGACCAAAGTTGGACCCTTGAAGACCGAAAAAGGTGTATTTATTATGGGGAACAAGGAAATGGCAGATGAGTTGAACAGGTACTTTAGATCTGTCTACATTATGGAGGACACAAACAATCTTCCTGATATAGTAGTGGCCAGAGGATCTGGGGTGACGGAGGAAATCCACATTAGGCAGGAAATGGTGTTGGATAGACTGATGGGACTGAAGGCTGATAAATCCCCAGGGCCTGATGGTCTGCATCCCAGGGTACTTAAGGAAGTGGCTCTAGAAATCGTGGATGCATTGGTGATAATTTTCCAATGTACTATAGACTCAGGATCAGTTCCTATGGATTGGAGGGTAGCTAATGTTATCCCACTTTTTAAGAAAGGCGGGAGAGAGAAAACAGGGAATTATAGACCAGTTAGCCTGACATCGGTGGTGGGGAAGATGCTGGAGTCAATTATAAAAGATGAGATAGCCGAACATTTGGATAGCAATTACCTCATCTTTTATAATTGACTCCAGTCAGCATGAATTACGAAGGGGAAATCATGCTTGACTAATCTTCTGAAATTTTTTGAAGATGTAACTAGGAAAATGGATAAGGGAGAGCCAGTGGATGTAGTGCACCTGGACTTTCAGAAAGCATTTGATAAGGTCTCACAAAGTAGATCAGTGGGCAAAATTAGGGCACATGGTATTGGGGGTTGAGTGCTGACATGGATAGAAAAGTGGTTGGCAGACAGGAAACAGAGAGTAGGGATTAACGGGTCCCTTTCAGAATGGCAGGCAGTGACTAGTGGGGTACAGCAAGGCTCGGTGCTGGGACCGCAGCTATTTACAGGAGGAGCAGGCTAGAAGAGTAGATCAGCTGACTCCTCGCATGGCAATGCAATCTAATGCACTCTGAGAGAAGTACTGTTTTAGAAGGAAATTATGGAACTGCCTGATTTCACTTTGGGATTAAATGTATACAATTTGTTACTTTATGGTTTTCTGTTCCATAGAAGCAAGTTATGGGAATCAATTCATAAGATTTAAAACATAAATAAATTAAATAAAACAGAAATTAAAGTTTTTGTCAAATTTTCTCCTGAAAAATGCAAGCTTTTTCCTATGGTTACTGAATGAAAATAATGTCCTGCATGTGCCTGATTTCACCAAGAAATCATTGTGTGTTAATGCTACTATGGGCAGTGGTTACATTAATGAACTGTTATCTGGTAACCAGGACTATTCATTCACATACACAAATTTAAAATCCACTATAGCAGTTGAAGTAAGTAAATACATGCCTTAACAGTGACCATGATATGACCAGATTGTTTGAAAACACATTTGGTTCACTGCAGGGAAGAATATCTGGCTGACTTGTGACAACCATTTGTAGCTGACCCATAACTGGCTTCAGAAATTATCTTACAATCTTACATGATCAGTAAATAGCTTTGACTGTAACAAGTAAGATAGTAACAAGTACTGCCTTGTAGGCAAACTTCACATCCTATGAATGAATTAATAAAAACCTCAACAAAATAACACAAAAAATGTTATTTTTTTCAATGCAACATAATGCATGACAAGAATGCCAAACGTTGATCTATGCATTGGTCTAATTTGCCAAACAGTGTTGATCATAGTGCTGATACATTTATCACTTCGGCATAGATGCAGACGTTTATATCCACAAGTGAAAGCATTGTTAGAACTTGCTGTGTCACTTTGGCATCTTGTAATAAATGAAATTTGGGACTGAAAGTGATGGAAAAGCTGCCCTTGTTGCATGTATAGCAGGTTTAATATAGCAATGCAAAATATGATAAAACATGCATTTCAGTAAATGAAAACCTCATATAAATCCCTTGTAACTAAAGCAGATAAGTAAGTTTCGATAGTTTATCAAAAGCAAAACACAGTGAACGAAATTCTAGCGATCGCCAGGTCTCTAGAGATCTTACCGAGCTATCTAGCGACCCATTTCCATCAGTGTCATAAAGACGGAACATGACTAAAAGGGAAAATAAAAATAAGTCATTCATCTTTGAAAAGCATCCCTAATACATCAACAAAACTGTATAAGAAAGGGAATATCGAGGGGCTAACTCCACACAAAATATTCTCATATAAGGTGATTTCTGCTTTGCTTCTAGGCCTGTACTAATATGAATTAATTCCAATAATGGCGATGTATGTCCAGCTAATCCGACCATGATTTCCATGTGGAGCGCAACTGTGTTGATATAAAATGAATGTACATGTCAAAATAAACCAGAACTTAACACTTTGCGGATGACCATTGTGGTTTGATAAAATATTCTCGATCTGGGTTTTCAAAACTGGTGTTCTTTCCTTTAGAAAAGACTACAGCTGAACAAAAGGAGATGTTTACAATTAGAGGGGTGGCGGCCATAAAGTAGTTGCAAGGACAGATCTAAAAGTAGGGCCCCTTACAAACGTAATCACAAATAATTGCTATTCTTAGATAAAATAAACTGGGACCTGGACCATTTAAGTACTGGTGATTAGCAAAAGTGCATTTAAAGCCATATTGATAGGTACCCAGGAGGAAAATGAATAAAAGCAATAAAATATGTGAGATAAAATAAAAAGAGTTGAAAGACACTCACATAGAGCAGTAACAGCAGCATAGATCAAAAATCCATGTTTGTGTACAGCACTTCCATGAATCTTCAATCTTAATGCTAGTCCATGAGAAAAGAAACTGGGGAGGTAACAATTAGCTCATATGCAATTTTACCTCATGGAAGGATGTGGATGTGAGTGGTGTGCTGGGAAGAGAGGTGGGGGTCAACCCATTCAGCCTTCCATTAAAGTCTAGACCAGTGGTAACTGTGGGCGATAAGTCTGGGCAGTAGACGCAGCCATGCTTTAGATTTATTATTAGTCAAAGTCGCAACATGCTGACAGCAGATATCAAACAGCAAAAGACAAAAGCACAATTTCCAGAGAGACAGCTCTGTTTACAATTAACAAACCACTGTTAGATTAGTTAAATTATGCTGATGGAGTCTTGGGGTTCCACAATAAATAGCATGATTGTATCTATATCTATCATTGCATTATTACTAATGCCTCTGCTATCCAACCATTCTCATGAGATGACTAACCATGTATCACCTTCTCAGGCTATGTCCTATAAATCCCAAATTGGATTTAATATTCATATATGGGCAATAAGGGAGAACTGTGAAAACAAGGAAATAATTTACTCATTAACATCTACTTGGATTATTAACTATCAAATTAATAATTGGTTTAAATAGAAACAGTAAGTACTCTTGCTATTCACTAATTGTAAAAACTTTTAATGTTTTATTATCGTTTCATTAAGCAGATGGTTGGCTTAATAAATGTACTTTAGAGGTTAAGGGATTTTATTTTAAATGTATTGACAAAGAAAGTACTTAAAAAGCACATAAGTACTTTGGACAGTACACAGGGCAGATGATGTTCAAGATGCTGATTCAACAAATGTTCTTGATCCATTATTAGCTTCAAAAATATGTTCGAACAGCAAGTCAAATGGCTTTTTTTTTTAAACCATCTTGAAGTATCTGCTAGAACAAAAAATGCCAACCTTTTATATTAAACAGATATTATCAATTCTGCATGTTTTTCTAAATCTGCCTTCAAGCAACACCTGGGAGCATTCTGCTGCATTCCCAATATCATAAAGGCAACAATAGCATGTTTATTAAATGCAAGTACAGAGCACTCACTTTAATGACAATGGCCATAATAACCAAATGGCCATTGGTAGTAGAAAGCATTGAATTTCATCACCTCCCAACATGTCAATAGCATGTACACAACTAATTACAATTATCATAAATGATAGCATATAAAACAAAACACTCATATTATGCAAACGGTGGTAATAAAAATAGTAAAATTAAAGTAATGGTTCATGAATATGTTTTGGAATATCAATACGAGTTAATGTTATACATTCAAATCGACTTTTTGCCAATGGATGCAAATTGAACCATAATATCAGTTAGACAGCTGCATGCAGGTCGCCAAGCTGTTACATTAAGAGTTTAAGAGGGTGTCAGGTTTAGGTTTCCTATTGTCACACATACCAAGGTACAGTGAATAACTTTGTTTTGGATGTTCTCCAAACATATCAGATATACCACACAAAAATACAATCAAGTATAATTGAGATTCCAATATAGCTAGAATGACCAACAAGAGATACCCGGAAATATTAGAATTAAGCAGTTTTCCTCTAGGCACTTCATCGTTCAATGTGCCCTATTAGTCAAGTCAAGTCAAGTCAAAAGTCAAGAGAGTTTATTGTCATGAGTCCACGACAAGACAATGAAATTCTTGCTTTGCTTCAGCACAACAGAACATAGTAGGCATTGACTACAAAACAGATCAGTGTGTCCATATACCATTATATACGTAAATACACACATGAATAAATAAACTGATAAAGTGCAAATAACAGATAATGGGCTATTAATGTTAAGAGTTTTGTGCAAACCAAGTTTAATAGCCTGATGGCTGTCGGGAGGTAGCTATTCCTGAACCTGGTTGTTGCAGTCTTCAGGCTCCTGTACCTTCTACCTGAAGGTAGCAGGGAGATGAGTGTGTGGCCAGGATGGTGTGGGTCCTTGATGATATTGCCAGTATGTTTGATGCAGCAACTGCCATAGATCCCCTCGATGGAAGGGAGGTCAGAGCCGATGATGGACTGGGCAGTGTTTACTACATTTTGTAGTTTTTTCCTCTTCAGGGCGCTCAAGTTGCCAAACCAAGCCACGATGCAACCGGTCAGTGTGCTCTCTACTGTGCACCTGTAGAAGTTAGAGAGAGTCCTCCTTGACAAATCGACTCACCGTAATATTCTCAGGAAGTAGAGGCGCTGATGTGCTTTCTTAATAATTGCGTCAGTGTTCTCGGACCAGGAAAGATCTTCAGAGATGTGCACGCCTAGGAATTTGAAGCTCTTGACCCTTTCAACCATCGACCCATTGATATAAACAGGACTGTGGGTCCCCATCCTACTCCTTCCAAAGTCCACAATCAGTTCCTTGATTTTGCTGGTGTCGAGGGCCAGGTTATTGTGCTGGCACCATATGGACAGTCGCTCGATCTCTCTTCTATACTCTGACTCATTCATCCCCATCAGTGATACGTCCCACAACAGTGGTGTCATCAGCGAACTTGATGATGGAGTTCGCGCTATGACCGGCTACGCAGTCATGAGTATAGAGTGAGTACAGCAGGCGGCTGAGCACACAGCCTTGAGTTGCACCCGTGCTGATTGTTATCGAGTCTGACATATTTCCACAAATATGAACAGACTGTGGTCTGTGAATGAGGAAGTCGAGGATCCAATTGCGGAGGGATGCGCAGAGACCCAGTTCTGCGAGTTTGGTAACCAACTTGGAGGGGATGATTGTATTTAATGTCGAGCTGTAATCAATGAATAACAGCCTGATATATGAGCTTTTGTTGTCCCAGTAGTCCAGAGCGGAGTGGAGGGCCAGCGAGATCCCATCCACCGTTGATCTGTTGTGGCGGTAAGCGAACTGCAGTGGGTCCAGATTTTTGTCGAGGTAGGAATTGATTTGCGCCATTATCAACCTCTAAAAGCACTTCATCACCACAGGCGTTAGTGCCACTGGTCAATAGTCATTGAGGCACGTCACCTTACTCTACTTGGGCACTGGTATAATTGATGCCCTTTTGAAGCAGGTGGGGGCCTCAGACCTCAGAAGTGAGAGGTTGAAAATGTCCAGCCAGTTGGTCCGCACAGGTTTTTAGAACATGACCAGGTATACCATCAGGCCCAGGCACTTTTCGAGGGTTCACCCCTCTGAAGGATTTCCTGACGTCAGCCTCTGTGACTGAGACTGAAATACCATCACAGTGAATGGGGGCTTGGGAAGGCACATCGGTGTTCTCCCTATCAAAGCGTGCGTAAAATGCATAGAGCTCATCAGGGAGTGATGTTTCACCGACATTCGAGCTGCCTCCTGATTTCGCCTTGTAGGAGGTGAATGCATTCAGGCCCCGCCACAGCTGCCGAACATCTGTCTCATCCTCCAGTTTGGAGCAGAAGTCACTTTTGGATTTTTTGATGGCCTTGCCAAGGTCGTACCTGGACTTCTTGTAGACCACTGTATCATCAGACATGAATGCCTAGTGTCTGATCTTCAGAAGGGTGCGGATCTCAAATATTTAAAATGATTCTTACATGTTTTTTCTGTAAAATGTTTTCAATTTGCTTATCTAAATGCAAACAAAATTCCAAATAATTAAATAATCTACATTTCAAATATAAAATGTTGAAAAATAAAAATGGTGGTTCATAAAAGATAAACTTTATAACTAATGTTCTGCCACACCATATTAGTTGAGGCGAGAGGATTCTGCAACAGTAGCAGTAAACCTCCAGCAGGGGACGCTCTGTTCCTCTGCTTTCCCTGAGACAACAGTAAGAGCAAGCAAAATGTAAGTTGCTTTGATAAAGACAAATTAATATGCTACCAACAGAAATAACGGAATTTCATAATAATTCTTGCAATTTAAAACACATGAAGAAAATCTCATCTAATACATGCTCAGATAAAATTGGAGCCAATCCCCTTTATGTATAGAAACTCTGTTGTGAATGAACACAATGATTGAGACTCCACATACAGGGTAGGAAATACCAAAAGCTCACAACTAAAAATTAAAAAAAAAAATCTCCTCATCTCAGTCCTCACTGCTTACTCAAACTGTGCCCCTAATCCCGGCACTTCAGTAAGGGGAAAACATCTTCTGCATATTCAGATTATTGAATACTTTACAATTTTAATTCAAAAGTTTCAATGAGATCCTCTCTCATTCTTCGCAATGACTTCAGAAACCCCCACAGGCTTCTTGAAATGTGTAAGCAATGTGTCGGATCACGATGATGACAAGCCAACAGTTCAAACAGAAAGTCAACTGCCAATTCATTGCAAACCGCACAGCTGCAGAAATATGGAATGCACTGAAAGGCAGATGTATTGCATCTGACCTCTGGGTCTGCCCTGGACTCTCCACTGGGTTCAGGAACATTCCTCAGTGTCCTGAACCCAGGCACTAAATAAACTTGCATTCTATGACAAAAAAACATTATTGCGATAATGAGAGATTGCAGTGTTCTTTAATGCAGGGGGATCTGGGTGTTGCATTGCCTCTACAGCAAGTGATTGGGAATGTTTTTTTAGGAAAGTTAACAGAATATTACTTAATGGCAGGGAACAGAGTCCAATAGTAAAGTTACCCTTCAGTTGTGCACGGTATCAGCTAGACCAATCTGTGGCCTTGTGTAAGGACGTGTTTGAATACATTGCAAGCGGTTCAGAAAAGGCTGACTAGACTAATATCTGGAATGGGCCTGCTCCCAAATAAGGAAAGATTGGTCAAACTAGCTTAGAGTTTAGAGAATATGAGGAAAATTGATTGAAACATACGAGCTTCCAAGGGATCCTGACAGAGAAGATATGGAGTGTATACTTTCTTCTATCGGAGGATCTAAAACTAGGGATTACCGTTGAAACAGGGGGTCACCATTAAAGTGAGAGATGAAGCGCATTTCAGAGAGTCATATGCCTTTAGACTTCCCTTCCAGAAATGCTATTGGAAGCAGAGCCTTTTAATATTTTTCTAGTACATAGATTGGTTAACGGATTAGTCCCGGAAGTGGCGGCGCTTCGTGGGGGATGCGACCTTTTCTTGTCGTATCCCCCGTCTCCGTCTGCGCTGAGGCCTAATCGCGGAGCTGGCAGCCTCAAACTGGGACCGACCTCGAGGCTCCGGAGGCAGAGCCAGGACTTACCAATGAGGGGCTGACCGACTTCTAGGCTGTGGTGGCGTTGCGGCGGCAGCGACCCGACTTCGGAGTCTTGGAGGCTCGGCCGCGGGGCCAGTGGATTCGGCCGCGGGCCCAGTGGACGATATCGTCTGGAGCTCGCTGGTCCCAGGTTGGTGACCAATTCTCCAGAGCTCCCGCAACAACAGCTTCGTCCGCTGGACTGGAGGGTGGTAGCTTTGTCCGCCCCGGGCCGCGGTGTTTGAACCAGCCCGTTCGCGGAGCTCGGATTCGACCGCGGGACTTACCATCACCTGCCGGGGTCTCAGCATCGGAAGCCTGGATCGCCTCAACGCAGAGGGAGAACAAGGAAGGAAGAGACAAGGACTTTAAGACTTTTGCCTTCCATCACAGTGAGGAGGTGCCTGGTAGACTCACTGTGGTGGATGTTAAATCTGTGTTCATTGTGTGTTTTGTTATTTTATTCTAAGTTATGACTGCAAGGTTCGTAATTTCGTTCAGACTAAAAAATCTGAATGACAATGAAGGATACTTTGACGACTTTGAACTCAGCGGGTCAGGCAGCATCTCTGGAGGAAAAGAATGGGTAATGTTCAGACACTCTGAAGAAGGGTGCTGACCCGAAATGTCACCCATCCTTTTTCTTCAGAGTTGCTGCCTGACCTGCTGAGTTACTCCAGCACTTTGTGTCTATCTTTGATATAAACCAGCATTTGCAGTTCTTTATTTCTAGATTGGCTAATTGATTCAAAGATGCAGCGTGGAAACAGGCCCTTCGGCCCACCGAGTCAACGGCAACCGTCGATCACCCATTCACACTCGTTCTATGTTATCCCACTTTCACATCCACTTCTTACACACCAAGGGCAATTTACAGTGGCCAACTAAACCTAAAAACTTGCACATCTACAATCACATCAACCTTTCAACTGGAATTCCTGAGCACTTTGGAGAGTGGAAAATGCAAGGACAACAGTTCTAAACATAAATTTGCAGAGGATTTCCATTTGTAGAGGACTTCCACAAAATGGTCCTTCCTCATGGTCTCACTCATACATCATCGTGTATTGTCTTTCCGCTGACTGGTTACATGCAACAAAAGCTTTTCACTGTACCTTGGCATGTGACAATAAACTAAACTAAATAAAAACTAAATTATCCCTTTTTTTGAAACTTGACTTTGCAGTTGGCTGGAGATGCACCAGATTTGCACTTAAGTGTTATTTTGCCTTTAGTATCATGTACTCTGGAGCCAATTCAAGTCTTGTGTCTGTAATTATATCACCACATTAATATCTCCGCACATTATATGATGAATAGTAAAGAGACAACCATACTACTAAAGTGTAAATAGTAGAAATCAGCTCATCTCATTTAGAGTTGGAACGATGTTTCGTTATTTTCTGGGTAGTTTCACAATATGAATGTTGTGTTTCTACTTTATTTTCCAATCAAGGTGGACTGTCCATAGGTTTTTTTTTCTTGTGAAACCACAGCAGACATACACAGCAAAACAACCACTTTCCATTACCTCAGAGCCCATCGAACAATGTTAATTTCCAGTGGGAAGGCTTGGACATGCAACGTAAACCAGAACATCTCTGGAGTGTTGCACACCAATTTCTTGCCATTAAAATTAACAGGTAGAGTTAATTGATTTTACCTCTACGTGGAGAAGTTCAGAACTTGAGCACAAGTGTGTGCAGCTGAAGCTTTCTGAAAGTTCCTTGACACTGATCACTACATTTATTCCAACTGTGCTTAATGGGTAAACAACACATTGAGTATGGCAATGGAGGCGGAACCTCTGTATTTACCATTAGTGGTGTTGTAAACCAGATAGGGAAAATACAGGCGATTTTATATATTGTATTTGCTTCATCTCTTGGTGTTTTTTCCAGCACAAAAAACGATTTGAACAACTTTAATCTTTTTAAAAAGTCAGAGATGTTCATGAACATAAAACAGATAAATGCAGCACAAGAACAAGCCCTTTGGCCTACAATGTCTGCGCTGAACATGATACCAAGATAATCTGCCTGTACATGATTCAAACCCCTCCATTCCCCGCATATCTATGTGCTATCTAAAAGCTTCTGAAATGCAACTATGGTATCTGCCTCCACCATCAGCTCCACAGGTGTCCTCCAGCCAGGGCAGCCTTTAAATAACCTGAGATATATCCTAGAGGCCCTTTAGATTTCTCCACCTCAATGCCCTTTAAGAACCACATCTTAACCTCCTCCTTGATCTCAAACTGCCCTAGCATATTAATTCCCCCCACTTATCTCACTATCCTCCTGTCCTTCTCCCTGGTGAATACAGATTGAAAGTATTTGCTTTGCTCCTCACTGATATTTTATTAGTGCCAAGCACAAATTCCTTCCTCTAACATTGGGTGGTCCTACCTTCTCCCCTGGGTGCCCTCGTGTTTGAAAGCCTTGGGATTTTTTTTAATCCAACAGACCAAAGCTATTTTGGCCCTTCTAATTGGCTGCTTGAGTTCTTTCCTCTGTGACAGCTTTAGCAGCTGGTTCTGTCTTGGGCACTGGATTCATCAAATCATGTCCATGGGATCAATAATCACTATTTTCTCTACCAATTAACATCTTGCCAATCAGCACACTGCCAACTTTACTAAGGAAGTTCTCAGAGAGGACTTGCTGCAGGAAGGGAAGCTGTGATTGTGTATTTCAAGCCTCTCTGTAGAAGTTCTGAGTCATGAAAAAAATAACAAATGAAAGGCCATTAACAATAAACTAATAACTTCCCAACAAGCATGGCATAGCCTAAACTCCAGGTGGGTGCATGAATTAATTGCTTTTTTACAAATTTTTAGTGAGAACATTTATGACTCTTCTCCCCCCTCCCATCGGGCAAAAGGTATAGAAGTGTGAAAACGCACATCTCCAGATTCAGGGACAGTTTCTTCCTAGCTGTTATCAGGTGCTACATATGATAAGAGCATCTCCTTTGCGTGCAAAGCACAATGGATAATCCAATGTGAGGGTTTGAATCCCATCCTTGTCGCCAATGTCAGATCCTCATAGTAATATTGAAGTGATAAACACACTTCAAGGACCCTGAACTTAAACGCTTTGTTTTATTCCACCATTCCTTTACATCCCTCCGACATGTGTCCCCATGAACATTCTGACTCATAGTAACACGTGATACATTTAAATATGACATCAGTTACCATGACATCAGGCAACTGAATCATCCTACCACAACCAGAGAGTAGATCCTCAGACTATATTTGATCGGACTTTACTAGCTTTACCTTGCACGAAACGGTATTCCCTTATCATGTATCTATACACTGGAAATGGCTCGATTATAATCCTGTATTGTTTTTCCGCTGTCTGGTTAGCACGTAACAAAGGCTTTTCACTATACCTCAGTACAGGTGACAATAAACTAAACTGAACTGAAAATTTGTGACCATATTTTTTTTAACTAAACATGAAGTTAAATCCTTCCATACCCATCTTCCTTAAATTCTATTTTGTGTTTACACTTTCTTTAGCGTGTATCATCAAACATATTATAAATGGAAGCTATCCACAAATCAGAATATATAGGTGCAGGTATTCTACTTCAAGAGTATAGATATTATCTGCCTTAAGCATTGCCAACCTTTCTGACAGAAACAGGTATGGAAGAGCACTCACTGGCAAAACATACTTGGGAAATTATAGGCCTTGTACCATAACTCACTGATTTACACAGCTGCAGATTTAAGTTGTTTAAAATCATTCACTCATAAGACACATTGTAATCATAAAGATGCTTCTTTTACCATTTGACTTTCACCAGGTTAAGGTAGTGAATAATCAAGATTGTCTGATGATGAACATTTCATCTTCATGTACAATGTTAACTGAATTTAGCTGAAGAGAGTAGGACATTACAATTGGCCTCAATTTCCTGTCCATTATCAGTGCCACCTTGCCATTGTTGGAAATACAAATAGAAATGGAGCAAAGGCTGGATGGGAATGGCCCACTGGGTTCACAAGCTTGCTGTTTCTACACACTGTCTGTGTTGGAAAAAGTTCAAATAGAAAATACTTGTTTATTTAGAGATACAGCATGGAAATGTACCTGTTCGGCCCACTGAGTCAACAGTGACCATTGATCACCCATCCACATAAGTTCGATGTTATTCAAAATTCTCATCCACTCCCTGCACATATTTCAGGCAATAACTGAATAGATCCTTCTTTTGATCCCCATATACTGTACAAAACAACATTGCTTGAATCAAAGAAGATGGAGATACAGGAAACTGCGGATACGGGAATCCCGAGCAAAATACAGAGTGCTGGAAGAACTTAGCAGGTCAGGCAACATCTGTGGAGAGAATGGACAGAATAATTTTTGGGTCAGGACCTCTGAAGATGAGTCGCAACCTGAAATGTTGCCTGACCATTCCTTCTCCAACGGATGCTGTCTGATCCGTTGAGTTCATCCAGCACTTAATGTTTGAATCAATATCATTTCAAGCTAATAATGTTATTGAGTCACAAAACAAGAATGTTCAGGTTAAAAGTTAGGCAATGGACTCGGGGCATTTCTCTCTGGGCATCTTTGCTACCACAACTCGAGTAGACTTTAAATTACAATTCCATTTATATATCTGCTTTCTATGGCAGAGACCCCAAAGAGATTACATTTCAACAGTTCTAGCCTAGATGTAATAATAATCTACATACATTCTAACTTGTCCTCAGGCCGACCACCCTCCAGTAACGACAAGTAGCAAACTATATCCTTTAGCTGAACCACATCTGATGCATCAATGCTGGCAAGGGAGGATGTAACAGAAGGAGATGAGGTTTCTTGAATAATCTGTAGTTCAGTCTTTGTCTCAGAGTTTTGAAGTCCTAGAAAAGAAAATGAAACATATTTTCAAACAACTTTTGCAGATTTGCAAATTTTTACTTAACAAATTTAAGGAGAGCAGGAGTTTTTAAACAGTTTTTAAAGTCAATAAAAGCTGCCAGTTCATAACATCTCTCACATGGAAGAAATCAAATGTTGTTATTATAAAAATGATAGTACAGGGAAATTGATCAGATCAGCAAATCTGACATTGCTATACTCAGATTAGAAATGCTGTGTTTTGAATGATTAGCATTTAGTGCATTTTCCCTAATCCTTTTTACAGTTTCCTCCATTTCAATTATCCTGCATTCCTCAGCTACTTTCCGTTTAGACATAAACCCTAATTGATGTCCATCAATGCTTTTTAAAAACATTTTCACAGTAAAGCAAATATATCCTTTTTTTTAAAATACATTTTCAGACAATGCCAGGTAACAATTTCTATTAAAATGGAACCTTTGCTTTTTTATTAATGAATACTCCCAGTTTTAATAAACTGTCTGAAGAAGGGTCTCGACCCGAAATGTCACCTATTCCTTCGCTCCATAGATGATGCCCCACCCGCTGAGTTTCTTCAGCACTTTTGTCTACCCAGTTTTACTAGATCGCTTGTAAAATGTAACTGAAGCATCATTCAAGAGGATGGGTGGAATTGTAGGAGACATTCACAATTTGTTCCCTGATTTTGTTACTTCTAAAATTCCAGATAGTTGTAGCTACATTTTTGGATTCTGTACTGAATCCAATTTACTAGGATAAGTGAAAAAGAGGAACCATAACATTTTGTTTTTTGCAAATAGTAACAAATAACTGCAAAAAGGTAAGGACATTATGCATAAAGTGAAAGAAGGAACTGCAGATGCTGGTTTACACTGAATATAGACACAAAACGCTGGAGCAACTCAGCAGAGAAGGCAGCATTTCTGGATAGATGGAATGGGTGATGTTTTGGGATGAGACCCTTCTTCAGGCTCAATAAGGAAGTGTAAGAGATCAATAGAGGAAAATGTAGAATAGATCATTGTTAGGTAGGAGAAGGAAACAACAAAGCAAACAGATAAAATGTAATCGGGGGACAGTCAGACTGGTCAGAGAACTGGGAAAGGGGAGGGATGGAGAGAGAGGGAAAGCAAGGGTCACTTGAAGTTAGAGAAGTCAATATTCATACTGCTGAGGTGTAAGATGCCCAATGAAATATGAGGTGCTGTTCCTCCAATTTGCGCTGGACTTCACTCAGAGAATGGAGCCCCATGGCCAGGCCATTGTTCTGGCATGGTGTACTACATTGATGACTTCATTACAGAATGATCATGAGAAACCCATCAGAGAGCCATTGAACATACTCTTCAGACTCCTCACAGTGATTCAGCATAAGCAATCCATAGTGATCAAGAAATAAGTGGTTGGATAATATTAATATTATTTCAACCAAAGCTTCAGGCTAATAGGAGGCTTGTAAAATTATGAATCATTTTGAAACAGTGATAGAGGAAACACTATGTTCTCTCATTCAGGGATAAAGCATAATTTCTGACAGTAAATTAACTGGATTAAAAAAAATATATATATATATTACTTCCACAGTGTTCCAGCTAAGATTCCACCAAAACCATTACATTGTGTTATTACCCTTCAGATTTGCTACATTTTATTTTTGCATTTTATATATTTATTTCCAGGAGAGATTTTCTGAATTCACGTTCTGGAAAAAGGATGCATCTGATGGACGTCTTCAATACATTATTTTATATACTGCTGGTGTGTGCAGAAGATAAACAAGCCAATGATCAAAACTTAGTTGGGAAAATTCCCATTTGACAAAATGACCGATTAAACTGAAACTGGATAGAGAATTCAAACAGAAACGTTATTTCATGTTGTTTGCTGGTGTTTTTATGCTAAAGTTAATACTCTCACATATTTTAAGGTCAGCCCTGAGATCGATGCAGCTTTTAATGAATGAATGAATGAATGAATGAATGAATAAGTTTATGGGCCAAGTATTCACATACAAGGAATTTGAGAGTGATTTAAGAGAAACTAAGAGTGATGTTTCTCGACTCTGCAGAGGTCTGGTTCACTCGCATGTTTTTGGGATGTGGGAAGAAAACTGGAGAAGCATGAGGAAGTCCATGTGGTCACGGGAGAACATGCGAACACCACACAGACTGCACCCGAGGTCAGGATCGATGCCGGGTTTCTGGCGCTGTAAGACAGCTGTTGTACCAGTTGCGCCACCGGTTCTGTTCGGACAATATGATCACATACCTAGGAGTGCTTATGTTTTAACACAACCTGTTTAATGACCTTGAACCTCCTGGCAGTAGTGAGCTTCTACAAGATCCATCTACAGGTACCAGGATTGGATGTCTCAGTGGCAACCACTTGGGAGATGAGCTTAGTGCATGATGTGAACAAGTACAGCCTGAATGGGTCCCACCATAAGAAACTGGACAGCCAAGCCATATTGAATTGGCTGTGAAAGACATGAAGATTTCTAAATATCTAAATTTTTACAAAACATGATAAAAAAATAGGTTATTAAAAGAGCAACAATTAAATTAGATAGACAGTAGTATGGATATTTTACCAGTCTAAGTCAACCATTATATCAATACCCAATATGGATAGATTTCTGCTTGCTAATGGAATTAAGGGTTTTCACTTCAAGGTAGGATTAAAGTATAGATCATCCATAATCCCATTGATGTGATATGGTAATGATCTGTTTCTATACTTATATTCTTGATAAACAAACTACTTTAATTAGGGCATGCTTCATTGCTTTCCATCACCTAATATCAGTCAAAAAGAATCATTGTCGATTGATAGGTATTTTCAAACTTATATTAAACAAGATGGATCTCCAAAAACTCTGTATATTTCAATTCATACAAAAGGTTGAAGACTATATTGTAAAGTTGGTCATGAAGAAACAATCAACCATTGACCAAACATAACCATTCCAGGAATGAGAATGTGAAATAGAAATAATTATACCTAAAATTGTTTATTCAGATATAATTAAACCCCTAACTAACCATTGCCCCATCTAATATCACTAAAGTAGTTTATACTTTCTGCATTGTCAATAATTCCGCAAAATATTCAGACTTAAAGACTCCCTTCAATTAAAAAATAAATGCAAGCTATTTCACATTTTTTCCATCATCAAACAGCCAATGCTGCATCTCTATCATGGACGCTTTACAGCTTAATTTTAAAATGAAATTAAATATCATAAACAAAAAGTATCCATGCTCCCAGAGTGGAAATTTGCTTAAAGGCACTAACCATTAGAACACTGGGGAAATAAGGCAGCAGGTATTGCCCAGCCATTAATATCGCCAACACTTTATTTTGTCTGAAATTTCTAATCCATGTTTATGGAACAAATAACATTTCCATAAAGTGCATAAAATAAGCGTCAAATACCATTTAGAGTTTGCGTGTGCATGTTCCATAGAGTGTATTCATGAGAATTTGTGTGCAGCATAGATTTTATCAGTAAACCCTTCATTATAAATCTTCAGAAATTTAATGTAGTTTGTACAGAATGTCAAACCTTCCAGGTCTTTTGCACATAGAACATACACAGACATACTAACATGTACCAACCAAAGTGTTATGCACGCTGAAACATCCCTTATTTAAAATTCATTGATACATGGGCAATCCATAGCAGCACAGAACACTGATGCCAAAGCAAGTTAAGTTTCTTTGGCATAAATTAAAGATGGCCTGCCTTCAATATCCACTGCCATGGAACTCAATGCATGGATCATTTTCCAAGTCAGACCTCTTCGATTTTGACAGCCCTCCCACAACCTGCCCCACCTCACCACTACTGAACCACAGCCTGACCTGACCAACTTCACAATTTCTAGGATTTGTTTTTCACTGCACCATTGATAATAATATTGAGGAACCTAACAAAAGAAAGTGCCTGCAGTTGCTCCAGAGTGTACATCCCAGCAAGACTTCTGTGTCAGCTTGTTTGTATAGCCAGCATGCTGTGTGATTAATGAAGATGGAACATATCCTCTCTTCCCAAATCTGTTAAAACTGCAGCTGAGCAAACAACTTTCTGTTGATTCTGTATGGCCAGGCCCACACTAGACGCTGCAGGTAGCTGGGAACACGGCAACAAATTGGCTTGTCTTCAGCCATAGGGAAACAAAGTAGTGGAAGAACTCCATTTAAAACAAAACTAAATACAATACCAAATCTTGACTCCAATTAGTCATTGAAACTGACCCTTTGGATGAAATCCTGCTCCCCTTTGCGATGTGGTCTATAGATTTTCAGTTTAATTGCACCAGGAACTTTCAGGTTCAGTTCTTATTGCATGCTTGGTCCAAATGAGAATTCCAGGGATAATACCAGATGAGATTTGCTGGCCTAACATCAAAGGAACTATCAACTAAATGCAGTACCCAAGAAGCTGTGATACAATTGAAATCATTATGCAAACCTTACAGTAATACCAGTCTTATCTGGTTAATGGAGGTTGAGATTGTTGAAGGCAAATATTCTTAGCTGCAGAAATCTCAGAGAAATGTCCTAGTCCACAACTACCATTATAAATTATCTTCCCTCCATCCTCAGTACAGGAGTGGGAATGTTTTCTGATGTTATGGCATCCTGAGTTCTAGCTACAACTCGGTTAATAAAGTCAACAGTCTCCACATACACCAAGACCTAGCCAAAATCTGGAGGCATTAAGTGGCAGGTTGTATTCAGGCAATTACTATTTCTGAGAAAAGCGTAATATCTCTCCTTCGCATTCAGTTCTAATTCCCAAACCAATACTGTCAATTACCAAAAACTCTGCAAAAATGGTACATAAATACTGGGATTTTAAAGCAGGCCAGAGCCTCTATTCCTCACCCATAGCTTACGTCCTCAATGCATAAGTGAGATGGGATACTGTCTGCTTGCTTGGATGAATGCAGGTGCATTGAAGGCTGATGTATTCCAGGACAGTCTGTTTGATATGCAATCTTATTCAGTACCTTGAGCTTGAACTTGCTCATTCCAGAATCTTTTGAAAGCATTTTATATTATCCATTGATTGCATCTAAAAAAATCAATAGGGTTTCTTTGATATCACCTGAGAAAAACACCTTGAAGAACATAGATAATAAAGACAGAGCAATACAACCCTCTGAAAGTCTCAATATATTTTAGTGTGAGCTTGGGCAAATGATTACTACATTCATTAGCTCTGGCTTAATATTCTGAAACCCCCTTCCTGGAGGATGCTTTGGCATATCAACTGCATCAGTTCAAAGATGCAGCTCACATTACCTTCAAAAGGGCAGCGAGTATTGCACATACACATGGGTGCATATTACGCATGAACTATGGGTTGCAGAGCTCATTCCAATATTTTGGACAGGTTGCATTAAAAAACAAAGGGCAGGATGAAGAGCATGCAAACTGAAAATGTCTTGATTGCACATTTTTTTGTGAATATATAAACTGAAAAAAATGACAGATCTCTGCTGGGAGTTCATTGAACAGAGAGAAAGCACCTCAAGTGGGGAGGGTGGAAATTTGCAAAGGTAACTCCCTCTAGCCTTGTGCTTTCGTAGCATTCAATTGAAAGATGCTGTTGGGAATTTTCAACCCATTGATTGCTTACTGAATCTTATCCTCAAGGATACTGCATATATTTTTCAAAGGGAAGAAACATGAAACCAAAATAACCTCAATTATCATGGAGAAATTAGAGAAATGTAACATTACACTTTTGACGATCCTGATGCAGGAAAGTTATGCCCCTGTCCCACTTAGGAAACCTGAACGGAAACCTCTGGAGACTTTGAGCCCCACCCAAGGTTTCCATGCGGTTCCCGGAGGTTCCCAGAGGTTTTTGTCAGTCTCTCTACCTGCTTCCACTACCTGCAACCTCCGGGAACCGCACGGTAACCCTGGGTGGGGCGCAAAGTCTCCAGAGGTTTCCTAAGTGGGACAGGGGCACTACTGCAGCCCATAAATTAGCAACTCATTAAAATAAATTGAATATTTGCTTAAATTAAAAGAAACAATCTATAGGTATGGGGCTATTAGTCATTTATCAAAGTTCTGTGCTATGAACTATTTTTCAGCAGGATTTTCCTTAATTAGGAAATTTACATTAAGCGGAGTTGGTTTATCATTATGCCTTTCCACAGAGAGGTAGAAGCTAAATATTGCACCTTTAAGAAATGGAACTGCAATTGGTCAACTCTGGTTTTGTGACAAAGTTTCATTGTGAATTCAGAGTTCAGTTTACTCAATGCCGAGATGCCTCTCCAGTTTAGACTTAGACCAGCTCATGAGTATTAGAAAGGCGCTATATAAATCCCATCCATTATTTCGCATGTTTGCTACTGACCATTTTCCACACATTCTAACTGTAAAGATCAAATCCTCTTTTTTGAATACATGTCTCAACATGACTAAATCCTCATCTTACCCTCATGTAAACTATCCTTGATAAGTTACCCAAGCAACCACTAAATAAGTCTCACCACAACAATGTAGGTAGTCTATTTGGTCTCAAGGGCATTACAGTTGATCTGAACCTAACCAGTCAATATTCAGAAAGGTATTTCTAGCACAAGCAAACAACACTGTTCTCTTTTCACTTTCCAAAGCTAGGTCAGCAGCAGTGGTTAAACACAATATCAGAGTCAAACACACCAACCCACGGTCAAAGAATTGAATCAGCAGAGAACAAGGCTGAACCCAACAATAAAATTGTTCAATCTGCAAGCCTGTAATGGACCACCTGATAAAATCCCTCGGACATTAGAATGACAGCTGGACATCTCTCATATGTACAGTTCAGGTATCAAGATTTCTGACTTCTGATTGATGCCAATGGATTCCTGCAAATTGGAGCAAGAGCCAAACTTCAAGATGAGAATTCCGAATTAAATTCATAAAGCACATATTTCTGACCTCATTCCCAACATTAGATTTTCTTCAAAATGGCCACATACATACAGTTTGATTGTCACAGCGGGCTTCTATAATTTCATGAGTTAAAACCAACCAGAAAGTTTACAACAAAGACTTAATGTACTTTGCTCTCTAAAATGGACATCATTTCATTTGCTCTGTTTGTGTCAGCTGCCTTTATAAAACATACACTTCCAACAAAGCAAAACAATCTGGGTGCTACCACAATCAGCTGGAGCATCATAGCACCAGGCTCACAATCACATGGCAAATGTCAACACTTCTTGAACAAATTATATTCAGCAACATAATATCTCCAATATTAAATCGACCTCTTGGATTCAGAGGCAAAACATGACATGCACATGATTACATTCAATGTATATGACAACTGATCCAGACATCTTCATCACTCTTTTAAAATCTATTGCCTACCCCTTGTGCGGCTCTATTCCATCCTATCTAACTGCAGGCAGCACAGTTCAAGCACTAACTTGGCTTATCCTCTTTCCTTCACAACATTAGTAAGAGGGCTTTATAAATAACCAACGGGGGCCCAATAGCTTTTGAATCTCTATTTCTTTGGATGTTTCATTGGCAGACACTTGGGAAACTTCCAAATGAATGTTGAAGACTTCCAAAAATCTCCTCACTGTTGCATAGCATGATGTTTAATTGTTTGTGTGCGCCTCGTATAGTTAGATAGTTAGCCTGCCGGGCCATTTTTACTCCTTCTCACCATTGATGAAACGAAAGCCATTGTGCATAGCCTTTGCCAAGAGGGGGATGTGTGTGTGTGTGTGCGCGTCATTTTTAACCCAAAAAGGGTGGAGTAAGGTCAAATAGGAAATGAAAAGGCTTTAACTTCCAATAAGATCCCTATGTGCCTCAAACTCAGCCACATAAATAAATGTGTAAAGGAATAGTTCAGTCTTACAAGAAGGATTGATCATGAGGATCAGTTAGGGAAGCCACTTGCATTCCTCAACGGGGATTTTTATTAGCAATCTAAGCAGTATTCTCACAAGGAAAAGGGCTGTACATAATCCATAATGCAAATGCTTTGGTAGCAGCTCTTGCAGTCAGGAGGAACAGACATATTCCCTGCAGGATTAACAGGCTAAAAAAAAGGTTTTGTAATTAACATCTTCCCCAAATCCCCATTCACTCACAGTCTGTCATATCACCCACTACCCGCACAATCTCCCCTTTCCTCAATTACATTACCTCTTGCAATCGGCACTCCCCCAGTCCCACCGGCAGCCTAATAACTGGGACCACAGCCTTCTGAATTTTAACAGTCAGCCAAAGCTATCAATCTTGTTTGGGCAGAAATACTGCTGGGGATTAGGGTAGAAGAAACACGCATATTTTGGAGTTACAATTTCTTTGCAATAGGTGCTAACCTCAATTTATGGGTTTCCTATTCATAGCTTCTCCTAACCCTGTTCCTAAACCAAAATAAATAGCAAGTTCTTTGGAATTCTGGCACTATGTCTACTTCCAAGATGACCTTGAAACCCCACATCCAACAATATCACTTAATCTGACATTAGCATCATTCCCCACCCCCCAGCTTCTCTTTTCCAAAATATTTAATGTGGCAGATCTAAACTCAATTACCACAAAAAAACTTATTTTCCCCCAATTGGCTTCCTTCCCTTTACATTTTCTTCAAACTTGTTCCAAAATGTCCATACCAAGCTTAATTTGGCCATATGCTCCATACTTGCTGGCTTACATTCTCTCTCCATTAATGTACTCAACTTCATAATTCTCTCCTTCCCCTTGTTCCACTCGAATTCTGCAAAACCATCCAAGCAGAAAATACTTTCTGATCACTCTGATCTAGATTTTCTGTGCTTTGATTCAACCCTTCACCTCACCATTGGTACCAAACCTTTGTTAAGTTAGGCCAACACTTTGGAATTAAATCAGACATAATTGACCTGAAGCATTCATATTATTTCTCTCTCCAAATGTAATACCTACCCGTTGAGTCTTTCCAACATTTGCCATTTTTTTTGTGCATGTTTCCAGCATCTGCAGGATTTTTGCTTTGCTGTTCATTTACTGCTTCCTGGAACTCCCATGTTCATTTCTTTCAACTTTTATTACACACTCGACCAAGTGCAGACCCGTTGGGTCCTGTTCCCTCAACGCAATATTTCACCAAACTGGTTCCCATTGTGATGCCAGAGATCCTTGTTGTGACGCGAGTCACGGCAACCCTCCCCAACTGCGCAGGCTCAGCCGGCAAGTAATGACTGCGACGTTTTTAAAGTTCAAAATGGCAATAACTTGTAAAATATAAGATCAATGTGAACGCCCTTATCCCCTTCTCTATTATCCTCCTTCTCACCGCCCTCCACCAACCCTCCTCTGCTTCCTCCCCTCACCCCCTCCATCCCCCTCTCCTCCTCCATTATCTTACCATCCCTCTTCCTAACCCTATCCTCCACCATGTCCCCCAAATCCCTCGGCACTCCCTCCCCCTTCTCTTCACCCTCCCTCTTTCCCACTCCTCCTACCCTCCCCAACTCACCTCTTCCTCCCTCTCCTTTCCCCTACCCTCAGTCGCTCCCTCCCTCCCTCCATAACCCCTCTCCCCTCCGAACCCCCTCTCCCTCTATCTCCCTGATCCCCCACTCCTCCCTCTCCCTCCCTACCCCCTCCTCTCACTCAATCCCCCCTCCTCCCCCACACTCCCTCCTCACCTCCCCCACTTTCCCCTCCCTCCCCTCCCAACCCCCCTCCTCTCACTCTAACCCCCTGCTCCCCCACTCCTCACCCCGTATCCCAGCCCCACAATGAAAATCGCATTTAAAAAAAATGAAATTCTCAATAAATTTCTCAATGAAAATAACGTTTTTTCTTTAAAATAACCTAAACACATTGTTAGCTGTGGAAGAATTTGATTAAAACAGATTTTTTTTTAGAATAAAGTCAATGTCAATGAAAATTGCGATTTTTTATGTAAATGAAATTCGGGATCTCATTGTGACGTCAACGGCGGCTGACGGGCAGGGCAAGTGGAAAAGCGGGTTGAAAAGTGTTTTTTGTAAAGTTTAAAATGTCAATAACTTGTAAAATATAACATCAACTAAACTTGGTACTGCACATTGCAGGCAATGGTGAGCAAGGTGTGCCAAAAACTGTAGCGCTATCGTGTACCGTTTTGGCAGAGTTTCCAGAACTTATGCATACGCACGGACGCATGCACGCATACAAATAAACAAGATGAGAGTTTTAGTAATATATATAGATAACTTTCACATTTTCCTGAGAACATCTCTCTGTTCAACTCCATGACTTAAACTTCCCTCGACAGTTTTATACCAAATTCTGTAAAGTACCAGAGTGCATTTTGTTATGCATGTTCTATGCTGGGTTGGAATGCTGCAACCAGTACAGTTGTGCAACCATCAGGTGTGTGTTCAGTCATTCTGCAACCTAGATTAACGCCTTGATGTGAGATATGGAGATCAATGACCAACTTTTAGGACGGCATGCCAAGTGGAAGAGTAAGCTATGAGGAGGATACAAGACATGGATAGAAATAAAGATGCTCAATAATGTATTAAAAATGCTAAGCAAGCCTTGTGGAGCTGAGAAACAGAATTAACATTTCAGGCTCAAAAACACTGTGTATTTCAAAAGCTTTCTGATTTTATTTCAGATTTCCAGTGATAGCAGTTCTGGCTTCCCTTTAGAAATGCTAAAGGATTGGACAAATGTGGACTCTCATTGTGGGAAGGAAAGTCATTCTCTTTGGTAAGCAATATAAAAAAGCACATTACATTTAAAATATTATGCACAAGGAACTGCAAAGCAAGCAATGAGAAAAACAACACGTTATGTTGTAATTTAATGTAAAAGGACCGGTATAAACGAGTAAATTATGATTTAGGGTGTTGATGAGATCACACTTTGAGTGTCACAATTACGTTTAGACTCCCTTATAGAGTGAATGACACACTCGACTTGGAGGAAGGGCAACAAAATTCATTAGATTGACTCCTGGAATTAGGGAATTGATTCATAAGGAAAGACTGATGATTGGATCAGTGAATTAAATCTCCTTTCCCTCAAAGCTTGAAAAGTATGAAGTAATTAGGAGTCTGTAAAGGCTTGACATGGTGAATGATGGGGGAACATGTTTTGTTGGAGTCTTGAGTTAAGGGCTAGAGTCACAGATTGAGGGCTTGATCTTGACAAAGGATAATGTATCTTCATAATTCTTTACCAGAGGGCGATGGATACTCAATCATTAAGTGCTGGCAAAACTGAAATCAACTGATTGATTGATACAAAAAAGAAATGGGGAAAATGCAGGGATGCAGAATTGGAGGGGATGATCAGCCATTAACTTACTTAATGGTGGTGCAGATTGTTGGGTAGAAAACCTACTATTGCTTGTATCTGTTATCAACCTTGCTTCAACCTTTTCTGTAAACAAATGAATCATAACCTCTCTTACTCTCAGCAATTATCATAAATTGGGTCCTCAACTACATTGCCCAACTTGAAGAAAGATAGTTTATTTCTATCACTCAATTAAATGTCCTCATTGTATTTTATGCTCCAATGAAAATAGTCAATAGATCTTTGAGTTTCTGTGTATCATTCTATTCAAGCTTTATGAAAACAGAAATAGAGCAGACATACTGATTCAGAGCCCCCTATTGCTTACCCCCTGCATCGAGTGAAGGACTGCTGGAATTTCTAGCCTGCGATGAAGGGCTTGGAAGGATTGATTTGTTCTTGAATGACAGGAACAGATGCTGACAGAAGTCATCAGGCAGCTCGGCTTCCAAGAATGTTTTCATAAACAGTTTGAAGCCTTCAAAGTCGATTGGCTAGAGGTAAAGTAAACAACAGTTACTCTCAGAGAAAATAACGAAAAACTAGAAAATAGCTTGGATTTAAAATAATGATATCCATAATGCCAGGTGAAATCTAAGTTTTTCTAAAAAAGTGTTTCAATGCAAAATACTTCTATTGTTAGATTTAAACGTACATAATTATAACATAATATGTGATATGTATTACTTAAAAAAATTAAAAATTTGTAATTCTTTAAATGAAGTTGAACTTATGTTACATAATATAGTTGGGAAACCGCTATATATTTTTCTCTAACATTTGCTGTTTGTGAACCATTGTACATAAGTTTAGAATAGAATAGAATAGAATAAGAATAGAATAGTTTCTTTATTGTCATTGTAACATGAACCATGTACAACGAAATTGTAAAATGTCAGCCAGTCAGTGCACCATTCAAACATTTCTAAAAAGCTAACGATACATACAAGGTAAAATATTTAAAAAAAGATAAACAACTAAAATAAATATCATAAAAATAGCACGCATAAACACCCAGCCCTACATTCTTCTGTCGATTTCACAGTCTCTTAGTATGTATCGCCCCTGCGTTCCTTGGCGGCTACATTGAGTGCCTTTATAGCAGTGGGGTAAAAACTGTTTTTAAGTCTGTTTGTCCTTGTCCTTGTAGATCTGTACCGTCTGCCTGACGGTAACAGTTCAAACAGGGAGTGTCCGGGGTGGGAAATGTCCTTTATAATACTCTGGGATTTTTTGATGCAGCGGGAACTGTGTAAGTCCTCCAAGGTAAGGAGAGGGCAGCCGACAATCCTCTGGGCGTTGTCAATGGCCCTCTGGAGCGCTTTCCTCTGAGCCGCTGTGCAGCTGGTGTACCATACGCATACACAGTATGTTAGGATGCTCTCAATGGAGCACCGATAAAAGGACATTACTCAGCCAAAGATTTGGTAATATCATAACTACCTTATTCCATATTTTTCACAAAATGCATGGGAGGTATTGTGGTAATTTAGTTAGCAGCACATTTGCGACTGACACACTTTACCATATGTATAATCACATAATGCACGGATAATTAGAAAAAACTCCTCATTTGGGTTATTCACTTACACATCAAACACTGGAATTGCAGAACTCAACGAATGAGTCCACACAAATCGGCTTAGTAAGAATAACTTCCAATGTTTAACTTATCGATCAACTAATTAAACCTTTAGCCTCGCATCAATGGCTACTACTGGTCCAAGAAGCCAATATTGTGGAGGTTGAGGGTTTGAGAGAGACCCCAGCTGTTCACTGTCAATGATTTGGATGAGGAGGCCAAATTCAAATGACTTCAGGTGCCATGGCTAGGCCAAGTAAATGGAAGAGAATGTGGACGCGCAGAACATAATGTGGGAAAAAAAGTGTAGAAAAAAAAGTTAAGCAGAATATTTTTAAGTGGAGAAATATTGATAAGCGTTGGGGTTCAAAGGGACCTTGGTATTCTTGTCGATTAATCAATGAGAATTAACATGGATCTATAGTAAGCACTTAAGATGACAAACAATACACTGGCCTTTATTATTGGATAATTTTAGTATAAGAAAGGCCATATGTTAATCACTTATGGTGCTGATGACATTGCATGTCAAATGCTGATTGCATGTTTGTTCTCCTTGCTCACAGAGGACTATTGAGGGAATTCAATGAAGTTTCACTAGATTGTTTCCTGGGTCCTTTGGGGGAGAGATTCAACAGACTGGACCTCAGCTCCTGAGTATAGACTGAAAGATGATCCCACTAAAATGTGCAAAATTCCTATGAAGCTTGACAAGGTGGTTACGAGAATGATGCTCTCTTCTGAAATATTTTTGCTTTGATATTTAAGCTTCAGCTGAACAAACCTGAGGACTTCATTAGAAATTTTATGTATAAGGTGATGATATCCAACCATAACGCAGTCTTTCATTACTTTAATCCTTCTTCCAATGGAGGACACATTGACGCAGCGGCAGAGTTGCTGACTTACACGCCAGACACTCGACTTCAATGCTGACTACAGGTGCTGTCTGTATGGCGTTTTACGTTCTCCCTGTGACTGTGTGGGTTTTCTCTGGGTGCTCCGGTTTCCCCCCCATTCCATAGATATGATGGTTTGTATGTTCTGTAAAATGTCTGTAGTGCGTTGGATAGGACCAGTGTTTGGGTGATTGCTGGTCGGCGCCGACTTGGTGAGCCAAAGCATTTGTTTCCACACTGTGACGCTAATCTAACCAATTTGAAGAAAACAAAACAATACTATTCAGATATATCTCCAGGAGGGAAATTATATGACACATGATGATGTGTAATAACTAGTGCTTAACTTTCAAATCTTACATACTCCCTAGGTGAGCCCCTACACATTGTGTTATTCTACAACTTATTTTTCATCTCATTTTACTCCCTCTGAATTGATTTTAACAACTCTTCTTCTTCTGTCGTATGTCTTTTAGACCTGCAGCTCCGTTGAGGCGAGCCAGGCCAACGTGTCATCGTCCAGGTCAATCAGACCTCGTTCACCATTCGGTGGCCGGTGTTTGGGGCAACTGGTGACTATGTGCTCCACTCTCTGTGTTGGGTCCCCACACTCGCAGGAGGCGCTGTCCACGAGTCCCCACCTCTTCATCGCAACTCCATAGCGTCCCATGCCTGTCCTCAAGTGGTTGAGGGTTATCCACTGCTTTCGGGCCAGGGACGTCCATGGGGTCATCGATGTAATGGTGTAGCCTAGATGGTTCCGCTGACTTCCACTGGTCTCTCCATCTCGTCTTGACCCAGGCGGCCTTAGAAGCATCAGCCGGTGTTGTGCAGAGCAGCTCTTGGGCTTGCATGACAAAGTGGTGCCGTGACTTGAGGCACACTCATCGTGGTGTCTCTGTGACGATCTGATGGAGGAGGTGGGATTCACTGGTCTGTGCCTTTCGAGAGAGGGCCAGCGTGGATGCTTCTCGTCTGATGTTGGCTGGGGCGATGCCAGCGAGGACAGGCAGTTGGTTTACTGGGGTGGCTCGTAGGCATCCGGAGACAGTCCGCAGGGCGCTGTTGAGGGCGGCATCCTGCTTCTTGGTGTGAGGGCTACGGCACCAGACCGGGGCGCAGTACTCGGCGGCTGAGAACACCAGGGCCACTGTGGACATGCGCAGTGTCTTCATCGTGGCTCCCCATGTGGTGCCGGCTAGGCGGCGAAACAGTGCAGCACGGGCATTTGTCTTTGCCTTGGCACCTTCCAGGTGATGTTTGAATGACAACGTTCTGTCGAGCTTCACACCGAGGTACGTGGGGACGGGCTGGGACCATAACCAGGCATTATCCACCATGACGTTCCTCTCGCGGGTTGCCTCCCTGTTGTTGAGGTGGAACATTGATGATGTTGTCTTGCCCATACTGAGCTTGAGGCGCCAGTTCCTCAGGAATGAAGACAGGATGTCCATGTCTTCAGAGAGGACCTCTTCTGCTGCTCCCCAGGATGGCTTACTGAGTAGGATGGCCAGGTCATCAGCAGAGCCATACTTCTTTGACTAGGTTGCAGGCAGGTCATGGATGTAAATATGCACTTTGGTTTATTTGAAGAATATATTACGTTGAGATTCTCTCACAGAAACATAGGTACTGGGCTCTCATTATACTTACTCAACAGTAAATTCAAAAATTACATATGTGTATTATAATTAACCTGCAGATTTAAACCTGAGTGCACCACTCATGAAATCATCTGAAAGAAGCATTTTAATATACTTTAATATGAATAAGGATGATGAAATTGAGTTGTTTTAATAATAAGCAAGGTCAATAATAATTACAGTCCAATCTTGGCAATAATTGTCTTTCACTGGAAGATTTCTCAGTTTTACTTTGACCTTAAACGACTATTGGATCTGTTGTACAGCAAGCATTGGCCACATAAATGAAAGCAGAAGCATTTCTTCAACTGAGCCATAAAGAGTATAGAAATTGTCATGAGCTGTGGAAGAAATGGATATACACATTGTCATGGAGGTTTCTCAGTGCTGCTGAGATGGGTTTGATGTACTTAATAGGTGTTGAGAACATAAGCATTGATTAAGAAGACAGATGAAAGGGAAAGCAAGGAATTATTATGCATGAGTGAAAAGCAAAGAAGGTAAATGTTAAAAAACTGACAGGAGGTTGCTAGTGCTAAATAGCAATGAAAGGGATTGAATGAATAATAAATGGGTAGATGACTCAGGGGTAACGTCATAGTTATTACTGAAACACATCTTAGATTAAGGCAAGAGTGGAAGTTGAACATTTATCAGTATGTCGACAAATAATCTCTAAAACGTCTGCAGGTGTACGAGCGAGAGCATATTGACTGGTTGCATCGTGGTCTTGTTCGCAATGTGAATGCCCGGGAACAAGCAGATTACAAAAACTAGTGCATGCTGCTCGACCCATCAAGGGTACTAATACCATTAAAGGGATCGAAAGAGGGAGCTTTCTCAAAAAGGCAACTAGGATCAAAGTCTCACTGCACCCTGGCCATGCTCTCATTTCACTCCTACCATCAGGAAGAAGGTATAGAAGTCTGAAAATGATGAGCTCCAGTTTCAAGAACAACTTCTTCCCAACATCTAAAAGGCTTCTGAACTCTACAAAATACTAATTAAACCATGAATGTTGGACTGTCTTGGTTACATTAAGGACTTTGGGCTTTTTTGCATTAGTATTCTGGTTATTCATTTACTGATTTAAAAAAAAAATACTTGTTATCTATGAATATTGGGTTTGCAGGCCTGTGATGCTGCAAGTAAGATTCTCATTGTTTCATTGTCTGTAAATACAACAATGAACACTCTCTCAGTCTTTTGACACCCCCAGGTTCCAGGCTTGCAGCTGAGATGGAGGAATAATAATGGCTATCTTGAGGTGAGGAATTCAAGGAGATGATAAAGATAAATATATTTTTACAAAATTAATGGAACTAACATGAAGAACTCCCCAAGGAACACAAGGCAGGATCAGACAAAAAAGGAAGGTAACGTTAGAAACCAAGAAATCAGTTTTACTAAAATAGCCGAGATACAAATAAAACACGGAGGTGATAGTAAAGCTATAACCAGGGTGGCAAAGAGAGAGCATAACATGGTGTGAACAAAAATTAAGAGCATTCTTAATATATAAAAGTGAAGATTATGGCACAGTGGTGCAACCGGTAATGCCACTGTCTCACAATGCCAGAGGCACAGGTTCAATCCAGAACTCGGGTGTTTTTCTTTGTGGGGTTTGCATGTTCTCCCTGTAACTGCATGGGATTACTCTGGGTGCTCCAGTTTCCTCCCACATCCCAAAGACATGTGGTTTTGAATGTTAATTGACCTATATATTGCCCCGAGCGAGCAGGGAGTGGATGTGAATGTGGGATAACTGGCATGAACAAGTGTTCGGTCAGTACGGACATGGTAGGCAGAAGGGCCTGTTTCAATGCTGTTTTCTGCAACATTTTGCCCCAGCACCAATAGACTAACAGGCTAATTTAGATTTAGTACGGAATAATGAGTCCGATTCAGTTAGCTGAATACTATGTGCACAGCAGCAATCACAATGCAATTGAGCTCAGTGCAATGATTAAAAGGAGGAATGTGGAATAGTTGCTTTGATTTGGAGAAGGCTGACTTTAACACAGTCACAGTGGTTGGGAATAATGCTAATGGATAAAATCATAAAACAGCATTTGGACTCATTCAATAAAAGAACGTAACATGAATAAAGGATTAGAGTCAGAGTCATACAGTATGGAGACAGTCCCTTCAGCCCAACATCCACATCGACCAATGAGTCTCTTCTACACTAGTCCCACCTGCCGGCATTTGGCCCATATCCCTCTAAACCTATCCTATCCTATCCATGTATCTATTCAAATGTTTCTTAAACATTGTGATAGTACTTCAACTACCTCGTTCAGCATCTCATTCGGAACACCCACCACCCTTTGTGTAAAAAAGCTATCCTCCGGTTCCTATTAAATCTTTCCACCCTCACCTTAAACCTATGTCCTCTGGTTCTCGAATCTACTACTCTGGGCAAGAGATTTTCTGTGTTTATCTGACCTAATCCTCTTGTGATTTAGAAAAACCTCTATAAGATTGCCCCTCACCCTCCTGCGCTCCAAGGAATAGAGTCCTAGCCTGCTCAACCTCCCCTTTTGGCTCAGGCCCTCGAATCCTGATGTCCAGTCCACCACACAGTCCAAACGCCCCATCATTGACTCAATGTACACCTCACTCTGTTATGGAAAAGCATCTAACATAATCAAATACCTTTCCTATCCCTGTCATTCCTACTTCTCCCCCTCCTGTTCGACAGAAGCTACAGAAGCTTGAAAGTGCACACCAGACTCAGGAACAGTTTCTTCCCCTCTGTTGTCAGGCTTCTGAACAATTCTTCCATAAGCTAGGGTGCAGTCTTGAGTCTCCAACCAACCTCATTAAACTTTGTGTCTGGAACTATTTCACTACAATGATGAGAACTATAATCTACACATTGTATCTTTCTATTTGCTCTAAAGTAAAGTAAAGTCTCCTTTATTGTCATTCAGACCTTTCGGTCTGAACGTAATTCCGTGCCTTGCAGCCATACATGTAATAAAAATGACAAAAACACACAATAAACACAAATTTAACATCCACCACAGTGAGTTCACCAGGCACCTCCTCACTCTGATCGAAGGCAAAAGTCTTAAAGTCTTTGTCTACCTACTGTAGAGTACAGTTGGTAGAGTACAGTACAGTCTCTACCTACTGTACTTGAGTTTGGTTTGATTATATTCATGCAGATTTGAATGGATATTTTTGTACACATGACAATAATAAATCTAAAAGCTGAAGAAGGGTCCCGACCCAAAATATCATCTGTCCATTCCCTCCACAGATTCTGCCTGACACATTGAGTTTCTCCAGCACTTTCTGTTTTGATTAAGATTGCAGCATCCGCAATCCCTTGCATCTCTACTATGTTGAAATGTTCCCCATGTTTATATTTGATTGTGACAGGGCGGACAATCTAGATGATTTGACTGAGATCTAAGCATCATTTTTTTAAATAATTCTATTTATATAGAAATATGTATTTCTAATTAAAGTTCTCTAATATAAAATTCCATCTTTTTTTCAATAAAGAGATCAATCAATTAAACTCTCGATAGATGAACCACCAGATTGTAGTTTATTACATGTGGTTTTGTTACTTGCATATTACCTCCATTATAAAAAAAGTCACAAATATTTATTTTCAACAATATCTTTGCTGGTAATTCACTAGTCTGCAGAGGACGGCAAAGTGTTGCTGCAATAGAGTGTTGCCTAAAGAACCAGAAACCCAGGTTCGACCCTCGACCCTTATGGGTGTTGTCTGTACGGAGTTTGCATGTTCTCCCTGAGTGTGTGGATGTTCTCTGGGTGCTCGGTTTCTTCCCCCACGCTCAAAAGATGTGCGGTTTTGTAGGCTAATTGGCTTCTGTAAATTGTCTCTGGATAGAACTCATGTGTGGGTGATCATTGGTCAGCGTGGATTCGATAGGCCGAAGTACCTGTTTCCACGCTGCATCTCCAAACTAAACTATATTTTGGCAAATATTGTCAACATTAATGAAAACCTGCAGAAAATATTGGTTAAGGAAACCAATTATCTGCAAAGATGCATTGTGTGTAATTAATTCCCACATCATTAATATTTTTAACGACTTGTTTCTGAGACATTTGTAACTTTGCAGTTAAGTAAAATGCTGAAATCTATGGATCTGGAAGGCAGAAAAGGAATAGAAAAGAAAATACTTATTTTAGAAAATACTATAAGAAAATACTTATTTTCTCTGACCATTTTCCTTCTCCCCTTTCCAGTAGACAGACAATTGATTGTTGTATAACATCCACAGGTGTTGGTTCTCTGATGTGCATTAATTATTGATCAATCTCAACAGTGGGTATGAGCAGTCTATTTCACTGAAAGTGATTTTATCCCATGTTCAAAGCCAAAATCCAGCAGGGCTCATTGGACAACAATCAAAACACCAGTCTCCAGACACAGAAAACCCAAAACTGTTCAATACTAGAATGCACCAATTCTAATGGACTGAACAATTAACTCTCTCTATTACACTAGATTACCTCCTACTTGAATATTTCTAGGTATCTGTGATTTTTTACCCAAAATCTTCTCCATGGTATAAAAACAATGAAATAAACCCCTATTGTCCTTTTGGTGATCAGTGAACTGAGTCAGGGATTGAGCCTGGGCTTTTGGCTCAGAGGCTTACCATTAGACTCAACAAGCCATTGGTACTGTTGTTGAACATTATCAGTTTGACTCCTTGATTTTTACATCATATAACATGCCCAATTGTCCTTATGGCCAAGTAAACATTGGGCATGCTTCCACATTATACAGTCTTAAATGTGTAACACTTACTTGACTCAGAATATCCTCCTTCTGAATAGCAGTTTGGAGAAAAAGAGTAAGAAATAGGTTAGTAGAAGGATTGATATTTAAGTAAGTTAAACAAGAAAAGAAGAATGGAGGATTAGACACAATGGCAAGGAGTCGTGTGTTCATTTAAAAATCAAGGACATTAACAATAAGGACTGTTGGGAACAGATTTGTAACTACCAATAGTAATGCAAAGAATACAAATGCGTCAAACATAGGAAATTTGGGTCTGGCATCAAATTAAATGACAGGGATTTCTGGATTCTCTCCCCATTAGAAAGTCTACACCTTTATTCCTACCACCAAAATGCGTGACTCTATTCCTACCAGCATAATGAACTGCTGAAATGCATTAAATGCCCAGGCATAATTTTTTTACCCACACCAAGCACACTCAACAATTCTGAAGTTCATAGTTTTTCCATCTGTGAATTTTCTAAAAGTTATTTTTCTCCACATCTAATGTGGAATCACATCATGCTCGTTCTATAGTTCCCTTTGGACATGTTTGATATCATTTTGGACATGTTTCATTATTGATATGTTTTAATTGAAAAAGGACCATTGTTTCGCCTTTAAGTATTCTGTGATTATAGAAACATAGAAAAGAGGTGCAACAGTCGGCCATTCGGCCCTTTAAGCCAGCACTGCCATTCAATATGATCAAGGCTGATCATCCAAAATCAGTACCTCGTTCCTGCTTTCTCCCCATATCCCTTGATTCTGTTAGACCTAAGAGCTACAGTATATCTAACTCTATCTTGAAAACATCCAGTGAATTGGCCTTCTGTGGCAGAGAATTCCACAGATTTACAACTCTCTGGGTGAAAAAGTTTTTCCTCATCTCAGTCCTAAATGGCCTACCCCTTATTCTTAAACTGTGACCTCTGGTTCTGGGCTCCACCAACATGGGGAACATTTCTCCTGCACCTAGCCTGTCCAATCCCTTAAGAATTGTATATGGTTTTTTTATGATGCCCTCTCATCCTTCTAAATTCCAGTGTATATAAGCACAGTTGATCCATATTGTTGCTCATTTAAAATGCAAATTGAATATTTTAAGTGAATAAATCTGTGTGTGTGTGCCTCTGTGTGTGTGTGCCTATGTGTGTGTGTGTGTGTGTCTGTGTCTGTGTCTGTGTCTGTCTGTGTCTGTCTGTGTCTAGAACTTTCCACTTAAATTCTTCACCTGGAATTATCATTTTTTGCTGCAATTCTTCCAAGGACAGCATAAATAGTGCAAAATGCAATTTAAAGAGAAAGTTATGTTAAGTGTAATTCCAGTTTCATGGATGCTTTAATTGTGCCCTCGAAGCATCACTGGAATAAAGTCTCATCCACAGAAATAGCCCTATCCCTGGGATGTATTTTTACGAGTCTCTGTTAATTCTGCTAATTTGCAAGACTTTGAGATGGCTTTAAAATTTATGATGTGAATGATACAAAAAATACTGTTTAACAGAGAGGACAGAGGCTTTGATCACAGGAAAATATTGATGGTCTGATGAGATGAACAGGACTAGGCCAAATCAAACATAATACAGAGAAGTCAGTGGTAATGCATTTAGGAAGATGCAGCAAGCCAAGGGAAAACAGAATAAACAGGAGGAATAAAGGGACCTCAGTGTGCAGATGTGTAGATCTTTAAAGGGAACAGACCAAGTCAACAATGTGGTTCTAAAGGCATGCAGGTGGCTATGTTATTAGCTGAAGTAAGCAATATAAGAGTGGGAATATTATGTTAAAAGCCAATCCTAGCTCACCCTGGATCTCATAGAAACATAGAAACATAGAAAGTAGGTGCGAGAGTAGACCATCAGGTCCGTCGAGCCCGCACCGCCATTCGCTCATGGCTGAACACTAAACAGACACACTTACCCACAAACAGTAGACACAAGACACAGAACACAAGACACTACCCTCCCCTTTATACCGCTATCACCCCTCTCCACCCCAAGAACCTCGTGATCTCCTGGGGGAGGCAAAAAACCGGATAAAAACCCAGGTCCAATTCAGGAAAAAAATCCGGGAAATTCCTCTCCGACCCCAATCCAGGCGATCGACACTTGTCCAGGAGATCACTCAGGTCTTACTATACTAACCATACCTAGGTCCATATCCCTGCCCTCTCCCCGTAGCCCCTTATCCCCTTGGCAGCTAAAAAACCATCTATTTTAGTCTTAAATATATTTAACGTTTCTGCTTCCACTGCTCCCTGGGGCAGTGAATTCCATAAATTAACCACCCTCTGGGTGAAGAAGTTCTTCCTCATCTCAGTTTTAAAAGAGCCCCCCCTTATTCTGCAACTATGTCCCCTAGTTCTAGTTTCCCCGATCATTGGGAACATCCTCGGTGCATCCACCCGATCAAGGCCCCTCACGATCTTATATGTTTCAATGAGATCGCCTCTCATTCTTCTAAACTCCAAAGAGTAGAGTTCCAGCCTACTTAACCTTTCCTCATATGTCAATCCCCTCATTGCAGGAATTAATCTTGTAAACCTTCGCTGCACTGCCTCCATGGCTAGTACATCCTTTCTTAAGTATGGACCCCAGAACTGTACACAGTATTCCAAATGTGGTCTCACTAATACTGTGTACAGCTGCAGCAAGACCTCCGTGTTTTTATACTCAATCCCCCTAGCAATAAAGGCCAAAACTCCATTGGCCTTCCTGATTGCTTGCTGCACCTGCATACTAACTTTTAGTGATTCATGTACTAATACCCCTAGATCCCTTTGCGTTGCATTACAACGCAGCTCCTCCTCATTTAGAAAATAACTTGCCCTATCATTTTTTTCCCAAAGTGAATGACTTCACATTTATTAGTATTAAATTTCATCTGCCAAGTTGTTGCCCACTCACCTAGCTTATCTATATCCTTTTGCAGACTCTTCCTATCCTCCTCATCCCCTACTTTTCCTCCCATTTTTGTATCGTCCGCAAATTTTGATATATTACACTTGGTTCCCTCCTCCAAATCATTTATATAAATTGTGAACAACTGAGGTCCCAGCACCGACCCTTGTGGAACCCCGCTAGTTACCGGTTGCCATCATGTGTTCTAATTTTCTGTACTAGCTTACCATGAGGAACTTTATCAACACCTTGCTGAACCAGTGGCCACGGTTTAAGAATAAGAGGCAAGCCATTTCGAATGGAGATGAGGAAACACTTTTTCACACAGTTGTGAGTCTGTGGAATTCTCTGCCTCAGGGGCGGTGAAGGCTGGTTCTCTGGATACTTTTAAGAGAGAGCTAGATAAGGCTCTTGGGATCGTGGAGTCAGGGGATGTGGGGAGAAGGCAGGAACGGGGTACTGATTGTAGATGATCAGCCATGATCACATTGAATGGCGGTGCTGGCTTGAAGGGCCGAATGGCCTACTCCTGCAAGTATTGTTTATTGTCTATTGTCCATAGAGACATCCAATGCCTTATCCTTGTCAATCCTCAACCATCTCTTCAAAAACAATCAAACTCGTATTTACGATGCTCAAAGCCGTACTGACTATCCCTAATCAGAGCTTGCCTTTCCAAATGCAAATAAATCTCGTCCCCTGGAATCCCTTTCATGACTTTTTGCACCACTGATGTAGTACCCTTGTAATACCCTTGTTTATCCCTACTGACCTTCTTACATAAATGCACAGCATTAACTAGCCTCCAGTACCTCGTCTATGGCTAACAAAGATACAATAATCTCTGCCACAGACCAGCAATGTTCTCTCTTGTTTTCTATAACATTTGAAGGGGCACCTCGTCAAGCCCCAGAGATTTATCCCTCTTTATACAGTTCAAAACCTCCAATTTTATAATACTCAATGATATCACTGTTCCCTCTCCTGAACTCACTAGCTTTCTCGTCTTCCACGGTAAGTAGACGAGAGTATTTATTTAAAACCCATCATTTCCTGTGGTTTTAGCACACAGAGTAGGTGGATCTGCACTCTCCCAAGTTGCACTTTTATTCATAATAGTCAAAGTCAAAGTAAACTATCCCTCTTGTGCGGAACACTTGCCTGAGAGTGTGGTTCAAGCTGGGTCACTGGCAGCATTTAAGAAGAGTCAAGATGTATACTTGAATTGCTTCTGCATAAAACCCGATGGACCAAATGATGGGTAATGGTATTAATACGGAAGGATGCCCACTGCTGAACAAGGCCAAGTTGAACCAAGTGGCCCGTGTCTATGCAGTATAATTCTATGATTTGACTGGCACTTTTACTTAGATGCTGATATTTGTGATATTTTATTTGTACTTGTCTTAATTAGGAACAAAATTAAATTGCCACTCCAAAAATTTTTGACTATCAATATTTTAAGGCAAATCTAAATGCTGCCTGATTAGCATTGGTTCAGGCCAGATTTGCATTCAGCAATATGCAAATAAATTTTGAGCAGAACACATACATATTGCCATGGAGTCGGAGAATGCAACAAGGCAAAACCCCCAGGAGGACGTTGGCAAGTAGATTATACCAAGCAAATAAAAGTGATGAGCTGCTCATGTGTTGGGAAAGCTACTTAACAACCTCCACTTTATTACACTCCAATAGGTTTGCAACTGCATTGACAAGCAGCTCTGAAGCTGGAGTAATTTTCATTTGATCATCAGTTTAATCTTTTGCTCAATAGAAGCCAGAACACATGCAAAAACCCACACATGGCAATTCCTCCCATTAAACATGGTGAGTTATGTTTATAAAAGTAATGATTATGAATTTTCAACACACAAGGTGAATAGAAAGGTGAAAGAAATGTGGCTGAGTCTATCAAATCCAGCATTGTCTTTGATTAGCTGAATTCATTCATCACATTGTGAAGGTGTGTAGGAAAATAAAACAAATGTATGTACTCATTGCACAGAGATGATTCAAGCTGAACACTGTAAATTCCCATCCTATTCCTGTTTTTACAATGCATGTAAATGAATGTCATAAGCATACACGTGTGGTGCCATTACAGTATTGAATATCACAGTGAAGCACATTCTCACCATACTCTGTATTGCTTTGTTTCTACCTGTGTTACATACAGAGTAAGGGGATGATCATCAGCCTTATTCTGTACCTGCATGTTCACTTATAGTGCATGATGTAATTGGACCACCAGTTCCTAATGTATTACACATGTTGCAGTTGCATTCTGTTTGTGTTTTTCCCCCCCATTCTTGCTAACCTCATAATGTACTCCATCTATCAAGTTCTTTCCCACTTACTTTACCTGCCCTTTGCAGATTCTGTGGTCTCCTCACATTGTACTAATCGATCTATTTTTCATACCCACAGATTGCGGTGTCTGCATGCTATAATGAGCTACAAAGCAAAGGCGGGCAGTATCTCGGCAACAATGTGTCCCTCCCCGATGAATTCAATGCATTTTATGCCTGCTTTGAACAGAAGGTCATAGGAGGAACGTCACTCATTCCACCAGTCTTAGATGTGCCTATCCAAACGGTTATCGTGGCAGATCGGCCTTCATGAGAGAAAATCCATCTGCTTCCAAAATTAAATCCAATGGTTTCAATAGATGAATTACAGAGAAGCAGTGCACTGCATTGCACGTACTGCAGTATGGCTGTCCAGTGATAAATAGAATAGAATAGAATCTTTAATTGCCACGCAACCAGGGTTGGTGGTATTTGGGTTCGGTACATTATGGTACACTGCTTTTGTTACATACCACTAATAACACAGATCACCGTAATAAAGTGCATCCATACCACATCACAAATCACAAATCTCACCAACAATACATAGTGCAAAAGAACAAACAAAGACCATAGACAAGACACTGTATACATCAAAAGTCATATTATTGTCTGATTATTGGACGGAATTGAGAGTTCTTATTGCTGAGGGGAAGAAACTATTTTTAAAGCGGGTGGTTTTAGTAGCAAGTGACCTGAGGCGCCTCCCCGAAGGGAGAGACTGAAAAGGGTGATTTGCTGGATGGGAGTGGTCCGAGATGATCTTTTTTGCCCGTTTTGAGGTACGTTGGAGATAACTGGAATGGATTGAGGGGAGGGGGGAGTTGATGATCCTGGAGGCCTTGGAGACAATGCGTTGTATTCTGTGTAGTGAGTGACTATCGGTGTTACCGTACCAGACTGTGATTGAGGAGGTGATGATGCTTTCAATGATTGATTGATAGAAACGGACCAGGAGGTGTTTATCGACTCTGAACTTTTTGAGCTGTCTGAGGAAATATAGGCGTTGTTGACCTTTCTTGATGACGTGGTCTGCATTGATGTGCCATTTTAGATTATTGGAGATATAGGTGCCTAGAAACTTAAATGAGTTCGTGGAGGTTATGGGGTGAGAGTTGACATGGACCGGGGGTTTGTGGTTTTGATTGCGTCTGAAATCTATGATGATTTCTAAGGTTTTTGAAGTATTAAGCTGGAGGTTGTTGTCTGCGCACCATTTGACTGCGCTATCGACTGTTAGATGGTATTGTGATTCTTTGTTGTCTGAGATAAGGCCAATTATTGTTGTGTCGTCTGCATATTTAAAATTTTTAACTGAGCTGCATTGGGATGTGAGGTTGTTGGTGTAAAGTGAGAAGAGCTGGGGTGACAGAACGCACCCTTGGGGGACTCCTATGTTGAGAGTCAAAGGGCTGGAGAGTTTTTCACCCACCTTGACTCTTTGCTGTCTGTTTGTTAGAAAGTGTAGAATCCAATGGCACATGGCTGGGTGGATGCTCATGTCCAACATTTTATTGTAGAGTTTAATCGGGTGTATAGTATTAAAGGCCGAGTTAAAATCTATAAACAGGATGCGTGCATAAGTGTTCGGTGATTCCAGATGATGAAGGGAATAGTGAAGAGCTAAGTTGATAGCATCCTCAACAGACCGTTTGGCCCTATATGCAAATTGGAAAGGGTCCATGATGGGGGCAGTGTGGGTTTTCAGATGGGTGAGGACTATGTGCTCAAAGGCCTTCATGGCGACTGATGTTAATGCCACAGGTCTATAATCGTTCAGGCAGCTCACCTTGGAGGACTTGGGCACAGGGATGATAATGGATGATTTAAAACACTGCGGGACTCTACATCGGCTGAGGGAGGTGTTAAAGATGGAGGTGAACACAGGGGCCAGCTGAGCTGCACAGTGGTTGAGAGCAGCGGGGCTGAGGTTGTCCGGCCCTGCCGCTTTTCTTTTATTAAGATTTTTGAAGGCCGCCCTAACCACCTCCTCAGAGATGGTGAATGGTGCTGAGTTAGGTGGGGGGGGGAGGCATGGATGGCGGGGTGGCATTGTCAAAGCGTGCATAAAAAGTGTTCAGTTTTTCCGGTAAATCCGGATCCTCGTCTGGGATGGGAACAGGACGTTTTTTGTAGTCCGTCATCTTCTGTAGATATTTCCAGACTTCTCTTGAATTGTGGGTTTTGAGTTGTTGTTCCAATTTGTTTGAATAAGCTAATTTTGCTTTCCGAATTGCAGACCTGAGTTCATATTTTGCTGATTTATACTGAACCTTGTTACCGTTGGTGTAGGCTGCATTTTTCTTTTTACGAAGAAGTTGTATGTGCTTGTTGAACCAGGGTTTACCATTGCTGGGTATTGTGATAGTTTTGTAGGGGACGCACAGTTCTTCACAGAAGCGGACGTATGACGTCACCACGTCAGTGTACACGTCGATGTTGTTGCCGGATACGTCGAGGAAGAGGTCCCAGTCAGTACATTCAAAACATCCCCTTAACGTTTCGATGACATCCTCTGACCAGGACTTAACGGTTATTGTTTTGGGCTTGATGGATTTCAGTTTTTGTTTGTATGCGGGGATGAGCAGCAGCATTACATGATCGGATCTACCCAGTGGAGCACGAGGAAAGGCACGGTAAGCGCCAGTGATGTTAGTGTAACAATGATCCAATGAATTGTTTTCTCTGCTTGGGCATGTAACTTGCTGAGTGTAGTTAGGAAGTTCTTTTGTTAGACAGCTGTGGTTGAAATCGCCCAAGGCTATAATGATGGAGTCCGGATGCGAGCTTTCCATGGAGGAAATGTGATGTGATAAAATATCCATAGCCGTGTTAGCATTAGCATCGGGTGGAACGTAGACGCCAATTAACACAACAGATGAAAATTCTCTTGGTAAATATCTGGGAAGCTATCAGAATTCCTTTAATTTCTCCTTCCATGGTGTGACCTAATTTGTTGAATAACATAAACATGGATTTGTGTAGGAAAGAACTGCAGATGCTGGTTTAAATCGAAGGTAGACACAAAATGCTGGAGTAACTCTGAAGAAGGGTCGCAACCCGAAACATCACCCATTCCTTCTCTCCATTGATGGTGCAGAGATGCTGCCTTTCCAGTTGAGTTACATTAACATGAATTTGGCAAGATTCCATCATCAGAACACCTCCCAACCCTTTGTTTCTCAACAACAGGTGTTTTTAACTGGGAGGATGTGGAGACACAGAATTTATTGCAATGGCTGGCTGCAACTGATATTCAAAACTGACACTAACTTTGTCCTTATAATACCTCTATCAACTTTTGTGAATAGATATTCCATGAAAGGAATTCATCAATGAAGTAGCAACAAAGATTCTGCAGAAAATATGAAAATTGAAAGTAACAATCTGGAAAATTGTGGCAGCACAGTGGCGCAGCGGTAGAGTTGCTGCCTTATGGGCCTGTCCCACTTAGGCAACTTTTTAGTTGACTACAGGAGACTATGCAGTCGCCACATGTTCGCGGGTCGTGAGTAGTTCCCGCATTCTCGGAACTGGTCGCGGCTTCATTCTGGTCGCCGCCAATTTTTCAACATGTTGAAAAATTAGTGGCGACCAGAATGAATCCACCATGGAGAGTAGCGAGAATTCACGTGCCGTAGGTGGGTCGCCAGGAGGTCATAGGTTGTCAGAGGCTCTCGTAGGTTGTCGCCGGTGCTGACCAGTGTATTTTATTGGCTGATTGGGAAAAAAACATAAACAGTAGTTTTCAGAACCAAGGTTAACCAACCGATAATGTTAATGTCCGCCGAGCTTCACAGCCGTGTATCTCTGGCTTCTTAAACATAGAAACATAGAAAATAGGTGCAGGAGTAGGCCATTCGGCCCTTCGAGCCTGCACCGCCATTCAATATGATCATGGCTGATCATCCAACTCAGTATCCTGTACCTGCCTTCTCTCCATACCCCCTGATCCCTTTAGCCACAAGGGCCACATCTAACTCCCTCTTAAATATAGCCAATGAACTGGCCTCGACTACTTTCTGTGGCAGAGAATTCCAGAGATTCACCACTCTCTGTGTGAAAGTTGTCTCCATTCCTGCTCCCCATCCCGTCTCCCCCTTCTCCCTTTCCCCCCGCAGTCCCCACCTCTTATAAAGAACTTAAGCGACCCTTCCCGTACTCTGTGCTTTCACCGTCTTAATTACAGCGCCAACCTTCTTGTTCGTCGTGATGTGTGTTTGTATCACATTGGTTTTGCACTGTGTGAATTTTGTTCAGACAGCGCTCCCCCGCTTGCCCTGTCCCCTGCCTGCATAACTGGCTGGTGAAGGAAGCGATGTGTGTGTGTGTGTGTGTGTGTGTGTGTGTGTGTGTGTGTGTGTGTGTGTGTGTGTGTGTGTGTGTGTGTGTGTGTGTGTGTGTGTGTGTGTGTGTGTGTGTGTGTGTGTGTGTGTGTGTGTGTGTGTGTGTGTGTGTGTGTGTGTGTGTGTGTGTGCCGTTCCAGTCACCATTCCAGTCGCCGGTTTTTCAGCTACCTGCTACGACTTGATAGTCGCCTGAAAAGTCGCCTATGTGGGACAGGCCCATTACAGCGCTTGCAGCACTGGAGACCCGGGTTCGATCCCAACTACAGGTGTTGTCTGTACGGAGTTTGTACATTCTCCCCGTGACCTGCGTGGGTTTTCTCCAAGATCTTCGGTTTGCTCCCACACTCCAAAGACGTGCAGGTTTGGAGGTAAATTGGCTTGGTATAAATGTAAATTGTCCCTAGTGTGTGAAGGATGGTGTTAATGAGCGGGGATCATTGGTCGGTGCGGACCCGGTGGGCCAAAGGGCCTGTTTCCACGTGGTATCTCTAAACTAAATTAAACAAGTGTGATTCATGACGGACATATACAGATATAGCTATATAATAGCAAAATGTTGGAGTAACCAGGAAGAAGGGTCCTCACCTGATTATCCATTCTCTCCACAAATGCTGCCTGACCCACTGAGTTATTCCAGCACTTTGTGTTTTGCTCAAGATTCCTGCATCTGCAGTTCCTATATCTCTATAGCAATGTATCATTTGTACATTTTAGCTCTCACATTCATTGCAATAAATCTGTCAATTTACTGTCCAGTATCTGAGAAAATGCCATAGACAACTGGATTACAAATGCTTTCTAGATAAATAAACCAGTCACAGTTAGTTCGTCAGGCTTACATTTGTTATCAGTCCTAGAAGGAATAGTCTCATTTGTGTCTTCAAAAGTGGCCAAAGAGTCATCCAGTGGCGTAAAACAAATATACTTGACATTGCGGGTGAGCAATCAATCCAATCATTCTTGCAATCTCAGAATTTAAACAAATCCAATTTTTTTATTTCTTGACATAGATAGAACAAATAAAATATAAAATACCTGCTCTGGATTGTATTTCACGAGCACACCAGCACCATGGAATTCTTCTAGAACATTCTTCAGCTTCTTTGTGGAGTCTGAATGGAAAGCAATGTTTTCAATATTTAGATTTTTTTCCAAACTAAAATATCTAATTGATTTATCACAGGTCAGAGATGGTGTTTTTTTTTAAATACTTTATGTTCCAAAGTCCTTGGATCCTTCCGCAAGTAAAATTGAAAGAGCAAATTACTCAACCAAAAATAAAACTGCACCAAAGTATGTGAGCACATTTATTGGCATACACATGAGACCCAAAACATTCGTAATAAGACGCAGGCTGCCAGCAAGTGGGCTGACATATATTCATTTCAATACCTGCTGTTATGAAATTGGATATGGAAAACAAGTCTCTTGTTGCATCTCGAATGTTTCCCTCCTGTTCAAGTAAATATATTTTTATAAGCTTTTTATGTCAGGTTGCTTTTTTTTTAAATTACACGATGAATTTAATCTTCCCCAACCAGGAAGGAGAATATCCAGGACTGAAGGGTGCTTCAAATATTTTATTGTGTGTTCTGAAGAGTTTCGACGGAAACTCTTCTTGAGTGGTAACTGCCGCTCTTCTTAAAGATGATTTGAGGGTCAGTCTGAAGAAAATACTATGTATTTTTTTAAGGTTTAGCTTTATTATTGTCGTGTTCTGACAATGACCATAATAATCAAATAGCCATTGTTAATGGAAGGATCCATTGAATTTCATCACTTCCCAACATTTCAATAGTACATACACAACTAAATACAATTATCATAAATTATTGCATTTCAAACAAAACACTCAAACCTATGAATAAAAATAATAAAATCAAAGTAATGGTTCATGAATATTTTTAGGAATGTTAATAATTCAAGTTCATGTTGTACGTTCAAATCGACTTTTTACCAATGGATGTCGTAAGATACCTTTTGAACCATAATATCAGCTAGACTACTGCATGACAATAAAGGATACTTTGACTTTGACTTTGACTTTGCAGATAGCCAAGGTACGTTAAGCGCTTAACAGGGAATTTGGTTCAGGTTTATATATTGTATACCAAGGTACAATGAGAAGCTTTGTTTTGCATGCGATCGAAACAGATGAGATATACCATACATAGATACAATCAGATCAAACTGAAGTACAAAAGATAGAGCATATGGGAAGATATAGTGCAGAATATAGTTCTCAGCATTGTAGCACATTGGTTCCATAGACAAGATCCATTTTTCAGAACCAATGGGGAGAAGACAGACTTTAATGGTATTATCCAAAAGCATACCACCTTATAAAAGTGGCCAATGAAGAACGTCAACTGTCCCAAAGGCAATGGGCCTTTTCTGCTAACACAACACCGCTACTAGCATGAATAAAATGAGAGTTGCTTCCGCAAACAAAGTTTCACAATTTTTACAGATCACATCATTCACATTTCATCTTCATAGAAAAATAGAAACATTGAAACATAGAAAATAGGTGCAGGAGTAGGCCATTCGGCCCTTCGAGCCTGCACCGCCATTCAATATGATCATGACTGATCATCCAACTCAGTATCCTGTACCTGCCTTCTCTCCATACCCACTGATCCCTTTAGCCACAAGGACCACATCTAACGCCCTCTTAAATATAGCCAATGAACTGGCCTCAACTACCTTTTGCGGGAGAGAATTCCAGAGATTCACCACTCTCTGTGTGAAAAAAGTTTTCCTCATCTCGGTCCTAAAAGATTTCCCCCTTATCCTTAAACTGTGACCCCTTGTTCTGGACTTCCCCAACACCGGGAATAATCTTCCTGCATCTAGCCTGTCCAACCCCTTAAGAATTTTGTAAGTTTCTATAAGATCCCCCCTCAATCTTCTAAATTCTAGCGAGTACAAACCGAGTCTATCCAGTCTTTCTTCATATGAAAGTCCTGACATCCCAGGAATCAGTCTGGTGAATCTTCTCTGTACTCCCTCTATGGCAAGAATGTCTTTCCTCAGATTAGGAGACCAAAACTGTACGCAATACTCCAGGTGTGGTCTCACCAAGACCCTGTACAACTGCAGTAGAACCTCCCTGCTCCTATACTCAAATCCTTTTGCTATGAATGCTAACATACCATTCGCCTTCTTCACTGCCTGCTGCACCTGCATGCCTACTTTTAATGACTGGTGTACCATGACACCTAGGTCTCGTTGCATCTCCCCCTTTCCTAATCGGCCACCATTCAGATAATAATCTACTTTCCTGTTTTTGCCACCAAAGTGGATAACCTCACATTTATCCACATTATACTGCATCTGCCATGCATTTGCCCACTCACCCAGCCTATCCAAGTCACCTTGCAGCCTCCTCACAGCTAGCACTGCCCCCCAGCTTCGTGTCATCCGCAAACTTGGAGATGTTGCATTGAATTCCCTCGTCCAAATCATTAATATATTGTAAATAGCTGGGGTCCCAGAAATGAGGCTTGCGGTACCCCACTAGTCACTGCCTGCCATTGTGAAAAGGACCCGTTTACTCCTACTCTTTGTTTCCTGTCTGCCAGCCAGTTCTCTATCCACATCAATACTGAACCCCCAATACCGTGTGCTTTAAGTTTGTATACTAATCTCTTATGTGGGACCTTGTCGATAGCCTTCTGAAAGTCCAGATATAACACATCCACTGGTTCTCCCTTATCCACTCTACTAGTTACATCCTCGAAAAATTCTATAAGATTTGTCAGACATGATTTACCCTTCATAAATCCATGCTGACTTTGTCCAATGATTTCACCACTTTCCAAATGTGCTGCTATCCCATCTTTAATAACTGATTCTAGCAGTTTCCCCACTACCGACGTTAGACTAACTGGTCTGTAATTCCCCGTTTTCTCTCTCCCTTTTTAAAAAGTGGTGTTACATTAGCTGCCCTCCAATCCTCAGGAACTACTCCAGAATCCAAAGAGTTTTGAAAAATTATCACTAATGCATCCACTATTTCTGGGGCTACTTCCTTAAGTACTCTGGGATGCAGCCTATCTGGCCCTGGGGATTTATCGTCCTTTAATGCATTCAATTTACCTAACACCACTTCCCGGCTAACCTGGATTTCACTCAGCTCCTCCATCTCATTTGACCCCCGATCCCCTGCTATTTCCGGCAGATTATTTATGTCTTCCTTAGTGAAGACAAAACCAAAGCAGTTATTCAATTGGTCTGCCATGTCCTTGTTCCCCATGATCAATTCACCCGTTTCTGACTGCAAGGGACCTACATTTGTTTTAACTAATCTTTTTCTCTTCACATATCTATAAAAGCTTTTGCAGTCAGTTTTTATGTTCCCTGCCAGTTTTATTTCATAATCTATTTTCCCTTTCCTAATTAAGCCCTTTGTCCCCCTCTCTGAATTTCTTCCAGTCCTCTAGTAGGCTGCTTTTTCTGGCTAATTTGTACGCTTCATCTTTTGTTTTGATACTATCCCTGATTTCCCTTGTTATCCACGGATGCACTACCTTCCCTGATTTATTGTTTTGCCAAACTGGGATGAACAATTGTTGTAGTTCATCCATGCAGTCTTTAAATACCTTCCATTGCATATCCACCGTCAACCCATTAAGAATCAATCGCCAGTCTATCTTGGCCAATTCACGTCTCATACCCTCAAAGTTACCTTTCTTTAAGTTCAGGACCCTTGTTTCTGAATTAACGATGTCACTCTCCATCCTAATGAAGAACTCACCCATATTATGGTCACTCTTGCCCAAGGGGCCACGCACAACAAGACTGCTAACTAACCCTTCCTCATTACTCAATACCCAGTCTAGAATAGCCTGCTCTCTCGTTGGTTCCTCTACATGTTGGTTTAGAAAACTATCCCGCATACATTCCAAGAAATCCTCTTCCTCAGCACCCCTGCCAATTTGATTCACCCAATCTATATGTAGATTGAAGTCACCCATTATAACTGTTTTACCTTTATTGCACGCTTTTCTAATTTCCTGTTTGATGCCATCCCCAACTCCACTACTACTGTTAGGTGGCCTGTACACAACTCCCACTAGCGTTTTCTGCCCCTTAGTGTTGCACAGCTCTACCCATATCGATTCCACATCCTCAAAGCTAATGTCCTTCCTTTCTATTGCGTTAATCTGCTCTCTAACCAGCAACGCTACCCCACCTCCTTTCCCTTTCTGTCTATCCCTCCTGAATATTGAATATCCCTGGATGTTCAGCTCCCAGCCTTGGTCACCCTGGAGCCATGTCTCCGTGATCCCAACTATATCATAGTCATTAATAGCTATCTGCATATTCAACTCATCCACCTTATTACGAATGCTCCTTGCATTGAGACACAAAGCCTTCAGGCTTGATTTTACAACACTCTTACCCCTTATACTATTATGCTGAAAAGTGGCCCTTTTTGATTTTTGCCCTGGATTTGCCGGCCTTCCACTTTTACTTTTCACCTTGCTACCTATTGCTTCTACCCTCATTTTACACCCCTCTGTCTCTACGCTCACATATTTAAGAAACCCTTTCCCTTTAACTCCATCCTCCACTATCCCATCCGACACCCCACCCCCCTTATTCAGGTTTAACAGATTAGAAACTGCAAAACATGGGACAGCTTCTATAATCATTAGCTATGGTTTATTAGATTATTGAAATCCTTTACAATTCTGCTCTGAGGGAGAAAAATATTTTTTGGTCTTTACAGTTAAAAAGGTCATAGATCCTAAAAGCTGATTTAAGACCTACCTACAAATATTGTCTGATGTGAATACATGTTTCCAGCTTTTTGTGCTCATTGGAGATGCAGTATATTTGCAGTTGTATGTTTGCGGAATAGTGAACTTAGATGGCAAAATAAAAGTGAGTGTAACAGAGATAAGAACCCCAATAAACATTTATGCACAGTATTTTAGTCAACATCATAATAAAATAAGCTTCAACTACTTCATAGATGCTCATCTTTGTGCTAATTTGCAATTATATGTACCATGGGCCAACTGTACCAGCCTTTTTCAAAATTTCAAACTGTTTTTATTTTATTTTCTTCTTCGGAGCCAATGATTAATTCCTCAGAAATTGATTTTGTCAGATGTAATTATCTAACTCGTCAACTTAAAACACAGTAATATTGTTTTCAACAAATGTTTCTGTGATTAAATTAAATTCTACCCAGAAAAAAAAATGCATTTGGATTTAACAAGACATAACATTAACTGTGCAAAATTCTATTGGCAATGTGAACAAACTTGTATAAAATGGCTTTATAGCTGGATGTGCACAAATGGCATTGTTGAGATGAGGAAGAACCTGGAAGAGGGACAAGCAGCCTACTCTTCTGATGATTATTCAGATCACATGTTACGATACGATAGAACTATATTTATCCCAGGAGGAAAATTGGTCTGCCAACAGTCATAAAACACAACAAGATACATGAAACATGACATTAAAGTGACGTGTTGAAAGTCCAAGTTTGCGGATGTGCAAAGATTGGGGGGGGGGGGGGGGAGAGGGGCGTCAGTCTACCCCACGACAGAGTTGTACAGTTTGATAGCCACAGGGAAAAAGGATCTCCTGTGGCGTTCTGTGCTGCATCTTGGTGGAACCAGTCTGCTGCTGAAGGTACTTCTCAGGTTGACCAGTGTGTCATGGAGATGGTGAGCTGTATTGTCCAGGATGCTCTGGAGTTTGAGGAGCATCCTCCCCTCCAAGACAACCTCCCATGAATCCAACTCCACCCCTAGGAGAGAGCCAGCCTTCCTGATGAGCTTGTTGATCCTGTTGGCGTTGCGGCCTTCGCCCTTCTGGCCCAGCACACGACAGCGAAGAAAATGGCACTGGCTACCACCGATTGATAGAACATCTGCAGCATCTTACTGCAGACCTCTGAAAGTACAGTCGGTAATGTCCCTTTTTACACAGTGCCTCAATGTTCTTGGACCAGTCCAGTTTACTATCCAGGTACTTGTACTCCTTGACTCCTGATAACAAAGATAGACCACAGGAGAGAGGAACAGGGCAGTTAGTGATCTGCCAAAAATACAGATGGGTTCACCAGAGCAGTGGGTTCGCTAAACATTATACATGTTACTCCCTTTATTATGTATTTGTACACTCAAGCTCGATTGTAATCACATATGAAGGTGATCAAGAGCAGCATCTTCAGTCAGAGGCTGATTGCACCAATGTGCAAAACTGAGAGACATAGGAAGTCCTGTTTACCAGCTGCTATAAGGTTATATAATGCGCATAAATAACTGCACTTTTTTAAAATTAATTGTATTTTAACTTGTATTTTAACTTGTATTTTAACTTGTATTTTAACTTGTTAAGTATGGAAGCCATTTGAGGAAATGTGTGGTGTTATGTCTGTCTTGAAGCTGTCGTGGCACTGTAATTTCCTGTAAAGGATTATTAAAGGTATAATCAATCAATCAATCAATATTGTCTTTCCGCCGACTGGTTAGCACGCAACCAAAGGTTTTCACTGTACCTTGGTACATGTGACACAAAATTAACTCAGCTCAAACTCATCAGATGTTCCATTGCTTCAACCAAGCTGACCCCATTAATGTCTGCCGCAATAGATTAGCCACGGATATAGCTAATGATATATGGCAGAAGGCAATGCACAAGCAAGCTAGCTTTCGTCTGCCTGGCCCATTCTGTTTCCTATTAGCGATAAACAGTTTAAAGTAAGAAGAACAGTCTCAATGAACTTTGTGCTCAAGAAATGGACCAGCAACATAGACAACTGGGACTAGCACAGGCAGGCAGATTGGTCAGCTATGACTCCATAACTCTTGACTTCACAGCTCATCCAAATGACTGCAGACTGTGAGAATCCAATTTGACTCCCGGCGAATCAAGTAAGAAGGATTCAGACAGGAAAGTGGTGGTTCACAATTCACTTATTGATATGGGCACAGACATGACTGGCACAACACCTACTCCTACTTGCATCTCTCATGTTAATCCTTATTCACCATGAATGCTATGTTTCTGCTATTGCAGTTTATCTTCTGAACACCAGATGGAGCAATGGACAAATGGCCATTTTCTGAAAAGATAACACGACAATCCTCCAATTCAAGAGTGTTTGTTTGTCATAGGCACTGGATATGAACTGGAACAACGTTCTTACTTCCTGCAGCTTTGCAGGCAGAATTTCATGGAACAACAATAACAATAAATAAAAATTATGAGAGGCATTGACAGAGTCGAGTTAGAATCTTTTCCTAGGATGGAAATATCAAATTCTAGAGGGCACAGCGTTAAGGTGAAAGGGGCTTGGTTTAAAGGAGATTTGCATGGGGCAACACTTTTTTTGCGTGCCTAGAACACATTGCTGGGCATGGTAATAGATGCAGATACAATAGTGGCATTTTAGGGACTATTAAATAGGGACATTGATATGCAGGGAATGGAGTGATGGCAGATTACAGTTGGTCTTGGCATTATGTTTGGCACAGACATTATGGGCCAAAGGGCTTGTTCTATATTTAATGTTTTATGTACAATGAAATATCAGTTATTCTAATTAAACTGAACCATGATAGCGCAAAAACCAAAATACAGACACAGAGTGGGCTCAGCAAAGGAAAGAGCCAGCCTGATTGTGCATAACTTACTACCATGCATTGTTAGTTACCTCCATGGGGAGACTATTACAGCAGTTATTAATGGGGTCAAAATAAAAGGATCATTTGTCACTGAAAGGCATAAAATATCTTGTGTCCAGACCTTCTCATGTTTCTTCTCTTCCTATATGGACCCCCTCCTTCCTTGTTTCCCTCAATACTGGTGCAATTTGTAACTCATGAGAGGAGTGAAATTTCCCCATTAATAAACAATATCCACGATTTCCACGCTGGGAGCCTCAACGGAATGAAGTGCCTCCAATTTCCAAACTTCAAAACATTTTCCGGTCATTGCTCTTTTTGCAAATAGACAAATATCAATATAGGAAATGATGGGACCAATTAAGGGGTAGATTTCAATGGGATTCCTGCCAACTGCCCACAGTTACCTCTGTGGAAGATCCACAGATGTTTACTGAATGGAATAAAAGACCCCCAAACCATTTTTTATGCTCCTGCTGAAATTGAGACGAACAGTTACGAGAAAAGAATGGCAGTATTTCTAACACCTGTCATTCATTATCTCCATAATACAGAGCTGCTTCTCAATAATAAAAGCAGTACTTAAAGGTTCTGGCTTTTTTTCTGTAAAGAAAAACAATTCTTCTCAAGTTATTGGATTATTGAAGCAAAAATCATCAGTTATCTAAGTGGTGTCAAATCTAAGAGCGTGAGGAATTTATTTGCGTGGGTGAACTGGCAAACTTCTTGCTACAGCTATCAACAATAAATCATGTTTAGCTACACTTTTTACCCCTTTCTCAATTATTTCTTGCAACTTAATATGCAAGGATATCAATTTTCACAATCTTGTTGAAGAAATCAACTAAAAAAAAAACAAGGATGCTCTGCCTACCAAAATAGTAGCAGGGAAAACATTTGAAATATTTCAAAGAGAAAGCAGCTTAGAGTAGAAAATTGAAAATCCCTCTTAATATTCCACTTTTCAATGCTCACTGGCAAAAATATCTTTAAAATTCTTAGTGACTGTAAAATATGCAATGCTCTTTTATCGTGTCTTTATGTTCATAATAAAGTTAGGATTCACAATGTGCAATGGGTAAATTTTTAAATAATTAAAACACATGTATTAAAACAATGTTTACTGATCTTGTGCAGAGTATCAGAACAGCTGTTGCCAACTGCTTACACTTTAATTTGGAATTACAACATCCTTCCGTTAATGTAGAAAATTGAGCATGAACATAGAAAATGGTTACGATTCAACCTTTTTTCAGACAATAGCTGCAATGGTGTTTAGGGAGCTACATTCTGGGTTTGCTTCACTGATCCAGAATACAGCAGCAACAGGAGGGCTATTAATCATCATTACTTTGGTCTTTAAACCAATACCATGGTTTCCTGAGGGTGAGAATTATTGAACTTATTTGAAAACAATATCCAAATCTAATTTTGTGTGTAAACAGAAGTAGCCACAATAATGTAGATTTATTTTATTGTCAGCTTTCATTAGCCCAGAATTTACAAGTAAATAATGGGATTAACCATTCATGCAGTTATTAATGCATGAATAATATGATGAGGTACTCGGAAAGATTGACACAAACCAGCATGTTCAACAATTTGCCAGAATCACTCACATTTCCTAAAGATCAAAGAGATAGACAGTGGTGGCAAATAGGCCCGAGCTATATCGCCATTTTCTTGGTCACATGGAACAGCCTTTATTTCAATCCTCTTCAAGCACACCCCTCCCCCCAATACTTTCTCCACTAGATCGACAACTACAGCAGTGCTGCCTCCTGCACCAATATAGAACCTTCATCGCCTACTTCCACCCAGGCCTCAAAATCACCTGGGCTATCTCTGACACATTATTTTCCTTTTTTCAATCTCTCAAATCTCCATCTGACATTTTTCATGAGCTCACCCACTTCACAGCAACATTGACTATATCTGCTCCCTTCATGCCTCCTATAAGGATGCAATATCGTTTTCCTCAATTTCTCGGTCTTCGCTGCATCTGTTCCCAAGAATAGAACCTCTGCTCTAGAGGTTCTGAAAGGTCCACCTTCTTCCGGAAGCATGGCTTCCCTTCTACCATGGTTGATAGAGCTGTCACCTCCATCTCCCACATGTCGGTTCTCACCCCTCTCCCCAAACAGAACAGCAACAATTTCCTTGGTCCTCACCTTTCGCTCCACCAGTCTCTGCATCCAAAACATCATACTCTGTCATTTCCGCCAGCTCCAATCATCAATCACATCTTCCCCTCTCCCCCATTTACTGCTTTCCTCATGGACATCTCTCTCTATATCCCCGTGGGTCCCACATTCCTTCCCATCTACCACAGCGCATCCCTTGGCATTTTCTCCTCCAACCAAAGGTGGCGTAACAATTATCCCTTCACATTATCCAGTGACCTAAATAGTCCTTTCAGCTCCATCCAAATTACAGTGAATTGTGGACGCAGCACAGACCACCACACAAACCAATCTCCCTTCTATTGACTCCATTTATACCTCACGCTGCCTCGGCAAGGCCAGCAGCATAATCAAGGATGAGTCGCACCCTGGTCACTCCCTCTTCTCCCCTCTCCCATCAGGGACAGTTTCTTTCCAGCTGTTATCAGGCAACTGAATCATTCTACCATGACCAGAGAGCAGTGCTGAACGACTATCTACCTCTTTGGTGACCTTCAGACTCTCCTTGATCGGACTTTGCTGTCTTTACCTTGCACTAAACATTAATCTCTTATCATGTATCTCAATACACTGTCATGACTCGATTGTAATCATGTTTTGTCTTTCTGCTGACTGGATAGCACACAACAAAAGCTTTTCACTGTACCTCGGTACATGTGACAATAAACTAAACTAAACTAAAGATGCGGCAGAGATTCATCCGCACCTCTTCCATTCTGACTGACTGCAATCAGTTCCCACGATATGGTCTCCCCTGCATCGCTAAAATTGAGCATAGACTAGGCACCTGGTTTGTGAAAACCCAACGCTCTGTTTGCGATGACCACCTTGAACTTCCCTGTCATTTTAACTTTCCATCCCACTAACTCACTGATCTGTCTGTCCTCAGCCTTTCCCATTGCTACGGAGAGGCCAAATGCAAATTGGAAGAACAATATCCCATATTCTGCTTGGGAAGTGTACAACCAAATGGTAGAAACATTCAGTTTTCCAATTTCAGGTAACCCATATTGACTGGATTTTCCTCCCACATGCACTCCCCCATGCACCTAATTTTCTTCTCCATTCATTGGGATAATGTCTTCCCTCCATTATCTGGTTCCATCTGGCCACCATTCATTCACCAACTGGTTCCACCTTTTACCTACAACCTCTGTCCAATATCTTTTTGCCATCTGGTTTCATCAATCACCTACTTGTCTTTATCCCACCATCCTCTCCTCATACTGCCATATACTGGGAACTTTTCTGCTTCCATTCAATGGCGATGCAATGTCTTGACCAAAAACTTCAACATACATCTTTCGGCTTCACCGTTGCCGCATGACCCCCTGAGGACTGATAATTTATTTCATTTTGCTGCATTTGTCCTGCTACAGCTGGCTACACTTGTTACAGTTAGGGTTGTATTGAATTATGGGAAGATGCTCCTAATAATAAAAAAAAATTCTGCAAAGCCAGTTCCGTCTAGCCCCGAAAGGCTAAAAATTAAAGCAGTATTTGTTTTTGCTTAAAGATTGAAGACTGTTTTGAGCTTTTTAATAATTAGAAGTATGCATTTTAAAAATAAGAAAAATATTTATCTTTATTTTTCCTCCTGATCCAATCATTATTTTCCTCTAATTATTTCTTAATATGAACTCACCATATGCTCCTTCTAACATTCTTCCTTTACATCAACTAATTAACCTGCACCACTACCATGGGTTAATCATTCTCTCCAGGTCTCCATCCGTTATACCAATCCTTCCCCTTCCCACAGCTCCTCCCCATTTCTCGGTGTCTCAACCCAGTTTTAATCTTAATTTTTCCCAGTTTGATGAAAGATCAATTTAAGATGTTACATTTCTTTCCACAGGTGTTACTTGAAATGCTCAGTATTTCCCATATTTTCCGCTTTTATTTCAGGTTTACATTTCTGTTATCAACTCAGTCCTTCAGCACCATTTTTGCTCCAAATTGAAGGTTGAGCAAATCAATTTAAAAATGAATCACAACAGAATTTATCACTATAACAAATTGTGGGTGCCCAAGTAAACTTGTAATATTAAAACATCTCACCTGCAGTCATGTGAAACAATACTGATGTACTTTCTAATTTTCACTTAGTTTTACACATCTTTTAAATTATGAAATATGTTTCCTTATTATAATGAGCACCGAGAGCTTGGTCTCATGACTGAACAAATGGATAGTAATTCTGTTTTTCCACTGAGGGAGATTTCACATATCCTATCTTCCTGTTTCCCCATGATTATAGTTGGTATTCAACATTTAAACAATGAATAAAAATCCACATTCAAAATTTACAACAGGGCAATTAATAAAAGTGAGGGGCATTCAACTATTTAAATTTCAGCCAGTCGTTTCATTCAGCAAATGGACCAACAAAAACAAGGGAAATCAAACGAGGACAAGACAATCACAGTGAATGTAGAGCAAAAGGATCTAGAATCACAAGTACACCATTTCCAGAACGTGGCATCATAGATGGATAGCATGGCAAATGAGGCTTCTGGAATGTTAGACTTCATCAGTCAGGGAACCAAGTACAGAAGATTGGACATTACATCACATTTGTACAAGTCTTTGGTGAGGCTGCAACTGGAGTATTGTGGACAATTTCAGTCACCCTGCTATTGGAAGAATGCCATTCAGCTGGAAATATTACCGAGACGATTTATGAGGATACAACCATGATTCAAGATCCAGAGCTATAGGGAGAGATTGGGTAGGCTCAGACTTTATTCCTCAGAACACAGCAGACTGAGGGGTGATCTTGTGGATGTGTACAAAATCATGAGGGAATAGATACGGTGAAATCATTATCTTTTTCCCAGGGTAGGGAAACCAATTGGAAGGTGTAGATTTAAGGTGAGGGGAAAGATTTGGCAGGAACTGTGAACCAAGTTCACAAAGTGGGTGGGGGGGGGGGGGAGAGTATGTGAAACAAGCTGCCAGATGAAGTAGTTGAAGTTGGTACAATAGCAACATATAAAATACATTTGCATTTGGTACACAGATAGGAAAGGTATAGAGAAATATGGGCCAAACAGAGGCAAATGAGACAAATGTGGATGGGCCACATTGGGCTGCATGAATGAGTAGGGCCAAAGGGCATGTTTCCATGCTGCATGATTCTATGACACTAAACACAGGCATCCAAAATTAATTGACAGATGCCGATGTTATCATTTTTCTACTCTGTTAATGAAGCCCAGTAATAGAACCCAGTTGGGCAGGGAGCCCCCAGCATTACAGGTCAGATGAGGTTTGGGATTTGAGATCCCAATTGTCTAAATTTAGGTTCAATCCTCTGAATTTGAAATCATGGAAAATCGTTTTTCTTCTGTTCTGTTTTATGAATTGAATAGTGTTTTTACATTGTTACTACTTTTTCAATATTTAATATTCATTTCTAATAATTATGAAATTTCTCATTTGAAAATTGGAAATGTCAAATGCAGACTTTGACAGAAGACAAAGCTCCACACTCAAGCCTTGCCTTCTAATAAAGCCTGTCAGGGCATTCAGGGACTCGTGTCTGCATGATTCATCACCCACGGCTCTCTCGCTGTTAAAACCTTGCCAGGGAAAAGAGGTCAAGTGCAATTGGTCATCACAACAGATTTTATATAAGGGGTGTCAAATACAATTCTGGGCATAGCCCATGACCTACATGACCTGGCCCAGGAGTACCACTATTTATCATGGGTGTTTTTAAACTTGCTTTGGATGCACTGAGTGTGTTACGCATCAAGTTTGCAAGATATTGCATAATTCAAGTCCTCTGTGTTTGTGAATTTGCATATTATTCACTGTGGGGTGCTACATCCAACATTTCTATTGTAGTGAGGTGCTGAGAAAAAGATAGATTTATTGCATCTAGATGTTAAATTATTCATGAAATTAGCAATTGAAGATTAATAATATCATTACACGAGTGAATTAAAGGGCAGAAGCAAATCACCTGATAATGATATTTTAAAAAAGTAGAAATCTAAAACCCAGACTGCACACTTTCAAAGTAAGAAACATTATATTCAGTGCATTATCAATTTTTGCAGATTCATTATTCACACTTTTGATTACCTGCCAGAGCCTTTGCAAAAGTTGAGATTTTGGTCCACAAGCCAATTGAAATTTTGAACCACGAGAATTTATGGACTTGGCATCCATTATTATTATGGATGATGAAGTTTCATTTTATTTTCTCTAGCTAAAGTTTAATGGATAATAAATAATATTTAACCACACGAGTACTCGATGTAAATAATCTCACACATCAATATTACCAAAACCACAACTGAGGAAGATAAATGATTTCATGCCAAATGAAACCAAGTTAAGATTGTTTTTGTTCAATTTTGATTTGCCAACATTTATGGACCAACTCAGGGTTTACTGAAATACTTACAATCAGCAATGATATGAAGGGACTGTAAACCACAATTATTTCTGTTGAATATAAAAATCAACTACAGTTACAACAACAAAGATATTACAAAACTGCTTATCCATTAATATGGTCTGCAAAGACTCTTTGATTGTTCATTGCTAGTTGCTGTTTGAACATTGTGGTTGATGATATCCGTGGAGCACCTTTTTTTTCGTGAGCCAAATTGTGAGGGGCAAGACCAGCCTTAGATGCACACACTTGGGGATGGTGAGGACAAAGAAAAGTGTCTGTGCAAGTGCAGATGCTGAAGCCTTCCTGTGCTCTCTGGCTCTGGGAACTGTCCCGTAGGTTGCCTTAAAGGTTAATGCAATTTAATAGGTGTATACATATCGATTACGAATATTTACACATAGATAGAGGGAGAGGGAGGGGGAGGGGGAGGGGGAGGGGGAGGGGGAGGGGGAGGGGGAGGGGGAGGGGGAGGGGGAGGGGGAGGGGGAGGGGGAGGGGGAGGGGGAGGGGGAGGGGGAGGGGGAGGGGGAGGGGGAGGGGGAGGGGGAGGGGGAGGGGGAGGGGGAGGGGGAGGGGGAGAGGGAGGGGGAGAGGGAGGGGGAGAGGGAGAGGGAGAGGGAGAGGGAGAGGGAGAGGGAGAGGGAGAGAGAGAGAGAGAGGGAGAGAGAGAGAGAGAGAGAGAGAGAGAGAGAGAGAGAGAGAGAGAGAGAGAGAGAGAGAGAGAGATTTTTTTAATTTTACAAGCAGACATGGGAGAATTTATAACGGGGAATAAGGAAATGGCAGAGGAATTAAACAACTACTTTGTGTCAGTGCTCGGAAACAAGCAAAAAACCTACTGAAAATACCAATGAACTAAATGTCTATCAGAATTAGGAACTGAAGAAAATAACAATGAATATTTAATAAAAACATAAAAGAGTAGCTGAAGAGACTGTTGGAGTTTAGGGCTGGCTCACGGTTTAATCCCGGAGGAACATTGAGGATCTAGTCCGCAAAAAAGGAAGCATGAAATCATCTGAAATAAGTGAATCTCTATTGAGGATGAAAATTAGGAAGGCAAAAAGAGGACATGAGAAGCAAAGAAATTAAGGGAAATGAGTAGTGATGTGTGGGACCATGTCTGAATTACAAAAGAGGTGCTAACAATGTAAAACAATTTTAAGGTGGATAATGTACCTACAGATCTTCATATCGTTCAAGAGATTACTCCCTCCAGCCACTAAAGTAGGCAACATGATTAAGGAGAATGTCGTAACACGCATGTGAGCTCTCCGTGAGACCTTCAGAGCTTCTTCACAGATAATCTTCATAACACACTTTTGATTAATAGTTTCTTTATTGGTGAAGAAAATCAATAAGGTATACGTCGGACCTTCTTCCGACATACACTTCAATCTTTGTCAAACTCCAGCATATTGCTTAAACATTAGAAAACTCCTCGTGTCTCCATTACACTTCACATGGTCAAAGGGTATGCCTTTCTCATGCAAGTCCAAAACTAAAGTAAAAACTAAGCTTCTGCGCAAGAAACCTAGCAGCAAATACGCCTTAGAATATGTCATAAATTCCACCCACATAATAACGGGCATTCTAAAATTTAAAGACACATGCCATAATTAATGACACACAAAATAAGCCAAATCGCCACTACAGATAAGACCCCAGGCCCAACCAAGTATATCCTGGGGCATTGTGGGAAGCTAGTGAAGAAACTGCTAGGGCTCTGGCAGAGATATTTGAATCATCTTTAGCCATAGAGGGGCATCAGGAAACTGGAAGATGGCTAAAGTTATACCTTTGTTTGAGAAAGGCTGCAAAGACAAGCCAAGGAGCCAAGACCCGATGAGCCTGACAACGGTGGTGGGAATGTTATGAGAGAGTATTGTGGGGGATAGGACACACCAGCGTTTGGATACAGTAGGTACAGATTGATTTGGGATTGTCAAAATGGGATTGTGTGAGCCATCCCCTTTCATTTCAAACCTCACTCCAATGAGCATTATTTGAATGACTGCTGTAGCCCTGCATTCTCACCTCACCCATTCTCTGCTGTCATTCCTCTTCAAGGGGGTGCAGTGGTAGAGCTGCTGCCTCAAGACAACAGAGACTCCGGTTTGAAACTGTGTGTCTTGCATGTTTTCCCTGTCACCATGTGGGTTTCCTCGAGCTCTGGTTTCATTCCACTTCCAAAAAACATGTGGGTTTGAAAGTTACTTGGTCTCTATAAAGTGCCCCGAGTGTGTCGTGGGATAACTAGTGTGAACAGGAGATCAATGGTTGGCATGGACTCAGTGGGCCGTAGGTCCTATTTCCATGTTGTATCTCAATAATTCACCCATCCATCCACCTAGCTACTTCCCTTTTCTGTAGCAAATATCTTGTGTTCTGATCAAGGACCAGAAATGTTTCAAGTCCTCAATTCATGCCCTTCTTCCTATCTGTCATTGGGCTCTGTTGTTGGAATAACTTAACTCACACTGAGTGATTAAGATCCAAAGATTTTTATTAGTATTTTATTAGTATTACAGCATAGTATTACAGGATAGGTAACTTCATCTTAACACATAACTCTAGACTGGGGGGAAAAGGGAAGAGAGGCTTTCTATTAAACCAGTGGGCGGAGCTACAGTATGACTCATAACATGAGTGACACTGATCTACACTATCCTCCTCAATCTTTTCTTGTTGTCTCTCTCAGACAGACAATATTAATTTTCATTCACAAATAAATGTCAAAAAGGAATAAAAATTAATTCAAGAAACAAGGAAATGCAAATGCTGGTTTACGAAAAATGCCACAAAGTGCTGGCATAACTCAGCGGGTCAGGCAGCATCTTTGGAGAACATGGACAGGTGACATTTTGGATTAAGACCATAGTTCAGATCCAAAATATAGTTCAAAAAATCACCTTGTCAGTTTGTCCTTATGTTTCCCTTTATCCCTGACTGGCATGTGGAACGGAAGCAGGAACAGGTCAGATAACCTCGCAAACAGATTGCATCGTTGAACAAGAACTCAGCTGATCTGAGACCTCAGCTCAACTTTCCTTGATCCCCTTTCCAAGGAGACCAAAATCCCTAATCTGCAATTGGATGTATTCAATAGCTGAGCAAAATTTGTCCCTGTCCATAGGGCAGTTCAAAGATTTGCAAATCCACAAATGAAGACATTTCTCCCGAACATGCTAGTCCCTGATACTGAATAAAATGGCTTACCACCATTGCTCAAACCCCTTCTGTGGTTCAGAATCTCCTAGAAATGTAAATAGCTTCTTGAAACTTGTAAATCCAACTCTGAAACTTCATAAAATTACAACTCAAATTCACTTAAAACTATTAAATCTCCCTTATAGAACAACCTTCCAATTCTTGGAATCATTCTGCTGAATCTTCATATGGCCATCCAAGACAGGAATATCCTGTCTTAGAGTATGTTGCATATAATTGTCAATATTCTCATTGCAAATATTAAATTACTATTAATAAAGACAATCTATCTACTATCTGCTTGATTCACTGTTATATTGGCAGATTAAATTCCATGTTTCCTATTTGCAACCATTCTTATTCTTCCAATCATAATATTCAATGGTTTCTCTCAACAGGTTGATGTTAAACTTCAATACAAATTCTTCCCTGAACGCCACTGATGTTTTTAAATATGTGTCTTCCATTTACAAGTAGAATGAAGCGTGCAGTATTACATCCCATAGGAATAAACTATCAAATCGCCATCAAATACATCATCTAGACTTTTAAATTTACAAAAATTTAACCTAACAGATCATTTTCCAGGAACACCATCCCTTTTGAAAATAAAGGAATACTTATTCTCAAATGCATTTCTTTTATCATTACCATGAAGGAGTTCATGTTCCCAGACTCTAATTCTGTTGCTACCTTCTCATCTGCCAGTACCCCTTTGTAGTTTTTTGCATCATCCTCACAGCCTACTTTCCCACTTTGTTCTGTACTGTCAACATGGCTACACCATACTTTGTTGTTTTATCATGGTTGATTAAATGGACTTTGAAAACTAAAGTCTTATTACTGATCCATCTAGCACCAGCTAGTAATAAGATGCCAAACTGAAACGATCCAGTAATTGCTTATCAGTTTATTTTGTAGTCACTAATCCTTTTACCATACTAATAAATCATCCACAAACATGCCAGCAGCATTTTGTGCATACTCACCAAGCACATCACTGGAGTCCGAGCATGCTACATCCATTGCCTCAACTTTCTATAACCTCTTCCAGCTTCTTTGCTGCTTCTTGTAGGTCCCACTTGTCGGAGGGTTTGAATAAAATCCTCCAGTAAAGATCAACATTCCATTTGCCGCCTCAAATTCATGTTGTATCTACAAGTTAATCCCTGTGTTTATTTACAGATATTTACTTTCGAACCCTTCAATATTTAGTGATATCTCATTACTCAAAACAAAAGGTTTTCTTTTCTTATCGAAGCAAGTAATCTTCACCTCTTGCAGGTAACACACTGAAGCAGTACTGTTAGATTTTCAATGCAATTTCCTTTTAATAAAACAATACTGACGTAATTTAATTAGGATTAGTAATGCCTGTTTACCATTTATAGCTACCAACAAAAGGTGAGATAAATAGTTGGTTTCAAAATTCAAAATACCCTCTTAATGAAAGTAAAGACTGCATGGTGATGATTATTGCTGTTTTATCTCCTTGCCTGATCGATATACCAGAACAAAGCAACAAAAGGGCAGCAATCAGGACTGGCATTTTTTCCTTTCACTGGTTCACAGTTACACATTTCTAAAGATATCCAAAATAAATTTGAATAGATCTTCTGCATTCAAATCAATGACAGAAATGCAATGATGTTCAATTAGCGAATAAAAAATACCTGTGCGGTGCAGCAGAACAAATAACTGAAATATGCTAGGAAATAAGATGCACTATGTTGGCAGATCCTGAGCAATTTAAAACACGAGTCCATGTGAAATGTTGTGTCCAAAAGATATACTTAATGGTAGGCTGCTCTGGAAGGTTAGATCTCATGGGATCCAAGGAGAGATAGCTGAATGGATAGCAAATTGGCTCCATGGAAGGAAGATGGTGGAAGGTTGCTTCTCAGAATGGAGGTCTGTGACCAGTGGTGTGGCACAGGGTTCGGTGCTGGGCCGTTACTGTTTGTCATCTACATCAATGATTTGGATGAGAACATACAGGGCAAGATTAGCAAATTTGCTGATGATACAAAAGTTTGTAGTTTTGTAGAGAGTGAAGATGGTTGTGAATGATTGCAGCAGGATCTGGATCGATTGGCCAGGTGAGCAGAGGAATGATTGATGGAATTAAATACAGAGAAGTGTGAGGTGTTGCATTTTGGAACGTTGAACAAGGGAGGACCTACACAGTAAATAGTAGGCCTCTGCGTAGTGTTCTAGAGCAGAGTGATCTAGGAGTACAAGTGCATGGCTCCATGAAGGCCGAGTCGCAGGTAAAGTGGTCCATACGGCTTTTAGCACATTTGCCTTCATCAGTCAGAGTGTAGAGTTATAGATGTTGGGAGGTCATGTTGCAGTTGTATACGTCATTGGTGAGACCGCATTTAGTACAGTATATTGTGTTCAGTTCTGGGCACCATGTTATTGGAAATATATTGTCAAGCTTGAAAGGGTTCAGAAAAGATTTACGTGGATGTTGCCAGGACCAGAGGGTGTGGGCTATTTGAGAGGTTGAGTAGGCTGGGTCTCTATTCCATGGAGAGTCGGAGGATGAGGGGAGATCCTATAGAGGTGTACAAAATCTTGAGGGGATTTGATCAGGTAGATGCACAGAGTCTTTTCCGCAGAGTAGGGGAACCGAGGACCAGAGGACACAGATTCAAGGTGAAGGGGAAAATATTTAATAGACAATAGACAATAGGTGCAGGAGTAGGCCATTCGACCTTTCGAGCCAGCACCGCCGTTCAATGTGATCATGGCTGATCATCCTCAATCAGTACCCCGTTTCTGCCTTCTCCCCATATCCCCCGACTCTGCTATCTTTAAGAGCCCTATCTAGCTCTCTCTTGACAGTATCCAGAGAACTGGCCTCCACAGCCCTCTGAGACAGAGAATTCCACACTCACAGCTCTCTGTGTGAAAAAGTGTTTCCTCATCTCTGTTCTAAATGGTTTACCTCTTATTCTTAAACTGAGGCCCTAGTTCTGGACTCACCTAACAACGGGAACATTTTTCCTGCCTGCGTGTCTAACCCCTTAATAATCTTATGTGTTTTAATAAGATCCCCTCTAATCCTTCTAAACTCCAGAGTATACAAGCTCAGCCGCTCCATTCTTTCAGCAAATGACAGCCCCGCTATCCCGGGAATTAACCTTGTAAACCTATGTTGCACTCCCTTAATAGCAAAAATGTCCTTTCTCAAATTAAGGGACCAAAATTGCACACAATAGACCAGGTGTGGTCTCATTAGGGCCTTGTACAACTGCAGAAGGACCTCTTTGCTCCTATAGGGATCCCGCTTGGGCAGTCTGCATCCCAGTCAGAACATTGACCTCCAATTTCCGGTAACCCTTGCTGTCTCCTCCCCTTCTCAGCTCTCCCTCTTCCCTCCGGCTCCTCCTCATCCTTTCTTCTTCCCGCCCCCCCTCCCACCCTACATCAGTCTGAAGAAGGGTTTCTGCCCAAAACGTTACCTATTTCCTTCGCTCCATAGATGCTGTCGCACCTGCTGAGTTTCTCCAGCATTTCTGTCTACCTTCTTTGCTCCTATACTCAACTCCTCTTTTTATGAAGGCCAACATGCCATTCGCTTTCTTCACTGCCTGCTGTACCTGCATGCTTACTTTCATTGACTGATGAACAAGGACCTCCAGATCCCGTTGTACTTCCCCTTTTCCCCAACTTGACACCATTTAGATAATAATCTGCCTTACTGTTTTTGCTACCAAAGTGGATAACCTCACATTTATCCACATTAAACTGCATCTGCCATGCATCTGCCCACTCACTCAACCTGCATTCTCATAGCATCCTCCTCACATTTCACACTGCCACCTAGCTTTGTGTCACCTGCAAATTTGCTAATGTTACTTTGAATCCCTTCATCTAAATCATTGATGTATATTGTAAATAGCTGTGGTCCCAGCACCGAGCCTTGCGGTACGCCACTAGTCACTGCCTGCCATTCCGAAAGGGGCCCGTTAATCCCTACACTTTGTTTCCTGTCTGCCAACCAATTTTCTATCCATGTCAGCACTCTACCCCCAATACCATGTGTAAAGGAGTGAAGTCTAACACACTGTAACCTTTACTGAGTCTTTTATTATAGCACATGGTACACACGTCCCAGCACTGACTGCATCTAGTCTTCAGGCGTGCTGGAACCAACAGGGGGAACAAGGGGAGGATATCACAGTTATACTGATATGGGTAGGCGTGGTTAGTGGTATTGAGGTAGCTACGTTATAGGTTGCATGCATAAACCATCTACATCCTTCCCCTTAGAAAATTAAGAAATCAAAGATATAATAGTGGCAAGGAGATTATACAAAACCTGCAAATCTAAACGAAATCACCGTAACGGTCAGGAGGTCTGACAATCCGATCCGAGCGGGTGCGCATGGCACCCTCACCCTCCCCACCCGAAAGAAGAGGAGCAGGAACAGCTGGGAAGGAGAACGCCGGCGGAGACGCAGCCCGGAATGCGGAAGGGGAGCCGACCGGCACAGGAGAGCCAGGGGAAGGGGACTGTGCAGGAGAGATCGGAGCAGGCGGTGAGAGAGGAGAGCGGGAAGGGGAGGAGCAGACAGGGGTTGAGAAACCCGGAGGAGCATGGTGAGGGGACGGCGGCGAACAGGCAGATGGGGGCACACAGCGAGTCGAGGGGTAGTTAGTGGTTGGAGGCTCGAATCGCAACCGAGGAGCATGCGTGGACGCAGGGGGAGGCTTAGGCTCGTTGACAGCCAGCAGGTGCTGGCGGCTGCGGCGATAGATAGTCCCCTCAAAGTCCACCAAGTAGGACCGTGGCGAATTGTCCACCCCGACCACGGTTGCGAGTCGGGAGAAACCGGTGGAAGTCTGCAAGCGAACGACCTGGCCAGGCAGTAGTGGTGAGAGAGGGCGGCAGGACTTGTCGTGGGAGTGGCGCTGAACTTCATGCGGTCGAGCAATCCGTTGCTGCACAGCAGCAGGCTGAAGGACCTTTGGCACCAAGGATTGTTGTGCGATTGGCATCGGTGGGCGAAGAACGCATGACATCAGACGTTGAGCAGGGGATCGCATGGTAATTGTCCATGGAAATGTTACGGAGGTTTAACAAACCCTGGTAGAAATCACTATTGGAGAAACGAGACTGCTCGAGCAAGGTCTTGGCGCTGCGGACAGCACGTTCGGCCAGGCCATTGCTCTGTGGGTATTCTGGGCTGCTGGTGAAATGAGTGAAGTTCCACTTCGCAGCAAAAGCTTTGAACTCTGCACTGGTGAACTGATGGCCGTTGTCGGTCTGTAAACGGACCGGGGAACCAAAGGTGGCGAAGTGTCGGCGCAGCTTACTGATGACCATCTCAGAGGTGATGGCAGGGAGAAGGTCCACCGAACCAGTTCGAGTAGGAATCAACCAACACGAGGTATTGCTTACCACGCCAATCAAAAATGTCTGCAGCCAGCGATGACCAGGGCATGTCAGGGGCCGGCTGTTGCAGAAGCGGCTGGCGCTGCTGGTGAGGGGCAAGAGAGTTGCAATCAGGACAGGAGGCTACACGGGCCTTAATGTACTTTGCCATGCTAGGCCAATAGTATTGTTCTTGGGCATGTGAGACTGTGGCATCAGCTCCTGGATGCCCCATGTGGGCAGCGGTGTAGTACGAGTCATACAGGGAAGCAGGGATGACCACCTTGTGACCCTTGATGATGATCCCATCCCGGAGCACCAGTTCATCGCGAACCAGAAAGAAGGGATGCACACCCGCAGGCAGCGAGGTGCGCTTGTCTGGCCACCCGCGCCTGATGACAGCAGCAAGCTGTTGCAGATCTGGGTCGTTGGCAGTGTGCTCAACCAGGCACTGCAGCTGTTTGGAGGGAACGAAATTGACATTGAGAACCTGCAAATCCTCCTGTTCGTAGGGATGTCTGTCACAGGAGGACCAGGGGGCTCTGGACAGCGCGTCGGCCACGTGCATCTCAGTGCCCTTCTTGTACACGATCTTGAAGTCGAACCGCTGGAGCTGCAGCATCGTCCGCTGCAGTCTGGCTGGGGCGATGTGGATTGGCTTGTTGAGGATAGTCACCAAGGGTTGATGATCCGTCTCGACAGTGAACCTGGCACCGAAAAGGAAGTCCTTGAATTTGGAGCAGGCAAACACAACCGCCAGAAGCTCCTTCTCTATTTGAGCATAGCGCTGCTCGGTGTCCGTCATAGTCCGCGAGGCATAGGAAATGGGCTGCAGCGAGCCGTCATCATAGAGCTGCAGGCAGGCAGCACCGAGTCCAAAACGGGAAGTGTCGCACGTCACCACAATTGGACGCTGCAGATTGAAGAACCGAAGAGTCGGTGTGCTGATCAGCTTCGTTTTGAGGAGATCGAAAGCCTGCTGGTGTTGGGGAAACCAGGACCAGGCGATGTCCTTCTTCGTCAGTTGCCTCAGAGGCGCGCTCAACTCGCTGAGGTTTGGGATAAACTTGCCCAGATAATTGACCATGCCCAGGAAACACTGCAGGCTGGTAACATCAGTCGGGGCAGGCAGCTCGGAGATAGCTTTTGTCTTCTGCGGATCAGGTTTCAGCCCGCGGGACGTGAAAATGTGGCCAACATATGGCACCTCAGCTACACGAAACCTTCATTTGGACGGGTTAAGCTTTAGGTTGATCTGGCGAGCGCGGTCAAGAATCCGTCGGAGGTTGCGATCATGCTCAGCAGCATCTCTCCCATAAACAAGAATGTCATCCACAATAATGGCACACAGCAGACCGGCAAACAGTTGCTCCATGGAGCGCTGAAATACCTCGCTAGCAGAGTTGATGCCGAACGGCATTCGTAAAAACTTGAATCTTCCGAAGGGTGTGCTAAAAGTTGTTAAGTCTGAGGAGCGTTTGTACAGAGGTATTTGCCAGAACGAGCTCCTGGCATCGAGGACCGAAAACACTGTGGCCTGACCGACCTGGGCAGCAACATCTTCTACAGTCCGCATAGGGTAGTGGGGACGTTTTATAGCCATATTCAAATCCTTGGGGTTGATGCACACCCGTATTTCATTCTTACCCTTCTTCATGGTGGCGACCATGGTGGAGACCCACTCGGTGGGATCGCTGACGGCTTCCAACACCCCCATTTTAACCATGTTGTTCAGCATGGCTTCCACCTTGTCCTTCATAGCGAATGACACCCTGTGTGGGGCACGGATCACAGGCATGACAGAGGGGTCAGTAGCAATCTTGTACACAAGAGGCAGCTTCCCCAATTTGTCATCGAAGAGGTCGGGATACTCGGAGAGTGGATTCAGCATCACCCGCACTTCGTGGACCGTGCGGTCGAAAGACACTAGACCAAGGTCCTGGCAGGCTTGATTACTCAAAAGAGTCACACAGTCGCAGTCCAGAATGAAGAACGACAGGTCACGGGATGCTTTCTGCAGCACACAATGGAAGGTGGCCCTCCCCACAGGTGTTAGCTCTTCTCCCCCATAAGCACGTAGTATAGAGCGATCAGCAATCAACAGCTCATTATTCCTTATCTTGTTGAACAGTGATGTTGACATAACATTCACTTTCGCCCCCGTATCTAGCTTCGCAGAGAAGGACTTGTTGTTCACAGTAACGAGCACAGAAGGATCGGGGAGGCGAGATCGACTATGGAGGAGAGTGTAAATACTGGTGTCTTCCATGGAAACGCTGAGGTCAGAGTCGGCGGCAGTGTCGACAGAAGACTGAGAATCGAGGTCATTATCAACCTGCTGAAGGTTGTTTAAGAATTGTCTGGAAGGTTGGGCAGCTTTCCCACGGGAGCGGCATACAGCTGCAAAATGGTTCATTTTCCCCACAGAAGTTACAGGCTTTTCCAAATGCCGGGCACTGGGACTGCATGGAGTGGACATAACTGCAGTTGGGGCACGTCTTGGTATTCGGGACCCGAGATGTGCGAGCGGGACGCGGCTGAGGGCGAAAATTGTCCTTCCTGCGACGGGGCACAGTGAAGCCAGTTAGATTTATGGCACGGTTTTCAGACCCCCTCAGCCCATGTGGCGGGACAACCACTTCAGCGATACAGCAGGCATGCATTGCCTGAGTTAGAGTGAGGTCTGGCTTCTGCAGCAGATCTGCACGTAGTTTCTGATCTAGCATGCCGGTGACCAGGATATCCCTGGTGAGTTGATCACGCATGGTATCGAAACGGCACCGCTGAGCAAGGTAGTGCAGGTCAGCGATAAAACACTCAACAGGCTCATCAGGCTGCTGCTTACGAGTAAAGAATCTAGCCCGCTCCAAAATGCGGTTGGAGGGCAAGTCACAAATCTCCGCAAACTTGCGCAAGAGACATACCGGGTCATTGGCAGATTCCGCCGGCTCGACGACCTGGTCGTTGTCATCCAGGACCGCTGGAGTGTAGACGAAAGCTTGAGCCCATTTCATGGCGTCTGGACCGGCAAGGTTCAACAGAAGGGAGGCTTTGACCGCTCTGGGTCATTTTGGTGCACAATATTAACAAAGTGATTGAAGTCCATCACGAAAGTAGCCCATCGTTCCGCAATGTCAGCGTCAAAGACAAGGGGAGATGGCTTTCGGCATGAAGATGCCATGACAAAATGAAATTAAACACCGATACACAAGGGAGAAATAAAAAACCGATAAACAGGAGGCGCTAGGCTTACTTGCTGACACCATGTAAAGGTGTGAAGTCTAACACACTGTAACCTTTACTGAGTCTTTTATTATAGCACATGGTACACACGTCCCAGCACTGACTGCATCTAGTCTTCAGGCGTGCTGGAACCAACAGGGGGAACAAGGGGAGGATATCACAGTTATACTGATATGGGTAGGCGTGGTTAGTGGTATTGAGGTAGCTACGTTATAGGTTGCATGCATAAACCATCTACACCATGTGTCCTAATTTTGTCCACTAATCTCCTTTGTGGGACCTTATCAAATGTTTTCTGAAAGTCCAGGTACACTACACCCACTGGATCTCCCTTGTCCATTTTCCTAGTTACATCATCAAAAAATTCCAGAAGATTAGTCAAGCATGATTTCCCCTTCGTAAATCCATGTTGACTCGGACCGATCCTGTTACTGCTATCCAAATGTGCCACTATTTCATCTTTTATGGTTGTCTCCAGCATCTTGCCCACCACCGATGTCAGGCTAACTGGTCTATAATTCCCTATGGATAGGACAAGTTTGGAGGGTTATGGACCAAGCGCAGGCAATTGGGACTAGGGTAGCTGGGACATTGTTGGCCGGTGTGGGCGAGTTGGGCCAAAGGATCTGTTTCCACACTGTATTAATCTATGACTATGAATCTTAAGCTTTCTAGAAATAATTTAGATGTTAAAAAGCAATTAAAATATTAAATATGCATAACATTATGAAATAGGTAATTTAAAAACTATTTCCCATCTTTATTTTGGACTTTAAACATTTTAATCACTGAGAAAATCCAGTAGATAGAAAAAATATTACTTTTCAGTGAGTGATATGTGATGTGATTCAGAAATAAGTTTGGGTTTGTTACACTGAGCACAAATTGCCAAACATCATGCAGTGAGCAGCAGCTTTGAATTAACATCCCACTGTGTCATGGCAACAGGTGAAGTTTATTTTCATTTTGTGAAAATAAAGACAAAATGGCTATTCAGCTAAACAGTGCCTCGGAGCAAATTACTTTAAATGAGAGAAGATATCGAGGTTCATTGGGGAGACAAGATAGACTGCAATAGACAATAGGTGCAGGAGTAGGCCATTCGGCTCTTCGAGCCAGCACCGCCATTTAATGTGATCATGACTGATCATCCCCAATCAGCACCCCGTTCCTGCCTTCTCCCCATATCCCCTGACTCCGCTATTTTTAAGAGCCCCATCTAGCTCTCTTTTTAAAGCATCCAGAAAAACTGCCTCCACCCCCCTCTGAGGCAGAGAATTCCACAGACTCACAACTCCAGAGTATACAAGCCCAGCCGCTCCATTCTCTCAGCATAAGACAGTCCCGCTATCCCGGGAATCAACCTTGTAGTTACTGGAATCTCGAGCAAATAAAAAGTGCTGCAGGAACTCAATGTGTCAAAGAAAGCATCTGTGGAGGGAATGGATTGATGAGTCGGGAACTTTCTACAAACTGATAGAGTAGGGAGAAGAAAGGTGGGGGTGAGGCAAGATAAGGTGGGGAGGGGCAAAGGCTCGCAAGTGATAGGTGTGTACAGCTGAGGTGAGGGGCACGTGGGTGGAACAAAATGGCAAATGATAGAGGTGAAAAGGAGACAAAGGAATATCAGATAAAGAAAGATGGGGAAGAGTGAAATCTAAAGCTGGTGGGAGGGATTGGGGAGGGGGATAAATGCGAAATATGGGACATGGGGAAAGGGAGATGAATGTCATGAGGAGTGGCTTGGAACAGGGTGACTTGTATGCTGGGATAAATGTGTGATTGTGTGCACAACAAAATGGGATGGGGGACAAGCTAGGGAGTACAAGGATAGGGGGGATGATCTGAAATTGGGGAACAGAAAGATTGGTGCAGGAACATGAAGGGGAGTGAAAATGGTTAGCAACGGGAGATGCAGCAGGCCTTGGAGGACTGAACGCAAATGTTCAGCAAAACGGTTGCCTAGTTTACGCTTGGTCTCATCGATGCAAGGGCGGCTACAGAGGGAGCAGATAATAGAATAATTTGGAAGAAGTGTATCTGAAGCTCCATCTCACCCGAAGGGACGCTGGATGGATACAAGAGAGGATATGAAGAGATGGAGAGATGGGTATTACATTACCTACTTTAGAAGAGGTTTTAAGAGGAAGTATCTGGGAAGGACATGGGAAAGGATGCGCAATCCAAGAGAGGGATTCTTTAGAAAGGGAAGTTGATGGGTAGATGTGATCGGTTGTGGGATCATGTTGGAGATGGCAGAAATGTCAAAGAATGATGTGTTGGTTGTGAAGGCTGATGGAGTGAATGGCGATGACCAGGGAAACTCTCCAGCAGAGCTACAGGACACAGAGGAGACAGAGCTGTGGGCTCCATCCAGAAAAAGCAGGGAAAAACCATGTCACAGAATTTGAGAGCAAGGTATGGTGTTCTTGCAAGAGGCATGATGGGAGGAGGTGTAGTTAAGCCCTATCTCCTTCAATCCCTCCCTTCAGCTTTACAGTTCATACCACCTTTGCTTTCCTAATTCAACACCCTTTTGTCTCCTTCTCTTGCCCTCGCCACTTACTCCACCCAACTGCCAATAACCCCCTCCCCTCACGTATACACCTATCACTTGCCAGCTTTACCCAACTCAAACATTTTTTTCAACTTTCCCCCTCTTGTTCCATCAGACTGAAGGAGGATCCCGACGCAAAACGTCATCTGGCCTTTCCACAGATGCTGCTGGACCATCTGAATTCATCCAGCATTATGTTTTTTGTTTGAGATACATATTGGGTTTGAATATAAACTTGCTTATTTTATCTGTAGCCTCCCCTGTTTCTTTAGCACAACACTTTACAATGACCCAGGACCACAACATTTCTGATCAAATAGCTCACTCAATTTATAGAAATCCTTTCTTCTCTGGTTGCTGTTGGATCTGCAGTGAGAAATATTGATTTTGCTCTATGAATAATAACCCATTATTAGAATTGTATAATCCTTTGTCCCAATTTCATCACTTATTGGTAAGCTTCCTCCCCAACCCCATCTAGTTCTGGAGAGGATGAATGCATGCACATTTGGAATAATATCTGTTGGAATTCATTTGGTGGCATGTCACAGGAATTGTGTTATCTTGCACCAAATGCAACTAGATCCAGTGGAGAAGAAACTTTCTAGGACTGAAGAAGTTTTTCAAACACTTTACTGAGAAGGATTATGCATTCTTTATTGACAATGCAGTGATGAGCCATCTTGCTGTTGGAAAGTATAGCGCCTGTCCCACCAGCATGCGACTGCATGCGGCAAGCGCGACCTAACGTGGTCGCTTGAGCCGTACGGCCTCGCGGGGCCGGTCCCACTTCTATCGCCGGAGCCATATGGAGTTGTGTGGAGCTGGTCCCGACATTGCGTGGGGTTCCGATAAACTGACACTGTCCAAAAATTCCATGCGGCAACGGCCTGCCGGCCCGCAGCCACATTGAGGCCGTACGCACCGCCTCAGCGTGCTCAGCGTCTTGATGCCGTACGCAGCGTCTTGACGCCGTACGCAGCGTCTTGACGGCGTACGCCAAGCGTGAACTTCCCATGGACTTCGCTTGAACATCACGTCAACTCGTACGGGATCACTCGACCTCCGCGCGGCCCCCGCTTCCGGTTTGGTCGCGCTCGCCGCATGCAGTCGCATACTCGTGGGACAGGCCCTTTACACTCATGGTGTTATTACAGACCCGTGCCCTGTGATATGTTTTCAAGTCAAAATAGTGTACTCATTTTAAAAAAGCATTTGAATTTGTTCTTGACATTCTACATCATAGGTTACAATAGTGGCATTAATTAAGCAGACAGCTTTACCTGGTCAACATCGATAGTTGTGAAATCATGGAAATAAAGTTGTCCTCTGGGAATAAACAATTATTCAGGCAAATAGTAAATATTCCATCACAATGCAAGCTTCTGCCTAATAACAATTACAGGACTCTGGGATGTCAGATGATGAATCACCTCACAACAGGATACTTGGCCTGCAACCTGCTCTTACCACATTAATTATGGGCCAATTATATTTTTGATCAATGGTAACTTCCAGAATTCCGATGGAAATGAATTGTAGGTAAAAATACAATGGTTAGACTGTCATTAACCAACATTTGCTTGACACAAATGCTTTATGCCACTTAGTTGCTCACATAAGAATGTCGTCCAGCCAGCCTCATTAAACTGAAGAGCTGAAAAGGATTGGTAGGCTAGATGCAGGAAAAATTATCCCGATTTTGGAGGAGTTCAGAACCAGGGGTCACAGTTTAAGAATAATGGGTTGGCCATTTAGGACTGAGATAAGGAAAAACTTTTTCATACAGAGAGTTGTGAAACTGTGGAATTCTCTGCCACAGAAGGCAGTGGAAGCCATTTCACTGGATGTTTTCAAGAGAGAGTTAGATTTAGTTCTTAGGGCTAAATGAATCTAGGAATATGGGGAAAAAGCAGAAACGGGGCACTGATTTTAGACGATCAACGATGATCATATTGAATGGCGCTGCTGGTTCAAAGGGCCGATTGGCCTACTCCAGCACCTATTTTTCTATGGTACTATGTTTCTAAAATGGAATTATAAATTCCATGAAAAAATGAAAAACCAACTTCTAACCGCAGCTGGAAATTGAATAAATAGCTTAATTCAGACTGTCCGGTGAAATACCTGGAGCAATGTAGGGATGATTGGCATCCAACAATCACAACAATCTTGCCTTAGATTAGCTACAATTTCAGCAAGTGAACATTTCCCCATGATTCCATTGCCTGAGAGTCATAAACCCCTATGGGCCAACTTGCATGACGAACAAGATGACCCATCCAAATTAATCCCACTAACCTGCATTTAGACCATATTCCTCCAAACTTTTCCTATACATTTACCTGTCCAAATCGATTTTAAATGTTGTTATTGTCATTAACAACTCATGGCTCAACCACTTCCTCTTGTTCCATGTACCCACAAAACCCAATGAGAAAAAGGTGTCCCTCAGGTTTGTATTAAATATTGCCCCTTTCACTTTGAAGCGAGTTCTTGATATCCCTACCTTAGGAAAAATACGCTCTGCTTCACCCTATCTATTCCCTTTTTTATTTTATACACATTTATTAGATCATCTTTCAGCCTCATGAGCTTCAAACTATCTGAACATTATTACATTTGAAGTCCTGCTTTTTAAATGAACTCCCTTTATTCACTCTGCAGGATCACATCCCATTTCCTACCCAGGTCATTTGTGGCAAGGTGCATGACTTCTGGCTGCTTACCTTCACCCTTGAGGCACACAAAATGCTGGAGTCACATTAGAAGCTCCAGACTTTCCCGTCTATATCCCTAAATGACGAGTCTCCTATCACCATTGTCCTGTCTGACCTCACCCTACTCCTATCTGCCTCAGAGCCAGACACTTTGTTACAGACCCCTGTTCTCCCAGATGATCACAAGGTCATCCAGCAGCAGCTCCAGGTCTCTCACGTGGTCAGTCAGGAACCAGGAACTGTAGCTTCACACAGGTATAGTATTTAGGAATGCTAGGTAGCTAGATAAGGGTGTCAGTGGTTATGGGGCGAAGGCAGGATAATGTAGTTGAGAGGGTAAGATAGATCAGCCATGATTGAATGGTGGAGTTGACTTGATGGGCTGAAGGGCCTAACTCTGCTCCTGAAACGTATGAACACCCCACCATCCTCTTTACTCCAGGACAATATTAATGTCTTAACTGCTGTCTCCACTGCACTAACATCAAGGAAGAGTGACACAAAGCAAAAGACCATATCTTATCTTGGTGTCACCCTCTACTCCGACTCCTCTCCAAAGGACACTTGCCTTCAACAAAGCACTTGCACCTCAACACAGCCTCTCCCAACATGACTGCTCCCTACAGGTCATTCCACTCCTACCGACCTATTCAGTACTCGGAGCAGTCCCCCTTTTGTTTTTTGAAACTCCTGCACTGCTCTCCCTATCAGCTGCTCAAGTGAGACTTCAATTTAACCAGAACTCCTTGATGACACACATGGTCAAATACTACTTGTGAAGGATAGTCACTCCCATCTTACTTGTGGAACATAGGAAGAGGAGATGCAGCTTAATTTTAAATGTTCCCCACTTTGTTGGCCTGATTTCACATCCCAAATTCCCGCCTTAAGCCAGCACACGTTGACGAGGATAGCCCAGTGACAGTGGCTACTCCACGGCGTAGAGGACGTCCACCTGTTGTTTTGCCGCCCTCTGCACCTGTTACCCCCGGTCGCGTTTCTCCGGCCCCCTTTGTTACGCCCGTCCCTCGTTCGCGTTTTTCGCGCCTCTCCGGTCCTGTTTTACCGGTCCCTAATGTTACGCTCACCCCGCGACCTCGGACTACGCGTTCCGGTCGAACCGTCCGTTTACCCGTGCGTTTCCGTACCGCGGATGTTGGGGGGGGGGGCATGTAGTGGCGCCTGCTAGCGCACGGATATATCGAATCCCGGCATTCGGAAGCCGCGTTCACGTGACTCGGGAGGGATGGCTTGTTTCGCGCTGTTTTTCACTTGCGCGTGTTAGTTCAGCACTGACCACTGTTGTGGGCAGACGTGTCTGAAGAACCTGTATACTGGATATCGAACTTGTGAATAAAGATCTGTTGAAAACCCCAGTAGTTGTTTCTCAGACCATTATTACCTCTCATTTTTGTAAATTGCCATTACTGCATTTTTGTCTTTTTTACTTCATGTATTAATATCATGCTATTAGCATACTTAGATTTATATCTCACTATTTCATTGTGTTTCTCATTAAAAATGACCCCAACAAGGATGCACACCATTCAATATTAATCACATACTGCTCTTTATCCCTGGTTACCACCTGCACATTATTCCCATTCTCCCTCTCCTAAAATGCAACCAATGGCCCGGTCTTACTAATAACTTGACATCTTCTTTATAAACTTCAGTTTTGGTTAGATTGCCTCAAATGCATTATTATACATATTTTCTAAGTGCTTGTTAAACACCATACCAAAATTAGCAAATGTTTCAAAATTTCCATCAGACATAGATTACATTTAAATTCCTACTGACTTCCTCACTGATCAGCTGAAAGCCTTCAATGCATTCAGCTGATGCAATGCATGCAGTCTGTAATTATAGACTTGTGACTTCCTGACAACAGTTGTTATGCTAACTGGTCTTAAATCATTTCTAGGTCACAAGAACCAAGAAGGCTTTCACAATCATCCTGAGCACGCCTGCAACAACTTGTCTCCTCCATCCTTGTGTGCTTTTCTTTTCCAGTTACATGTTCCAAACCCCAACCCACCCCATCCATTTGCACCATTGCTCTCCCATGTCAATTCCTATGCACCACAATATTATCAGTGGTCAGGAATCATCTCCTAGCTGCTACTTTTTACCAGATAATCTGGATGGCCTTCAGGACAGAACAGTATAAAAATATTAATATGATTGAGCTGTTAACATCAATAGGATTGTGGCTACAGCAATGTATTGTTCACATCATCACATTATTAAAAAAGTGATTGCATTTCAGAAGGTGCAGAGCAGATTCATCAGTGTGTTGATGAGGAGAGAATGGACAGACAGGGTTTTTTTTTTAACCTTCAAGCAGAGGGAGGCTGGGCGAGTAAGGGTGGAGCGTCCTGGTAGAGTTATTACAAATTTTGAAGGGCACTATCAAACTTTTCTTTGTGGCAGTGTCCAAAACTAGGCTTTGGTTGAGGATAGGAGATATAAAACAAACCTGGCATATATTCAGCCAGTGGTTAGAATCTTGGACAAATACCCAAGGAGCGGTGGAGACAGGGACTGTCACAACATTACACCTGCTTCTATACAGTACTCCATGGCTTAGCACCCAAACCTTCTCAATATTTCACTATTTCTCAGCCTCTGTTGCTCGACTTCAAACCTCCCAGTTCTTAATTAATCTTAAGAACAAGTAGCAGGTGTTGATGCTACCAAAATCAGTGAAAGACGCAGGCAAAAATCATTAATCACAATCTAAGAATGAAATGCAAATTTTTGTTTTATGCCAAGAGGCTTAAGAAGCTGCCTTTCTTTCATGCACTTACATCAGTGATGAACAATATGGTGTTGAAAGATAAGTACTAGTGTGCTATAAATGACAGATTGGCTTTATTGCATTATACTTTTAAATCATGCTGCATGAGAGTGATGAGAAAGAGGCACATTTGTTTCAGTTATGTGAATACCAATAAAGAGCAATCATACTGAACTGCACAATGTTGTAAAAGTTTAAAAGTAACAACCATTAAGTAACAACCCCATGTATATCTCAAGCCAATAATGAGTTCAACTTATCCTCAGCATTGACCTGTACGATATATTTTAATGAACTTGAACTGATTGAATAAATGTACTAAACTGGCAGCTGTTGTGTGTCATGGCCAATTACATCTATTTTATATGCAATTATAGCTGTCTGTATTTGAGACAAAAAACATTTTATAGCTGTGATTACTACTAAAAGGATAGTTCAATATCGCTCTACTGTTGCATGATCCCTCTTCCCGTTTCAGATTTAATTTGAAATGCCAATTAGATTTTGCATTAGAGTGAGTATACCTGTAAAATTCACAACATCAATGTGTCCAGAGAAGAGGATGACCATTAGTAAATCAAATGTCACCACACAATTTGCAGCAAAGGCTTCCAGAAAATGTGCCCAACAAAATTGGCCACAGGTTATTGAAAACACCTGCAACAATAATCCTCATGTCATAAGGTCATCAGTGATAGGAGTAGAATTAGGCTATTTGGCCCATCAAGTTTACTCCGCCATTCAATCGAGGCTGATCTATCTTTCCCTGCCAACCCAATTTCCTGCTTTTGACACCTGTACTAATCAAGAATCTATATCCTATTCAATTTTTTTCACGTATTAGTTATTCATTTATATTTATTTTTATATCAATGTGTGTATTACGTTTGCAGTCCTGTACAATTACTGCAAGTAAGAATTTAATTATTCATTCATTCACAGTTCATATGACAATTAACAGTCTGTCTATCTTTTTGTCATTTTTCGTTATTAGTGTGTTTTAACAGTTTGTTTTAAAGTGCTCTGGTTTGTTTTATGTGGTGGGTGGGGGAGGGGGTCAGGTGAAACTTTTTTTTTTAATCTCTTACCTTGCCGAAGATTCGATTGTTTTCGGGATCATATCTCCAGTCGCTCTGTGGCCTAACATTGTGGTGCTGGAGGCCTTGCTCGGGACTGACTTTGTGCCCCCCCGCGAGGACATGGACTTAACATCGGAGCCTGTGATCCCTTGCCTGGGATCGATGCTCCAACCGCGGCCTGCGGATTTCATCATCGAGGAAATCGCAATCTGGTAACCTCGCAATGTTGGGATGCTCCAAACGAGGCAGAAGGTTCGACCAGTCCTGACCAGGGGTCTGATCTTTTTTTCGCCTTCCATCACAGTGAGGAATGTGGAGGAGTCACTGTGGTGGATTTTTATGTTAAAATGTAGTTTGCGTGTTCTGTTGCTTTTTTATTGGTATGACTATGGCAAATGAAATTCCTTGTATGTTGCAAAACATACTTGGCTAATAAAGTATTATTATAATGATTAACTTAAAAATAATATTCTGAATTCATTTATTTAATTCCATTCATTAACATCCTCAAAACAGGGAAAACATAGAAAAATAGGTGCAGGAGTAGGCCATTCAGCCCTTCGAGCCAGCACCGCCATACAATAATATCATGGCTGATCATCTAAAATCAGTGCCCCATTCCTGCTTTATCCCCATATTCCTTTTGCCCTAAAAGCAAAATCTAACTCTCTTGAAAACATCCAGTGAATTGGCCTCCACTGCTTTCTGTGGCAGAGAATTCCACAGATTCACAACTCTTTGGGTGAAATTTACGTTCCTCATCTCAGTCCTAAATGGCCTAACCCTTCTAAATGGCCTACAGCTGGAGTATTGTGCACAGTTCCAAAAGACTATAATACAAATCAAACTGCTGGAGGAACTCAGCGGGTCAGGCAGTGTCTGTTGAGAAAAATGGGCAGCTTTCTTTTATTTAGGCATTTATGTTTGTATTGGGACCCTTCTTCAGAATGATTTGTTGAAAACTGGAAAAGCTGGCAAGCCCATGCTAGTGATACTGTATATAGATGTTGGTGAGATGGTGATGGGGGAGTGATTGGTAGATGGGTGCATATACTGGCAGGGTTTGCCCCACCCACCTATCTTTCCCAGTTTTCTACCCCTACTCATTCAGCCTGAAAAAGGGTCCTGAACCAGAATGTCTCTTGTGTCTCCAAAGAATTACAGCTGAGTTGGATAGCATGTCAAGAAGAAATGGTTAATTTATTAAGGAGCTTCAGAATGAAGTACACAATCTAGCCTCAAGGACACAGTTCTGGGGTTTGTTGAAAAATCTGAAGACAAATATACTGAAGTATTTAAATAATTCTCAAGTAGATACGTTGTTTTTTTTTGTTAAAAGAAATGCCTGCTCAATAAGGCCACATTGAAAAAGAGACAATATAAAAAAACACAATATACTATTCCCAAGAAGGCTGATTATTTGTTGGAACTGCTTACTGAATGAGGCTATGTGGAAATTAAATGTGATTTGTTTAGATTCAAATTGGACATGATTTTTTCTAAGAAACCATCACTATCACTGCCAAGGCAACAGGAAAGTGAACTGGACAAATCTTTTTACAACTTTAATTTTTTATAATTTATATTCTGTATTAGTAAACATCTACATGTTAACCAAATGATTACATGATTAAAAAAAATGGATTTAATTTGGTTAGTTTGTCAGAAAGGTTAAAATAGTGGTGTACTTTCGAAATAGGATGCACAAAATGTCACGAGAAAAACTGTAAATAAACAACTTTGATTTACACTTTAAGAGAAGATGTCACCGGAATAAGATTTGCAGTGCACTAAAAATAGATTCCTGATAGTGTTTGTGTTTAAAGTACAGCTGTGGATGAAGGGAAGCTACAAGTGTCTCATTATGTTTTCTCTGATATTAAAACCTATTTTTAAAAACCACTCTCATCCTCAAAGAACTGTATTATAGTGAGATGAAAAATGTTTGGCAATGAGTCTTCATAGAAGTTTTTTTTGTACACTTGCTGCAATAAACCCCTATTTGAAATAATAATTGTAGTAGTCTATAGTTACTGTTCTTTTAATTATATTAATGTGGCAAATTGCTGTGAAGATTTATTTTTCAGTTCTCAATGCAGATTCAAATCGATGAGCTAACAAGCTACTATTTAAAATAATTTTAACATTTGGTACATGAATAATTATTATGTGGGGAGATTTATTTCATTGTTACAGCAGTCAGGTATTTTCACTTTCCTCCTCCATTTTTCTCCCTATTACAATTCATTCCATGGTACAGAACAGACTCATATTTTTTTTAAATGGCCTCGTCATGCTCATATTCAGAAGTCATTGATGTAATCTGCGGTGAAGTGCAGATCAGGTGTTACATGACTGCGTTCTCTGAGGAACTTTTGGATTCCATCTACAAACATAAGACACTGCTCAGACAAAGAATGAAGGACAAGGAAAAGCATTGGACCTAAACTTGATGACAAGCACCTGGATGCCATTTTCAGATGCTTACCCAAACAAAAAATGTTTATATTTGTGGTATAATTGAGCATTTATAAAACCAATTTAATTAATATAATTTATTCTGTGAACTTTGGACAATTGCAATGGTTAATATGTGCAAGATAAAAGGCTATTCAGGGGCAGAATTGTATGCATTTTTATCCGGGTTTCTGATGGTGCAAATGTTAGCATATTAGAAATGTAATAGAGGGTTGGTCTCTCTATTACAAATAATGATCTCCTCTTTTTTTCTTTTCTTCTCTCTATTCTCTCTCTCAACTTTCTTCATTTACTCGTTTTCTTTTTTCACACACTATATATTTCACATCTTTCTATCCTTTACTATCTAACTTCTTTTTCTTATTCTAATCTTTTTTCAGTGTAACAAAAAAAAAAAAAGAAGTTGTACATAAAATGTATTATGAAAATATATATTAGGCACTTTGGTGCCATATGACTGTACTTACTTCTAATAAAATAAAATATAAAAAAAAAAAAAAAAAGAAATGTAACACACAGAAGCAAATTCAAAGAGCAGCTTTTGAGAAGGAATGCGGCTGGGATCTTTCTGCCATCTGTGAAGAGATTAGTTAGAATGGAAAGAGCACACACCAAATCATGTGATAGATTTGATTCAGAAGGCAAAGCCAGAAATACGAGGAGAGGTTAAATTCTGATGCCTCGCCTGTCATGAATAACTAATCCTTCTCTATTAACTCGAGTCGCTCTGCTTATCTAATTAATATTCTCACTTGAAAGCCCAAGCCAGCAACCACTGCTCATCTCATTATAATTACTATCACTCAAATACTTTTTACCTCTACCACGTTAATTTATATTTTTGCTACTGTATCTGCACATATTGCTCAATTTATCTCAAGAATGAGTCATGAGCTTCCTCTTGATCTCTACAGTCCACCTGCTGCCCACCTGCTGAGGCTGCTTAAACGATGCTGTTGTGGAAGGGGTTCTAGCATTTAGATCCTGCAAAGATGAAGAAATATTTATATTTTTCCAATACATATTGCATGTAAGTTAATGGGAACTTGTAGGTGGTGTTCCTGTGGTGCCCTCATCCTTCTTGAAGGTGACTGATTTGGGATGTGCTCTTCAGGAAGGCTCCAGGAACTCTGGCAGTGCATTTTGTGCACATTACAACCATTGTGGCTATGCGAGTGAACACTTTGGGTAATGTGTTGTCCACTTAATTATGAAAGGAGTCACCTCAATTTTTCACAAAACAATTCTTGAAAATGTAATGTATTTTAATCACCTAAATAAATTGAAAAATAGATAGGTTTATTATGGAGGAGATAGAAACATAGAAATTAGGTGCAGGAGTAGGCCATTCGGCCCTTCGAGCCTGCACCGCCATTCAATATGATCATGGCTGATCATCCGACTCAGTGTGTGGGGGGGTGGGGGTGGTGTGTGGGGGAGGGGGTAACTTTTAAATCTCTCCCTGCACGGGAGACCCGACCTTTTCTTTGTCGGGTCTCCGTTGTCGTTGGGGCTGCAACGAGGAGCGGCCTCCAACAGGAAGACCGGGAGCTCTGGTGCCGACTACTCACCTCACCGTCGCGGAGCTGGCCGAGTCCAGAGCGGGTGGAGCTGTGGTGGACGCTGCTGCGGCCCGACCTCCGGAGATTCGGTGGCTGCAACTGCGTGTTTAGCGGACGGCAACATCGGGAACCCGCGGGTCCCTGGAGGGAGACCGCTTTTCGGGGCTTCCGCAACGGCGACTTCTCCCGCCAGAGTTGCGGGGCTGAAGAGCTCCTGGAGCGGGGCCTTACAGCACCGCCCCGCGCGGCTTGGAATGGCCGCGGGTCTCTGCGAGCGCACGCCGGGGGCTCTAACATCAAGAACCCGGTGTGCGACCTTGCATCACCCGGCGTGGCTTTAATGGCCGCGGGGCAATTCGCCATCGCCAGCCGGGGGCTTTGACTTTTACTCTGACATCGGGGGGGGAGAGTGCAGTGGAGAGATAAGTTTTTTTTGGCCTTCCATCACAGCAATGTGATGGATGTTTATGTAAATTGTGTTGTGTCTTAGGTCTATTTGTTTGTAATGTATGGCTGCAGAAACGACATTTCGTTTGGACCTCAAGGGGTCCAAATGACAATAAATTGAATTGTATTGTATTGTATTGTTGTATTGTATCCCGTACCTGCCTTCTCTCCATACCCTCTGATCCCCTTAGCCACAAGGGCCACATCTAACTCCCTCTTAAATATAGCCAATGAACTGGCCTCAACTACCTTCTGTGGCAGAGAGTTCCAGAGATTCACCACTCTCTGTGTGAAAAAAGTTTTTCTCATCTCGGTTTTAAAGGATTTCCCCCTTATCCTTAAGCTGTGACCCCTTGTCCTGGACTTCCCCAATGATATCAAAGAATCCAGGTATATTGCAACAATATATAACTGTTCATGGCAAAAAAGAAACCAACTTGGAATTGGAGCTGATACCTGCATTAATTGTGTTTTGAAGATGTCTATGGGTATTTTGGCATAAAAATATGGAGTGCCTTAAGTGCTTTTATTAAAATAATTCCCCATTGCAGACCAATACTGTAGTTTAAAGACAATTATTCGGAACTCAACATTTGTAGACTGTCTTTAGTGAACCAAAAACACGTACGCTTCCATCGTTGTAGATTGCCAAAATAGCAAGAAACAAAGTTAAAGGGTGTGATTGGGTGAAAATATTCAAATAAGAATTTTTCAATCTTCAATTCACTGTTCACACTTCTGAATCTCAGTTGCAATGTTTAGAGTATTAATACCACAGAGATTCTTCATTAATATACAGGCAAAGAGAGATAATCACAATCATCTGGCATCCAGATATACTGTGTGCATTTCTGTATGACATGCAGGTAGAGTGAAAACAGCTGAGGGGAGATATGCAATCTGATCATCACTACACTCAGGCCTCTTGTATTACAATCTCAAGACTTTAGTAAATGTTACAGTATTACCAGGAAAATATATCACTACCAACAGACAACAAATGGACCCAAGTATTTGCCAACCAATTATATTTCCTCTTTTTTCCAGTTTAAGTACTTGGAAGCTCTATCACAGTCAATACAAATCTACAGAAGAACCACAACAACAATTCATAGGGTAGGCTTATACTAAAGTTATAATAATGAAATGGAAATAAGTACAGTTGCAGTTTTGTTGGAAAAAGGTAGAGAGTCTGAAAACTCTATGCCTTTATTCAGATTCAGGAGCAGCTTCTTCCCAACAACCATTGGACTATTAAACACTATAGCTTTAATATAAGGGCCAACCTACAGAGACTTGGGGGACATTGTTTTTATCTTTGCACATTTGTTGTTTTTTTGTAATATACATATTGAACTATTTTCTGTTCACAGTGCTATCTGTTGTGCTGCTGCAAGTAAGAATTGCATTGTTCCACTTCAGGACATCTGTCAATAAAACACTCTTGACCCTTTGACTGCATTATTTGTAATAGATTAGACTAAATGGGACCTGTTGACTCCTTGTCCCATAGGAGGCTTGGTCCCCCAACGCAATATTCCACCACTCACCCATAGCCAACAACAGCACAAGCGGCGCAGCATTCTCTCATCGGACTCATCCCCTAGTTTACCTATCTTTCAACGATCAAGAAAAAAAAGATGAGAAAAAAAGGGGAAACAAGAACGAAAAAGGAAGAGAGAAGAAGCGAAAGAAGAGAAGAGAAGAGAAGGAAGAAGAAGGAAGAGAGAGAGAGAGAAGAGAGAGAGAGAGAGAGAGAGAAGAGGAGAGAGAGAGAGAGAGAGAGAGAGAGAGAGAGAGAGAGAGAGAGAGCGAGCGGAAGAGATGCGAAGCGAGCGAGATATGAGAGAGAGAGAGAGAGAGAGAGAGAGAAGATAGATAGAGAGTAGAGAGAAGATCTGAGAGAGAGAGCGAGAGAGAGAGAGCTGAGAGAAGAGAGAGCGAAGAGAGAGAAGAGAGAGAATATGAGAGAGCAGAGAGAGAGAGAGAGCGAGCGAGAGAGAGAGAGAGAGAAGAAAGAGAGAGGAGAGGAGAGAGAGAGAGAGCAGAGAGAGAGAGAGAGAGAGAGAGCGAGAGCAGAGAGAGAGCGCGCGAGAGAGAGCGAGAGCAGGCGCGAGAGAGAGAGAGAGCGAGCGCGGAGAGCGCGCGAGAGAGAGAGCGAGAGCGGGCGACGAAAACAGGAGCAAGAAGGAGCGTCACGGAGACCCCCCTATCCCCCACCTTTCCCACTCCTCACCTCCCCCACAGCCCCCCTCTCACTCTATTCCCCATTCCCTACCTCCCACACACTCCCCTCCTCTCCCTCTATTCCCCCTCTTCCCCACTCTTCCTCCTCACCTCCCTCATTTCCTACCCCCCCCCCATCCCTCCCTCACCTCTCCTTTCCCCTACCCTCAGTAACTCCCTCCCTTCCTAACTCCTGTTACTCAATACTCCCCTCCACTCCCTCTATCCCCTCTCCTCCCCCACTCTCCCTCCCCAGGATCTTGAGGTTACCACTTCTTTCTTTTCTTGCGTGCCCCGGAGGAGCATAAACCACCGGCCCCCTCAGAGCCAGGCCTTAGATCGGCCTGGAAGCACCAGCAGCTACAGCCACGTCAACGTGTGGGCAGGAGGGGGGGGGGGGGGGGGAGGGAAGAGCTCAGTGAAAAGACGGGGGAAGAGAACCATGGGGGAGAGGGGGGTATCACGGCGGAGGGGAGCAGAGCCAGTGAGGGGGACCAGAGGGGAAGGGGTTGGAGCTGCGGGGTGTGCGATGGCGGTACATTTAGGACTGCTGTTGGTCCCAATATTGGAGGAAGGATCTGCTGGCGGTGGAGTGGGTCCAGAGGAGGTTTATGAGAATAATCTCAGGAATGATTGGGTTCATGTATGATGAGCATTTGACGGCTCTGGGCCTGTCCTCACTGGATATTAGAAGGATGAGAAGGTCATCATTGAAACTTATCAAATAGTGAAAGGCCCGCATAGAGTGGATGTGGAGAGGATGTTTCTACTAGTGGGAGAGTCAAGGACCAGAGGCCACAGGCTTAGAATAAAAGTATGTACCTTTAGAAAGGAGATGAGGAGGAATTTCTTAAGTCAAAAGGTGGTGAATATGTGGAATAGAAGGCTGTGGAGGCTGTCAATTGATATTTTAAGGATGAGATTCATAGGTTCTTGATTAGTAACGATGTCAAAGGTTATGGCGAGAAGGAAGGAGAATGGGTTTGAGAGGGAAAGATAGAAAAGCCATAATTGAATGGCAGAATAGACTTGACGAGCTGAATGGCTTAATTCTGCTCCTGTGTCTTATGAACTTATGTACTTATGGTCAAGGGTAATATGTTCTCAACCACAGACACCCAATGAAGAAAATACCTATCAGGCCAGGCAAAGCAAGAGGTGCCACCCACACCTCCACAGGACTAATCATATTCGTTTTCATAGCTGGCACCTTATAGACAATAGACGATAGACAATAGGTGCAAGAGTAGGCCATTCGGCCCTTCGAGCCAGCACCGCCATTCATTGTGATCGTGGCTGATCATCCCCAATCAGTACCCCGTTCCTGCTTTCTCCCCATATCCCCTGATTCCGCTATCTTTAAGAGCCCTCTCTAACTCTCTTTTGAAAGTATCCAGGGAACCGGCCTCCACCGCCCTCCGAGGTTCATAGGTTCTCGGGGGAAGAGACCGCTTCCCGGAGCTCCCGCAACATGACTTCTCCAGCCCGTGTCGCGGGGTTGGAACGACCCGGAGCGGGGACGTTCATCGTCCGGCACGGCTTCATGGCCGTGGGACATTACAGCGCCCGCCGGGGGCGTCAACACTGACTTTTAGACCGGGAGCGGGGCCGTAAATCGCCCGGCGCGGCCTAAAATGGCCATGGGACTTAGCATTGCCCGCCTGGGGCTTGGACATCGGGAGAGAAATGGAGAACAGGGGAGAGAAAAGACTTTGCCTTCCATCACAGTGGGTTCACTGTGATGGATGTTTGTGTGAATTAAATTGTGTGTATGCCTAGGAAATTGTCTTTGTTTGTATGGCTGTGGAAACAGAATTTCGTTTGAGCCTCACTGAGGCTCAAATGACAATAAATGGTAATGTCACTAATGCAATCATCAAAAAAGCACATCAGCACCTCTACTTCCTGAGAAGATTACGGAGAGTCGGATTGTCAAGGAAGACTCTCTCTAACTTCTACAGGTGCACAGTCGAGAGCATGCTGACCGGTTGCATCGTGGCTTGGTTCGGCAACTTGAGCGCCCTGGAAAGGAAAAGACTACAAAAAGTAGTAAACACTGCCCAGTCCATCATCGGCACTGACCTTCCTTCCATCGAGGGGATTTATCGCAGTCGCTGCCTCAAAAAGGCTGGCAGTATCATCAAAGACCCACACCATCCTGGCCACACACTCATCTCCCTGCTACCTTCAGGTAGAAGGTACAGGAGCCTGAAGACTGCAACAACCAGGTTCAGGAATAGTTACTTCCCCTCAGCCATCAGGCTATTAAACCTGGCTCGGACAAAACTCTGACTATTACCAACCACTTTCTGTTATTTGCACTATCAGTTTATTTATTCATGTGTGTATATATTTATATCATGGTATATGGACACATTTATCTGTTTTGTAGTAAATGCCTACTATTTTCTGTGTGCTTAAGCAAAGCAAGAATTTCATTGTCCTATACAGGGACACATGACAATCAACTCACTTGAACTTGAACTTGTATTGTATTGTATTGTATTGTATTGTATTGTATTGTATTGTATTGTATTGTATTGTGGCAGAGAATTCCACAGACTCACAACTCTTTGTGAGGCAAATTGTTCCTTATTCTAAATGGATTGCCCCTTATTCTTAAAGGACCTTCAAAGGACACCGTTGGTTTTCTTCATTTTTTAACACTCAGTTCTCACATACACATGTTTATTCAATCGCATTCATATATATTGTATATTACAATTATTTTATATGCATCACTGCCCATTACATGTAAGTATATCATTAAATACATCAGAAAGTGCAGTATAAACAGCACGCATTACCGCACTTGTAAGTTACAATTCTCGTTTTGTATGTCGGGATGAGCAAGTGTAATGGGTGGAAGAGTTCAGGAACCAAACTCTCAGCTACAATGAAGAGGAATCATTATAAATCCTGGAGAATAAATCCAGGTCAGCATATGGGACTTGGAAACCTGCTGGCATGTATTAGGTGCACCGAATGCTGCACTTATTCATCCCATTAAAAGAGACAAAAAAAGCTCGACAATCGGACTGTTGCCAAGGCTTGAAATGTTTGTGGAGTAATTCGAGCCAAGGGAATAAGAGAAGAGGTTAAATATTGTGAGAGAACAAACTTCTGGATTACAGCTGCCAAATATCAGAGCAGCCCAAATGTCCCATTAATACACGGTCATAATTTCAAATTGGGTGGAGACCTTGTGCCAATCTCAATATTCATTACTGCCATACAGTGCTACCAATATTCCACAACATGAGGTATTGATCTCCGGATCTCTCTCATGCATTTGTTTTACGATTTCCACTGGGGAAAAAAATAAATAAAATTACATCACTTGGAATGCATAGACAATACTGAACAGAAAATAACTCAGTGAAACCTAATCGTGGAATGTGAAAAAAAAAGAACATTATTGTCTTTAAAACCAAAACTATATGACAGTGGATTGCTTCACCTAATTATGACAGATTACTCAATCTCACAGGCATTGATAAGATGATAAGTTTCACAGCCTTTTACATAGAAGAAAGCCATTTGGTCCATTGAGTCAGCGCCACCTCTCAGAGCAATCCAATCAAATCCACTGCCCCATTTATTTCTCTGCAACCATTCTCTCCAACATCCCCTTCAAGTCAACTTCAATTTTCTCACTGGCCACCTACACTCGCAGTAATTTATTGTAATTATGTATAGTCTTTCCGCTGACTGGTGGGCATGCCACAAAAGCTTTTTACGGTACCACGGCACATGTGACAATAAACTAAACTCAACTTTATAGTAATTATTTAAACTATCACATCTTTGGAATATGGGATGAATACCCAGGGAAAAGCTACATGGTCACAGGGAAAATATGCAAACTCCACACGGATCTCAAATGTGGTCAGGAGTGAACCCAGTTCATTCATGTGTGAGGCCCTAGCACTATCGGCTGCACTGTTGCACCATGCATGATCACTCTGAGCTGGTGCCAAAAACTAACAAATGCATTATTTGGTTAACAACACAAGCATATTGTCCTGTAAAACACAAAGTGCTGGAGTAACTCTGCAGGCCAGGCAGCATCTGGGAGGAAATGGACAGGTGACATTTCAAGTACTCCAGCACTTGTGTTTTTACAGGGCAATTTGCTCAAACTGAAGAAGGGTCGTGACCTGAAACATCGTCTATCCATTTCATCTTCAGATGTTGTCTGACATGTTGAATTATTCCAGCTCTTATTATTTTACTTAAGATTCCAGCATCTGCAGTGCCACACTCCCCACTGCTGTCCACACTCTTCTGTAGGTCCTCTTTAATCACTGAGCAGGTGGAGGAAGGATGAATTGCAAAGTTGCCTTTGAACCAATTAAAGAGATACAATCTGCAATAAAAGCAGCACAGAGATACTGTAACTGACTTTATTATTACAGCACTGTAGCCTGTTACTTACCGCACTTCTGCCTCTGAGGCGGCTGCTGGAAGATAGACAATATTTAAACCTAAGATCATACACTTAATACACAGGAGCCAAGAATCACTGATCAGACATCCTATCGTGCTTTTATCTTGAAATTCTCAAAGCACTGTGTGTATATGTTGGCCAAGGATATGCTTGACGTTGCTCCCATTTTGCGGCACTTCCGATAAAAGTACAGTGGCGAGTGGGAATTGTTCCAAGAAATTTCTGGCCCATTGCTATTTGAAAGGTATAGAAGCAGAATTCATTTCAATTACTTTGAAATGAGGATGGAAAAAAAATCAGCAGATGATTTCAAACTAGTGTTCAAGAAGGAACTGCAGATGCTGGAAGATCGAAGGTACACAAAATGCTGGAGAAACTCAGCGGGTGCAGCAGCATCTATGGAGCGAAGGAAATAGGTGACGTTTCGGGTCGAAACCCTTCTTCAGACTGATAGGGGGTGGGGGGGGAAGAAGGAAGGAAAAAGGGAGGAGGAGGAGCCCGAGGGCGGGGGGATGGGAGGAGACAGCTCGAGGGTTAAGGAAGGGGAGGAGACAGCAAGGGCTAGCAAAACTGGGAGAATTCAACATTCATGCCATCGGGACCCAAACAACCCAGGCGGAATATAAGGTGCTGTTCCTCCAATTTCCGGTGTTGCTCACTCTGGCAATGGAGGAGACCCAGGACAGAGAGGTCGGATTGGGAATGGGAGGGGGAGTTGAAGTGCTGAGCCACCGGGAGTTCAGGTAGGTTATTGCGAACTGAGCGGAGGTGTTCGGCGAAACGATCGCCCAACCTCAGCTTAGTCTCCCCGATGTAAATCAGCTGACATCTAGAGCAGCGGATGCAGTAGATGAGGTTGGAGGAGATGCAGGTGAACCTTTGTCGCACCTGGAACGACTGCTTGGGTCCTTGAATGGAGTCGAGGGGGGAGGTGAAGGGACAGGTGTTGCATTTCTTGCGGTTGCAACGGAAAGTGCCCGGGGAGGGGGTGGTACGGGAGGGAAGGGAAGAATTGACAAGGGAGTTGCGGAGGGAGCAGTCTTTGCGGAAGGCAGACATAGGGGGAGATGGGAAGATGTGGCGAGTGGTGGGGTCACGTTGGAGGTGGCGGAAGTGGCGGAGGATTATGTGTTGTATTTGCCGGCTGGTGGGGTGAAAGGTGAGGACTAGGGGGACTCTGCCCTTGTTGCGAGTGCGGGGATGGGGAGAGAGAGCGCAGTGTTGCAGGGTATGGATGAGACCCTGGTGCGAGCCTCATCTATGGTGGCGGAGGGGAATCCCCGTTCCCTGAAGAATGAGGACATTTCCGATGCCCTGGTGTGGAACGTCTCATCCTGGGAGCAGATGCGGCGTAGGCGGAGGAATTGGGAGTAGGGGATGGAGTCTTTACAGGGAGCAGGGTGGGAAGATGTGTAGTCCAGATAGCCATGTGAGTCAGTTGGTTTGTAGTGTATGTCGGTCAGAAGTCTGTCCCCTGCGATGGAGATGGTGAGGTTAAGAAATGGTAGGGAAGTGTCGTAAATGGTCCAGGTGTATTGGAGTGCCGGATGGAAGTTGGTGGTGAAGTGGATGAAGTCAGTCAGTTGTGTGTGGGTGCATGAGGTGGCCCCAAAGCAGTCGTCAATGTAACGGAGGTAGAGGTCGTGGGTTGGGGCCCTGGTACTTCTCGAACAAGGATTGTTCAACGTACCCGACAAAGAGGCAGGCGTAGCTGGGGCCGATGCATGTGCCCATAGCTACGCCTTGTGTTTGGAGGAAATGGGAGGAGTCAAACGTAAAGTTGTTGAGTACCAACTCCGCTAGGCGGAGGAGGGTGTCAGTGGCTGGGTATAGGTTGCTCCTCTGGTCCAGGAAGAACCGGAGGGCTTTGAGGCCATCGTGGTGGGGGATGGAGGTGTAGAGTGACTGGACATCCATGGTGAAGATGAGGGAGTGAGGGCCTCTGAGTGGAACTAGTGTTCCACTCAGCAATGAAAGACGAAGGGTATACAGGATTATTATTGCATCTTCTTGATAGTTTTGAATAAAGATATCTTGTACAAAATCAAATCATTTCAACAACTACTATTGTGTTGTCTTCCACATCAGCTTCACACTGCTTTTACTGTGCCTGTTGAGCTTTCAAGCCATTAGGGCTCTTTCTCCTCCGTGACCTCATTATGGAAGGAATGTGTGGTGTACAACACATAACTATAAATCTTTAATATTCTGGCAAAAACATGATGCAGAACATCCCCAGCTTACCCAAACCTCTGAAGCATGGTTTCAGAACATTAACAATATGTTCCATTATTTCCCTGAGGCACAAATGGATCGCATTACACTGGGGTTCTACTCAGCTACAGAATGACCACAGAGCCATCACGACCAGAGTTAAATAGGATAGTTTTGATCCAAAAGAAATCCTTGGATCAAACCAATGTGATAGTGAATCTGCTAAAGTTAAAGCATTGTGAGAGGTGGGCATTTCATATGCTTGTCACAGAAAGTTGAAAACTGAAATAGAACATAGAACATAAATGCCCACCACACACTGAACCTATAACTTCTTTCACCTTTGAAATGTTCTAACATTTCACTGACCTGTATTAGTGCTGTTAATTGCATGCAAGAAGCTAATTCAACATTTGCTTTGAAATTGTACATAAACAACACTCAACTCTGCCAATATGGAGATGATAGTCAAATTCCTCTCTTAATTAAACTTGGTGGCGACTTAGCTTCAACACTGCTAAGTGACTAAGATGAGTTTTATGGGTGTAGTAATTGGTGTAACAATCTACTACTAAACTCACTAAGCTTTTGTTGGGAAAAGTCGCCATGGTCTTTAAAATACATTGTTTACTCCATTCCCGCACGTCTTCATCTGTTACCATATTTCACACTTAAAGTTTTTTAATTCTGAATTTTCGATTTTTCTTTTTGTCCAAATTTACAACCTCATTGGTCATTCAAAGTTCCCTAAGTTTTCTGAGAATATCCTAGTTAATAATAAATTATAATGTAAGACTAGACTAAGTGGGACCCGTTGGGTCCCATGTTCACACGGTAGGGCTGGTCCCCCGACGCAATATTCCACCTCTCCACCAATTCCAATATTGGTCGCCAGTGGGGGGGCTTTCTGGAGCGCTGGTATGGGTTCTTGGGGTGGCAGCTCAGTCACTCAAGCCTAATCAGCTGGCAGCTCACTCACGGCTGGTGGGCTGGCAGTTGACTCATGGCTATTCCTTGAAATTCCATTTCAAGCAGGGTGCAAGGCCACCAAATTCAAGTGCAGTTTCATACCACTTCAAGCTGGATCCAAGGCCACCAAATTCAAGTGCAGTTTCATACCACTTTTAGCAAGGTGCAAGGCCACCAAATTCAGTGCAGTTTCTACCACTTCAAGCAGGATGCAAGGCCACCAAATTCAAGTGCAGTTTCATTCCACTTCAAGCAGGGTGCAAGGCCACCAAATTCAAATGCAGCTTCATACCATTTCTTGCAGGGTGAAACCACCATAAAACCGCACAAAGCACCAAACTCACAGTTCAGTAGACATTCAGTGTGTTCAGTTGATTCACAGCTCAGACAGAGTCGTGACCTCTCTCTCCCACATCATGCAGAGACTGAGCCACACCCACACTTCCGGGTTTTATAACCCCTCCCACCGGAAAAGGTGTGGCCTTCATGGCGTGATTGACAGGAGAGAGATGCCCAACATTTTTTAAACACTAATAACACTTTTATTTTTCATTGATGGGAAGAATTCTCTCCACCTGCTGAGCAGAGGGGGACTGAGTAAGATGGCCAAAAATCACAGCCGTAAGTGGTAGTGTTTTATCTAAAATCAATATACAGTGCAAACAGGAAGTAAGTGCATTAGCAGTAGTGCCTTTTAACTTCAAGCCAAAGCGCCCAAACCACCATTTGCAATAGGTAGTGCCTTTCAACTTCAAGCCAAAGCACCCAAGCCGCCATTTGCAGTAAGTAGTGCCTTTCAACTTCAAGCCAAAGCACCCAAGCCACCATGTGCAGTAAGTAGTGTCTTTCAACTTCAAGCCAAAGCACCCAAGTCACCATGTGTAGTAAGTAGTGCCTTTCAACTTCAAGCCAAAGCACCCAAGCCACCATTTGCAGTAAGTAGTGCCTTTTAACTTCAAGCCAAAGCACCCAAGCCGCCATTTGAAGTAAGTAGTGCCTTTCAACCAAGCCAAAGCACCCAAGATACCATTTGCAGTAAGTAGTGCCTTTTAACTTCAACCCAAAGCACCCAAGCCACCATTTGCAGTAAGTCGTGCTTTTCAACTTCAAGCCAAAGCACCCAAGCCACCATTTGCAGTAAGTAGTGCCTTTCAACTTCAAGCCAAAGCACCCAAACAACCATTTGCAGGCAGTGTCTTTTTACTTCCAACAACCCATATTTTCATTTCCAAACCACATTAAGGGGACTCACAGTTGAGTAGACATGTGTTCAGTGTTATTCAGAACTCAGAGAGACGTGACCCTTTGGCTTCATCCATCTTGCAGAGCCTGAGTGAGGCGCACCACTTCCTGGTTTTATAGTCCCTCCCCCTCCCTCCAGCAGGGGCAGCAAAGAGAATAGTGAACTTTTAAAAAACATTAATATCTCTCTGATTTGTCATCGATGGGAAAAATCCTCCAGTCCAGGAAGGCAGAGGGGGGCTCTGAGCGAGGTGGCCAAAAATGACAGCCGTAGGTGGCGGCGTTCTCTCGGAAATTGCAGCACAGTGGGCCAAAAGCGGTCAAGATCAGACTTTTAGTAATATAGATATTTTATTAGGTAAAGATTAATTTGACTTCTTTGGGTTCTGAAGCTTTGTAATTCTGTGCTGTAGAAGAGCTGGGTAATCAGGAAGTTAGAGGCCTGCATTCAAGCTGCTTTCTGTTATGCCCAATCAAAAGACCATTTATAATAGTGAGAAAGGATGTATTTCCTGGGAAGGTGGTAGCTTCTCTAAACAGATGTCATCTGGTTGGTACTGATACTGAAGATTACATAATTAAGGCGGAATTGTTAATGTTAAGTTCCTGTTGTTTCGAAGTTTGTGATCAACAGTTTGTGATTGATAGAACCACAAGATGACAAGTATACTTTGAATGGGTAGAGCCTGTGATTGATTTGTATTAAATGTCATTGCTGCTACTCTGTATAAACATGTGACTACGTTTCCAAAATACATGGCAACCCTGTTTATTGAAGAGAATCCTCCAACATTACAGATTTAGCAGCACATATCACCAGAGAAATAAAGAAGATTACAGAGATTGGGGAAGAGATGCATAACTTTAATAAAGGTGGTGAATGGTGGCCATTTAGCATGTTTGGAGGAATATGGGGATTATAATTCACCATGGATCTATTATACTGCCGATTGTTGTATTAATCTATGTACTGAGATACCTGAAGCCTTTACTATGTACTAACCAAGGACTGTAGTATTATCAATAAAATCGATAAAAGGACAGAATGAGAATATCCTTGCTGCTACTCTGTATAAACATGTGACTACGTTTCCAAAATACTATAAAAAGATGCTGTATAACTGTTCATACAGTGGTAGCTCAGGAGGGTTAAGGGTTAAGGTTCTGTTGCATACTTGACTTTGTATCCCTGACACTCTCGCCGGCTAATGGTCAGTAAAGCTTGTGTTGGTTTACCTAACCTATTGTGAGTTGTCTGTCTTTAAGAAATGAACCTTAACATTTCTACCCTTATCCCTCCTCACTGGAAAATGCCAGTTCCGAACTGATTAACTGATCTTTAAACGATTCCCATATAAGGACGACAGCCACATGCACACTGCAAGAACACCTTTTTGACTGACTTCAAAACATGAAGTTCAAAGATTCTCCAATGGATATTTATTTTCATTTCATGTAGCGTCTTATATATTTGCACAGTCATTCCTTTGTCATTTTATCACTTCTGTCTTCAGCGCAATGATGCATCTTCCCTTTCATTCATTCTTCCTTCACCCTAACATCGTTTCCTTTTGCTCTGCTCTTGCTAAAAAAAGCGTTTTTCCAGTTATGATCAGTTCATTAAACTGAAAAAAATCAATGACTTACATCGTGACCAGCGTTGATCAATGAACGAACAGCATTGAGCTTTCTCCCTCCCCCCTACCACTTTTATGGGTGTCATTGGTGAAGCAATCTGCTACTAAATGTATTTCCAAGAGAACGTATTCAGCTTTTGTTGGGAAAGGTTGCCATAGTCCAAAATACATTTACTCCACTTGGCTCAACGTCTTCATCTGTCACACTAATTTATTTCACAATTTTCCATCAGATCTGGGGGTTTTATTTTTATGTTTCTAAAAAAGAGAGAGAGAGAGAGAGAGAGAGAGAGAGAGCCATTTCTGACAGCACCATGTTTCCACTCTCCATATGCATTGATGTCTTTTGTATCTATTTCTTGCCTCTATAATTGTAACAACGTCATACAGCATATTATTTACTGAATTTAAATTTCAAATTAACCAAATCCCACCTGAAAGAGCAGTTTCACTAATACAGGAATCGGCCTGATGGATTATTGTTGCACTTGACTGTGGTAGGATCATTTCCAGGTCAGGAAATCGTGGATACACACAAAACTCCAGATATGGTTTTATCTGCACTCTATATAATTACTACAAGGCATCTTTGTGATGAGTACCAACATACCATTTTCCCGTTTAGCTTGCTGCACCAGCATTTTTGTTTTCCATGACTGGTATACAAGAACATACGTCACTCTCAATATATGCACTTCTCAATCTAATAACAATGAAAGAATATTCCACCTTTCTGTTTCTCCGGATAACTTTGGTAGGGAGAAAGGAGAAACTCAGCTAGAGAGAATGCAATGACATTCAGGGCAAGGAGAGACGATAAAAAGATAATCGAATTACAGAGCATAGAAATATCCATTGCAATACAAAGACAATTTAATGAATATTAGCACATATGAGATGAAACAAGAAAGATATGCATAAACAAAATTGGCTATTTTTGCTGAATAAATTTAAATGCATATCTTTTAGGATTATTTATTTTAATAAAACTATAAGCATATTGACAGTTATGTCACCAAAGTTTCATATTGCAATGATACAAATAAACTATTTTAAGATTAAATTCAACAAGCCAGTGGCTTATTAATTGAAAAACATTTATTCTAAAATAGCACAGTTCAATGGCATAATTCGTTACAGGCAATTTTCTCATCGTCAGTTCATTGACTTTATTGCCTTCTGATCTTATATGCTTTATTTACATTTCTGATTTTATATTGATCTTTTTTGCATTTGTGATCTGATCTAACTGCGAGACTGGTAATCAAAAAAATTAGCATTCATTTCTTTATTTAAATCTCACATCTAGTACAGATACCCAATTATTAAATGAATATCTCCATGCTGATCCAGAAGACGCAGGATCATTTCATTCCAAAAAGGAAGAAAGATTCTAAGGGGAGTATGTGGCAACCGTGGCTGACAAGAGAAGTTAGGGATAGAATTAAATTAAAAGAAATGATGTATAACACAGCAAAGAGTAGTCGGAAGCCAGAGGATTGGACAACAGAAGGAAACAAAACGGGCAATACGGGCTGAAAATATGAAGTACGAGGGGAAGCTGGCCAGGAATATAAAGGACAGTAAAAGCTTCTTTAGATATGTTAAGGGAAAAAGAGTAGCAAAATCAGATGTGGGTCCCTTGAAGGCAGACACAGGTGAAATTATTATGGGTAACAAGGAAACGGCAGAGAAGTTGAACAGGTACTTTGGATCTGTCTTCACTAAGGAAGATACAAAAAATCTCCCAGAAGTACTGGAAGATTGAGGATCAAAGGGGGCAGAGGAACTGAAATTAGGCGAGAAATAGTATTGGGTAGGCTAATGGGACTGAAGGATGATAAATCCCATGGGCCTGATGGTCTGCATCCCAGGGTCCTCAGGGAGGTGGCTCTAGAAATAGTGGACGCACTCGTGATCATTTTCCGATGTTCAATAGATTCAAGATGTACCTGTGGATCGGAGGATAGCTAATGTTATCCCACTTTTCAAGAAAGGAGCGAGAGAGAAAACGGGGAATTACAGACAGTTAGCCTGACTTTGGTGGTGGGAAAGATGCTGGAGTCAATCATTAAAGAGTTAATAATGGGGCATTTGGATAGCAGTAAAAGGATTAGTCCAAGTCAGCATGGATTTATGAAAGGAAAATCATGCTTGACTAATCTTCTGGAATTTTCTGAGGATGTGACAAGCAAAATGGATGAAGGGGAGCCAGTGGATGTGGTGCATCTAGACTTTCAAAAAGCCTTTGATAAGGTCCCGCATGGGAGACTGGTGACTAAAATTAGAGCACATGGTATTGAGGGTAGGGTGTTGACGTGGATAGAAAATTGGTTGGCAGACAGGAAGCAAAGAGGAGGAGTGAACGGGTCCTTTTCAGAATGGCAGGCAGTGGCGAGTGGAGTGCCGCAAGGCTCGGTGTTGGGGCCGCAACTGTTTACCATATATTAATGATTTGGAAGAGGGAATTAGGAGCAACACTAGCAAGTTTGCAGATGACACAAAGCTGGGTGGCAGTGTGAACTGTGAAGAGGAAGTTAGGAGGTTGCAGGGTGACCTAGACAGGTTGAGTGAGTGGGCAGATGCGTGGCAGATGCAGTACAATATATATATATAAATGTGAGGCTGGCGCTCGCAGATATCGAACCCGACGTTCTGAAACCACGGTCACGTGACCCGGGAGGGGCTGCTGTTTTCGCGCCACAGTTGTTTTGCTGACCACCATTGTGATCGGACGTATATGCAGAGACCTGTTTGCTAAGGAGCGTTCAATAAAAAACGTTCAGAAAACGTAGTCGTCGTTTCTGCATCCGCTAAAAGGTTATCCACCTTGGTGGCAAAAACAAGGGGTCATATTATTATCTCAATGGGGTTAGATTAGGTGAGGGGGAGGTACAGCGAGACCTGGGTGCCCTTGTACACCGGTCACTGAAATGTGACGTGCAGGTACAGCAGGCAGTGAAGAAAGCTAATGGAATGTTGGCCTTCATAACAAGAGGATTTCAGTATAGGAGTAAAGAGGTTCTTCTGCAGTTGTATTGGGCTCTGGTGAGACCACATCTGGAGTATTGTGTACAGTTTTGGTCTCCGAATTTGAGGAAGGACATTCTTGTGATTGAGGCAATGCAGCGTAGGTTCACGAGATTGATCCGTGGGATGGCGGGACTGTCATATGAGGAAAGATTGAAAAGACTTGGCTTGTATTCACTGGAGTTTAGAAGGATGGGGGGGGGGGATCTTATAGAAACATATAGAATCATAAAAGGAATGGACAAGCTCGATGCAGGAAAAATGTTCCCAATGTTGGGCGAGAACCAGGGACCACAGTCTTAGAATAAAAGGGAAGCCATTTAAGACTGAGGTCAGAAAAAGCGTTTTTACCCAGTTGTGAATTTGTAGAATTCCCTGCCACAGAGGGCAGTGGAGGCCAAATCACTGGATGGATTTAAGAGGGAGTTAGATAGAGCTCTCGGGGCTGGTGGAATCAAGGGATATGGAGGGAAGGCAGGCACGGGTTATTGATTGGGGACGATCAGCCATGATCACAATGAATGGTGGTGCTGGCTCGAAGGGCCTACTCCTGCAACTATTTTCTATATTTCTATGTTTTCTATTTTTAAACATGTCTTCTATTATTTTATTGCCATCCACAATTGTCATATCTTCTCCAGTCATTATTAAAAATATTAGACAATTGAAATATGCCTTGGAGGCATACTAGTGAAAAACACTAAAAACGAATCAAGTCACAACAAACCTATATTACATTCTACTTCAATTCAGTGTTAATTCTGACCATATATTTCCATAACAGCTGCAATAGTACATGTCAAAATCAAGTCAATAGCCAAGATATTTCTTTCTGCCATTTAATGACATTAAATCAGTTATAAGATACTCTAATGCTGTTTCTAAAAGATCCTAAATGATTGCATTATTCATTCATGTAATTCTCAGACAGTTGTCATATTTCCTGTTTAATGTCATGCTGTGTCTGATGCAACATGTGTTACTGTAATGATTCATTGCAAGGATTTTGCTGCTGCTTTTTCCCCCACTGTTATTTTTAAATGATGTCACAATGAACTTCGAGGCCAATAGTAACCACATAGCCCTAATCCATGGAATTACCTTCTGTGTTTATCAGGTTTAAATTAATCTCTAAACATTGAAAGTAAATGAATCATCGCCAATGATAATAAACCAGTAAATACAGGATTAAAAATAGGCATTACAGTGCAGTATTTTGAACATAGAACAGTACAGCACAAGAATAGGCCCTTGAACTCATTGTCTGTGGACCATGATGGCAAGAATAACCCTTTTCTACCTGCACATAAGCCATACCCCTCTATAGGGATATGCCTATTCAAAAGTCTCTTAAATGCCATTTTCGTATCTGCCTCAAAGACACCCCCGCAGAGCATTCCAGGCACTCATCATACTCAGTGTAAAAAAAAAAACCTGCCCTGCACTTCTCCTTTAAATTTCCTAGGACTCTCAGTCTGAAGAAGTTTCTCGACGCAAAACATCATCCATTCCTTCTCTTCAGGGATGTCAGGACTTTCATATAAAGAAAGACTGGATAGACTCGGCTTGTACTTGCTAGAATTTAGAAGATTGAGGGGGGATCTTATAGAAACTTACAAATTTGGACAGGCTAGATGCAGGAAGATTGTTCCCGATGTTGGTGAAGTCCAGAATAAGGGGTCACAGTTCAAGGATAAAGGGGAAATCTTTTAGGACCGAGATGAGAAAATCTTTTTTTACACAGAGAGTGGTGAATCTGTGGAATTCTCTGCCACAGAAGGTAGTTGAGGCCAGTTAATTGGCTATATTTAAGAGGGAGTTAGATGTGGCCCTTGTGGCAGCCCGGGGATTGGGAAAATCCCTGCTCCACGACGAAGCTCCCTTCCATGCCCGACCCCATTCCCACCTTCTTGAACACCCATCTCTTGAAACTCAGGATCCCTTTAAGAAACGGTCACTCCAGGGCTGCATACGCCGAGTCAGCCTAGACCGCACCTCCCCAATCTTTGCCAGGAGTGGAAGGAACATATCCCGGATGAACATGGAAATGCAGCGCAGGAGAACCGGTCTCACAGTGGACACCCACGGTTCCACCGGTACAAAGATCCCCCCCACTGTGAGCCCCTTCTGAAGAGCTAGGCCACATCCTACTGAGACTTTAATATAATCTCACACTCCCCCCTGCAACCTTGGCAGAAGCAATCACATCCTTCTGGAAAAGATCATTCAGACCCTTTCTTATTGCATCCCTGGTCCACCGGTACCCAGTTTGGACCAATATCCCATGTTCGTCCCCAAAAAGTACCTTCTCTTCGTTTAAGCCCAGGTGCCTGCCCTGGGCAAAATAGTCTGGGAGCAGGGTTACGGTGTTAGAAACGACATGAACACCACCTACTCCCGGTCTCCAGGCATGATTGCCAATCCGCCAGCCACTGCCGCTCCCACAGCACTCCAGAAGAACACTGGAATTCCTCACTAAATGGGGAAATTTTCTGCAGTCTGACGTTAAGTCAAACTTTGAAGTCCTTCTGCATGTGTGCCTGTCTGCGAGTGAGCCTGTCTGCGAGTGTGCCTGTCTGCGCGTGCGTTTGGCCTGTCTGCGCGTGCGTTTACCTGCGCCTGCGTCTGCGAGTGCGCCTGTCTGCGAGTGCGCCTGTCTGCGGGTGTGCCTGTCTGCGAGTGTGTCGCATTTAGTATGAATTCATTTACATGGCAGCATTATGGTCTAAAGTATGTTCTCAAGGCCCAGCGTCAAAGGGAGCAAGGATTCAGGTTCTTAGATCACTGCAGTCTCTTTTGTGGCAGAGGTGACCTGTACAAGAAGGATGGGTTGCACCTATGTTAGAAGGGCTTCAATAACCACCCAGAGTTCAAACTAGATTGTCAGAGAATTCCCCAAGCAGAAATGAGGCAGTTGAGAAGATCGGAGCAAGTATTGTAGTCAAACAGAACAAGATTAGTATACATAACAGCTAGGAGCATGGCAAAAGGGAAGGAAAGATCAGTGCTTTAAACTACTTTCACTTCACTGCAAGAGACTTTACAGGCAAGAAAAAAAACCTCAGAGTGAGGAGCAACTCGGGGGATTGGGATATTATAGTTTGAATGGGCTGAAAATTGCTAAATATGTTCAAGAATTACAATTCCATTAATTTTTAAAGTTATTGAGAAAGGCAGGACTTGTCCTAAAACTTAAGGTCTGAAATGCAGCTAGACTACTTTTAGAAGCAATAGACAGGAATTTGTGGAGGTCAACTGATGAGACAAGTGAATAAAGTGCCTGGCATATGGGAGGCTTTCAAAACTGAGATAGCAAGAGTCAGCATGTTCCTGTTTTGGTGGATGGCAAGATGGGCAAGTTTAATGAACTCCGGTTATGAAGTATGAAAGCAAAAAGAGGGAATGAGAGGGATCTGGAAGGCAAGGTCAAGGTAAAAAAACAAGAGATTCTACATGTATATTAAGAATAAATGAGTGGCTAGACAAATAATGTCCTCTTGAAGATCAGCATGGTCATCTTTGTGTAGACCCACAGAAAATAGGTGAGAATTTTAGTGAACATTTCTTCCAAGTGTTTAGTGTGAAGAAAATCCCAATAGCTAAGGAATTTAGAAAATCAAGTTAGGATGTGTTAGACCATATACAAAGAACCAAGAAAGGTTTTGGTGGCCTTAAAGCACATAAAGACAGATGAATCACTGTGGTCTGATCAAGTGTAATTTCAGACCATATGGGAAGCAAGGAAATAAATTGTGGAGACCCTTGCGGAGAAAATGGCATCCCCTTTAGCCACAGATGAAGTTCTGGAAGACTGGAATGTGGTCAATGTAGTATATTTAAGAAGGGGAGCATGGAAAAGCATATGTGGTCAATAATGAGATATTGGAAGGAATTTGGAGGAATACGATCTACCAACATTTGGATAGGCATGGACTGATTTGGGATAATCTGCATGGTTTTGTTCTTGGGAAATCATGTATTATAAATCTGTTATGATTTGTTGATGCTTCAGCAAGGAGAATTGCTGAGAGCAAAAGAGAATGTGTTATAGACATGGACGTTAGCAAAGCCTATGGTAGGGTCCCGCAGTCAGCTAGTCTGGATAATCGGATTACATGAAATCTAGGGAAAACAAACCAATCAAATATATAATTGATTGATGGTAAGAAGCAGAGGTTGATGGCGGAAGATTGTAATTTTAACCAGAGGCCTGTAATTAATGGTACACCACAGGGATCAGTACAAGGCCCACTGTTGTTTGTCATCTATATTAAAAGTTTGGATGAGAAGCTACAAGGCATGATTGGTAAGTTTGCAGATGGCACTAAAATTGGTGTTATCATAGACATAAGGTGGTTATCAACAATTATAGCAGGATCATGATCAGCAGATAAGTGGGCTGAGGGATAGCAAATGGAGCCTCATTCAAATGAGTGCTAGGTGTTGTATTTTTGGAAGTCAAACCAGGAAAGAACCCCCACAGTGAGTAGTAGGGCCCGGGGTGTTTTGTAGAAAAGAAGGACCCGAGAATGCATGCACATGGTTGCCTGAAAATGGCATCACAGGAAGAGGGTAAAGAAGATGTTCGACATGCTGACCATCATCAGCCAAGACAATTAGTTTCGGAGCTTGGATGTTATGTTGGAGGTGTGCAAGATGTCGGCAAATCTGCATTTGGAGTTTTGTGTATAGCTTTGCTTTTCCTACAATAGGGAATATGACATTAAGCTGGTAAGAATGCAAAGGAGATTAATGAGAATGTTGGCAGGAAGTGTGGGCCTGAGTTACAGGGCGAGGTTAGGCAGGCTAGAACTTTATTCCTTGGAGTGCAGGAGACTGAGGGGTGACCTGAAAGAGAAGTATAAAACACAAGAGGGACAGTGATAAGATGGATACACAAAGTTTTTTTTTGGAAGGGAAGGAAAATCAAAAACTACAGACCATAGGTTTGAGGTGAGCAGGGAAATATTTAATAGGAAACTGAGGGGCAACTTCTTCACATGGAGGATGGTAAGTATACGGAACAATGTGTCGGAACTGCAGATGATGGCTTAAATTGAAGATAGACAGAAAATGCTGGAGTAACTCAGTGGGACTGGCAGAAGGGTCTCGACCTGAAGTGTCACCCATTCCTTATCTCCAGAGATGCTGCCTGTCCCGCTGAGTTACTCCAGCATTTTGTGTCTATTATAACATGTGTTGTCAAACAAAGTGATCTTTATTGTTAACACAAAAGAGCTCTCAGAACCACAACAAGGGGCAAGGGTGTTACCAGCAGTATATATGCCCCAGGGGAGACCCATGACCCGCTCTTTCAGCCAAACCAAGTCACATGACCCAACCCCCAGAGCTGAGGGTTCGCACCATCGCCGCCACCATATCATGAATAGGAAAGGTTGAAAGAGATATAGGTCAAATGCCGACATGGCACCAGCTTAGATGGCATCGTGGTCAGCATGGATGATGCTGGCCAAAGGCCCTATTTCCATCCTGTACTACTCCAGGGTTTTAACTAAATACATTTACTTTCATTTCCCTGACACCAACAAGAGTTAGTGTAAAGGAGCCAGAGACATCTCACCAGGAGGGACTGAAATAAAATAGAAAAATAATCATATTATCCAGTGATAGGACCATTTTAGAAATGCATGTAATTGATTTTAGCATGAAATACAGAATGACAAAAAATAGAACAGCAGTTAAAAATATTCAGTGCAATCAAAAGTTCTCATATTGCTGCATTTCTCCATTGCTTACAATTTCCACACAGCATGCCCGAGGCATCACTTCAATAAGAGTCACTCTCACCCTGCATCACAAACACATCGAGTGAAAATGAAAGTGGAATGTGCACAGTTGACATCTAACAAAATGTGTTAATGGTGGTTTTAATTATTCTCAAAATAGTTTGTTGCATAATTTAGTCTAACTTGCTACTTGTATTGAGAAATGTCCAGTCGTAAGAATTATTAAGAATAATATCAATTGGAAGCTTTGGAGTCACTATAAGGGGTTCTTAAGGGGTTGGACAGGCTAGATGCAGGAAGATTGTTTCCGATGTTGGGGAAGTCCAGAACAAGGGGTCACAGTTTAAGGATGAGGGGGAAGTCTTTTAGGACCAAAATGAGAAAAACATTTTTCACTCAGAGAGTGGTGAATCGATGGAATTCTCTGCCACAGAAGGCAGTTGAGGCCAGTTCATTGGCTATATTTAAGAGGGAGTTAGATGTGGCCTTTGTAGCTATTCAGGGGGTATGGAGAGAAGGCAGGTACGGGATACTGAGTTGGATGATCAGCCATGATCATATTGAATGGCGGTGCAGGCTCGAAGGGCCGAATGGCCTACTCCTGCACCTATTTTCTATGTTTCTATAAAAGGAAGGAAGTTGGGAAATCTCATTTGCAAAATAATATTTTGTAAAATAAATGCATGCCACCGGAAATTATTTTGTCCATTGGGGGCCATTGCAATGTAAACAGTAAGTGTTGTGAAAGATTTTCAGCTCAATGATGTTTCAGCATTATAGGCAAATCCACGAGGCAAGTGCAAAAACATAAGTGAAATTTCTAACATTTCATGGGGGATGACATAATAAAAATGTGGTGTGTATTAAACAACTGAGTGGTGCTGCTTTACTATTGCTTTGTGTGCTATCCTTATAAATCATTCCATGCACAAATACAATCAAATCATACACAAATATAATAGGTGGCGCAGAAAGGAAAAGAAACAGAGTGCAGAATGTGGTCTTACATTGACAGAGGACGTGCTGATTAAAAAGTGAGAGCTGTGATGAGGTTGATTAGAATAAATGCAATGCATGAGAAGTCCATTCAGGAGACTGATAACCGTGGGGAAGTTGCTGTTCTCAAATCTGATGTATCTTTTTCCCCCAATCAGAGAGTGGAGAAGAGAGAATGGGGTATGAGTGTTCCTGGATAATGTTGTCCGATTTCCCAAAGCAGCATGAAGTACAGATGTAGTCAATGGGGGTGGAGGGGTAACTGGTTTGTGTGATGGACTTGGCTGCATCCACATCACTCTGCAATTTCTTGTGGTCTTAGGCAGACCAGTTGCCATATCAAACGGTAATGCATCCATATGCATTCCACAGTGCATCAATAGAAATTGGTAAAAAGTCATCAGAAACATGTTGAATTTCCATAATCTTCTGAAGGACTAGTCTCAATGTGATTTATGGGCCACAATATCGATGCGGTTGTACCAGATTAAATTGTTAGTGATATTTATACGTCGGATCTTGAAATTTGACCATTTTCACCAGCACAATTGAACTTCACCCCAGTTCCTGAAGTCAATGATCAGCTTCTTCATTTTGCTGACATTGAAAGAGAGACTGTTGTCTTGATATGACACTACTAAGTCTCTATCTTCTTCCTGCACTCCACCTAGTCATTGTTCAAGAACCAGCTCACTATGGTGGCGTTATCTGCAAACTTGAAAATGCAGCTCCATTCTATCAACATATGACAGTGTCGTCAACCCGGGAATTAACCTTGTAAACCTATGCTGTACTCCTTCAATAGCAAGAATGTCCTTCCTCAAATTTGGAGAACAAAACTGCACACAATACTCTAGGTGTGGTCTTTAGACTGGCTATCTCCACTTTAATCCTTCAGTCCAGTCAAATGGTCCCTACCTTAAACATCGATTGTCCGTTTCCCTCCACTGATGCTGCTAAACCTACCTAGTTCCTCCAGCTGAATGCTTGTCCGAATAATGGGTTATTTTAAGGCTAGAGGATGCAACTGGTGGACTGCACCAAGGGTCAGTTTTGGTCAGTGGGGGGCACTGTCCTGTGCACGGCTGCCCAGCCAGCAGCTGTCTGTCTTTTCATCTTTTTATTTTTTATTTTAGTTAGTTAAGTGTTTTGTTTGGAGGTCTAGACTTTTTTTATGTGGGGGGTGGGGGGGGGGGGGGGGGGGGGGGAGGGGGGGAGGGGGAAACTGCCTTTCAGGGTCCCTACCTGGTCGGAGAGGCAGCTTTTCTCCGGGCTGCAGCTTCGACCCGTCCTCGCGGCCTACCAGCGGGGCTGGAGCGGCGTTTCCTGTCGGGGACCGCCCAGAACCTCGGCTTCGGCGGCGGCACAGCGCTGGAGCGCTATCGCGGAGCGGAGCGGGCGATGCCTTGCCTGGGTCTGCCGCGCTGGAGCTCCGGTGAGCTGAAGATCGCTGAGGAAAACATCACGGAGCTGCGGGACTGTGGAGCAACCAGCTGCGGGCGGCGGTGCTGACTTTACACCGGGAGCCTAGGATCTCTAGATGAGATCGCCAGTTGTGGAGCTCCAACCGGCGCGGTCTTGTTGGCTTTGGAAGCCGCGGCCTCCAGTACGGAAGCAGCCGTTCCAGGGTTCCCAAGCCGCTGAGAGGACTCTCCCGACGCCGGAGCAACATCATCCGGCGAGAACGGCCAGGAACATCGGGCCTCCGTAGAGGCAACTGTGGAGGCCACAATAGGCCCGACTATGGGTGAACTGGGGTTGGGGACTGGACTTTGTGCCTTCCCTCATAATGGGAACCATTGTGGGGGGATGTTGTACTTCCGGTGGCGCTGGTGCCAGCTGCCTCCACCTACAGCCCGGTATCTTTTTGTTTGTTTGTTTATTTAGTTATGTAAAAGTGTGTTTTTTTGTGTTTTTTTTGTGTTTTGATGTGGGGGAAGAGGGTACGGTGCGGGGGATACCGTCCTTCAGCCGCTTCCTGGTGAAGACGCGACTATTATTCGAGTCGCGTCCTCGCCCCCCCCCCCCCCCCACCACCAGCGGCCTACCTACTGGATTGGCGTGGACTTTCCTGCGACCAGAGCTCCAGCAGCGGCGGGACAGCGCTGTAACATCGCGAGGCTGGCGATGCCTTACTGGGGATCGCCGTCTGGAGCCCGGAGTGCTGGACCTGCGGCACCGACATCATGGAGCTGCGGTTTGCGGAGCTCCCAACGCGGGCGGCGCTGATGGACAGCGCGGGGTCCTGCGACTCTGCCCGGCTCGGCCTGCGGACTCGGGAGCTGCGGACTCGGGAGCTGCGTACTCCGGCTGTGGGAGGCGGCTGATCGGGAGGTCCGGGCCGCTGAGGAGGAGGATGTTCACCGTCAGGGATCGGCGTCGGCGTTCCACCAGCCCGGCGTGAGGGCCTGAACATCGGGCCACCCGGGGCGGTGACTGCGGGTGCTAGGAAGGCCTCGACCACGAGTGAACATCTGGGAAGAACGGAGGGGAGGCTGGCTGGACTATGGTGCCTTCCTCACCTTGGTGCCACTGTGTTATGTTGTGTCGTGGACTTTCAGTGTTTGTGCTTTTTTTTAAATTCTATTTTATTTTTAATATGTTTTATTATTTATTATTATTTATTTATTTTTATTTTTATGATACTGCCTGTAAGGGAAATTCATTTTGTTGTCTCTAACTGAGACAATGACAATAAATTTGAATACAATACAATACAATACAATGTTCTTTATGTTTAAAACTCTTATTAATGTTATGTCTGTATTCCTTCTTTATGTGCTGCAAAATGGCAAGAAGTATTTCACTTCACTACACCTAGGTGTATGTGAATGTGACCAATAAAATACCTTTGATACCTTTTTGGTCATCAACTATAATAATGGCCTTGAGAGAGTGGACAGAGTGAAAGGTAGCCAAGTTAACCGATGACACCATAATAGTGATGGTTTGCAATTAGGATATTTGGGCAATAAGGAAAATATATATTGATAGGCTGAGATAGCTTGGGCAAAAACAAGCTAAATAGAATTCAGATTGGAAACATCTGATCTTATGCACACTTTTGAGGTCTCTGAAGGCAGACGTATATAAATAAATTTCTGATAAGTACAAAGGGAGCTACATGTTCTTGTACATGAATCACAAATAGCTAGTGAGGATGTGCTGCAAGGGAATAGGAAGGCAAATGGCAATATTGAGTCAGATTCATAGAGCACAGAAACAGACCATTTAACCCAGCTTGTTTAAGCCGACCAAGATGCCCCATCTACGCTAGTCCCATCTAATCGTGTTTGGCCCAGATCCGTCTAAAGAACATTTGGGCAGGTACATGGAGTGGAAAGGTTTAAACTTTGTTGTAACCCCTCCTCAACTACCTCCTCTGGCAGCCCTTTCCATATACCCACCACCCCTTTTGCGAAAAAGTTGCCCGTCAGGTTCCTGTTAAATCTTTTCCCTCTCATCTAAAGCTTTTGTCTTCTGGATCTCGATTTCACTCCTCAGGGTAAAAGAAGGATCTTACTTAAATAAAAAGGACTTGCATTTATGCATAAGAGGCCATGATGAGCAAAGCAGAGAATTGAGATACATGATTGAACAAAATACTTCCATTACATAACATTTTTTCATTACCGCTAAAACTCTCACGTCTGTTCAAAGGCAAGGAAATAATTTCAAAAAACGGTGTCTAGGAAATGCAGTGACCAAGTCGAGCATCTACAAAACCCTTCACTATAATTCCTTATTCTTCCCTCGCTCTAAAGAGGCAGCTTGATCTACTCAATACCTCCAGTATTTATGGTCGTAAATTATTAACTATTTTAATAATGCTGACTGAGTGATGCATATGGGCTGAGGACAGTGGATTCAAAGTAGCTCCTTGGGAATCTTGGCAGAGCCAGTTTTTAAATTGGTTTGTTTCAATCACATTAAATGTATTACATAGTACTAATTTGTATCTGGATCTCCTCAATACATTCCCTGTACTACCATTATTTTTTACAGAGACAGGCTTGAGTTTCAATCAATCCTCCATAGCTTTGCTACACCGCAAGGCATGAGAACGATATGAGAAAGTACAATTTATACACAAGGGCTGCAGAAGGTGGTTTACAAAAAAACAGAAAGTACACATACTGTTCCAAACCTATAATTAGCACAAAATCATAATAATAAACATATTCTGCACCAGATAAACTCAGAATGCATCTAGAGTTGTGTAAAAGGGAAACATCTCAATGAATTTCCAATGAATGATAAAAGTAAGAAGAGAATAGCCAGGTGAAGCATTGCGCTCAATACACATATTTTATTATTTTAGATAATGTGACTGAAATAAAGTGACAAAGACCTCTCTGAAATGAGTCAACATATAACTGGAAGAAATGTACAAAGGTTTATTTCCTATACTATGAATTGAATATTTAAAGACATTCTAAAAAATGAGTACCTCAGGGTATTTTTAAGCTGTTGTTCGAAATTAATAATCCACAACAATAGGTACTAACTTACTCAAATGCAATTTGTAACTGCTGTTTAATGACAAAATTTGGAAACTTCCCTGAGCAGCTTTGTGTGTCAGGTGCCTTATCACTGTGCTCACTAAAATGCAGAATACTTTATTAATTCTCCTTTTTACCCTCCATTCACGATCCTTTCCGACTGTATTTCCATGCTGATCTATTTTGATAAAGTGGTCATCATCAGGGCCCTCCTCATTTGCCTCCTCCCAACGATGAAAGAGTGGACATAGAAACATAGAAACATAGAAATTAGGTGCAGGAGTAGGCCATTCGGCCCTTCGAGCCTGCACCGCCATTCAATATGATCATGGCTGATCATCCAACTCAGTATCCCGTACCTGCCTTCTCTCCATACCCTCTGATCCCTTTAGCCACAAGGGCCACATCTAACTCCCTCTTAAATATAGCCAATGAACTGGCCTCGACTACCCTCTGTGGCAGGGAGTTCCAGAGATTCACCACTCTCTGTGTGAAAAAAGTTCTTCTCATCTCGGTTTTAAAGGATTTCCCCCTTATCCTTAAGCTGTGACCCCTTGTCCTGGACTTCCCCAACATCGGGAGCAATCTTCCTGCATCTAGCCTGTCCAACCCCTTAAGACCTTCATTGTGCATAAAATTCCATGTAAAAGGCAGGGAACAGCAGCTGCCACTGAACATAGCCTTTTCCCATCTTACTAAAAACTTTGATTCCAACAAACAATGGGGACTGTGGAAAATCCTGCTCAATATCAGCTGCCCATTTAAAAGTATCCTGGCAGCACTGATTGATGAGGAGTCGGCTTGACCCATCACTATGCCGTTGGGTTCCTTTCACCACCACTCCATATAGCTGTTACAGTCTGCTAACTCACCCAGCTAGAGTAAGTCCTCAGAGGCAACCCCGTCTACCCATTCCAACACCAGGACCTATGACCCACTGCCAACTCTCCATTTCTCCGTAGAGTTCATCATGTCCCACTTCCCTGAATTGACCACCAAATGTTAGGCCACTTGAGTGCATGGGAGATGAACTCAGATTTTTCACAACCACCAACTTTCGCTTTCACCTTCTATCACTGCCATCTTGAGATCCCACTGACAGGGAAGGGAAACATATTTCCATTCAGGAATAACATTTGCTATCCTTACCTGGTCTGCCCATTATGTGAAAGAGGTTTATATACCTCTGTTAGGTCACCATTCAGTCTACTATGCTTTAGAGTCCCAGCCTAACTAGTCTCTCATCATAAGGAGTTACGAGTTAGTGGTGGACTTTAGAAGGAGAACAACGCCCTTGTCCCCCGTCTCCATCAATGGTGGGGATGTGCAGTTTACCAAGAAGTACAAATACCTTGGAGTGTACCTGCAGAATAAACTGGACTGGTCCAGGAACGCTGAGGCCCGGTACAAGAAGGGACAGAGCCGGCTGTACTTTTTGAGAAGGCTCCGCTCCTTCAACATCTGCAGTGAGATGCTGCAGACGTTCTACCAATCGGTGGTAGCCAGTGCCATCTTCTTCGTTGCCGTGTACTGGGGCAGCAGGGCGAAGGCTGCGGACACCAATAGGATCAACAAACTACTCAGGAAGGCTAGCTCCATCCTGGGGATGGAGTTGGATTCACTGGAGATGGTCAGAGCGAGGGTGCTCCTCAAATTGCAGAGCATCCTGGACAGTACAGCTCACCCCCTCCATGACACACTGGTCAACCCGAGGAATACTTTCAGCAACAGACTGGTACCACCAAGATGCAGTCCAGAACACCACTGGAAATCCTTCTTCCCTGTGGCTATAAAACTGTACAACTGCTCCGCCTTCTGTCATGGGGTAGACGTATCGTATCGTATGACTCAAACACTGCAGATCCCGCGTCAGCTTTTTAAAACTTATTTTCTTTAGTGACATCCTTCCTAAATCAGGCCTACCAGAACTGCACATAGTATCCCAAATGTGTTGTGGTCTTACCAACATATTGCTTAGCTGAAACATGATGTCCCAAATCTGTACTCAATACCCTGACCAATGAAGGTTAGCATGCCAAATGCATTTTTCACAACCCCGTTAACTTATGTCATCACCTTCATGGAACATGTATCTGTACCTCAGGTCTCTCTGTTTTGCAACATATCCTAGGGGACATCTATTTACAGTGGTTTTCAGAACCAATTGACAACTTACAGAGATCAATTGTCAGGTTTCAGCATGCAGCCAATGCTTATGTTTGCACTCACTCAGAGTCCAATCTCTGCATAATTCTCAACTCATTGAAGCGAGAGAGATTGAACTTTGCGTTCAGCATCTACAATGTAAATGTTTTCTACCAACGAGCCCCTACTGCCCTCCAACAATACTTCAGGAATTAGAGATACAGCGCAGAAACAGACCCTTCGGCCCACAGAGTCCGCAGTGACCAGCAATCACCCAGTACACTAGCACTATCCTACATACAAGGGAAAATTTTACAATTTACAGAAGCCAAATAACCTGCAAACCTGTATGTCTTTGGAGTGCGAGAGGAAACCAGAGCACCAGGAGATAACCCACGTTGTCACAAGGAAAACGTACAAACTCCAAACAGGCAGTACCCGCAGTCAGGATCGAACACAAGTTTCTGGCATTGTAACGCAGCAACTCAATCACTGTGCCAATATGCCATCCGAATAGTTGATGGCAGGAGCCTGGACATGAACATGTATCTTGGGAGCCACTGGTCAGTGAAGACATGCTTTGAAGATGAGAATCGCAACTACCTCCAATACACCAGAAAAGCCTTTGGCCAATTGATAAAATGTTTTTTTGAAAATGAAGGCATCACATTGAACACAAAACTCTGTGTGCTGGCCAGCAGTGATCTGTACTCTTCTACAGGCTTCTGAGACCTGAACTATCCTGCTTCACCTGCTTTAAAGTGGCCACTATCATCCCTGTGCCAAAGAAAAACAAGGTTTCATGCCTTAATGACTACCATCCAGTGGCCTTGACATCCACCATCATGAAGTGCTTTGAGAAGCTGGTTAAGGAATGCATTATATCCAGTCTACCAAGCAACCTTGATCCACTGCAGTCCGCCTACCACCACAACAGCTCCACGGCTAATGCCATCTCCATGGCCCTACAATCATCCTTGGAACACCTGGGTAAGAGAGTCATCTACATCAAACTCCTATTCATAGACTACAGCTCAGCTTTCAATACCATTATCCCATCCAATCTCATTGCCAAACTCATTGAACTTGGAGCCAGCATTCCCCTCTGCAACTGGATCCTTGACTTCCCAACCAACAAACCACTATCAATGAAGATAGGTGACAAATCATCCTCTGCGATCATCCTCAATACTGGTATCCTGCGAGGATGCGTTCTCAGCCTCCTTATGCACTCGTGATTGTGCAGCTAGATACCAATCCAACTCAATTTACAAATTTGCAGACAACACCATCGTAGTGGGCCGGATATCAAATAAGGAAGGAGATTAAGAACCTCATAACCTGGTGCCAAGACAACAATATGTCCCTTAATGCCAGCAGGAGAAGAGCGATTGTGATCAACTTCAGGTAACAGACACCTTCGTATATATTGATGGCACCAAAGTAAAGCTTCAAGTTCTTACAAAAAATATCACCAGCAATTTTTCCTGGACCAGCCACATTAAGCACACCAACATTTTTACTTCATTGGAAGGCTGAGGAAGTTTGGCATTTTCTCAACAACCCTCACCAACTACAACAAATGGGCCATAGAAAGCATTTTACCAGAATGCATCACAGAATGGTTTGGGAAAAGCTCCATCCAAGACTACAAGAAATTGCAAAGAATTGTGGCTGCAGCCCACACCATCATGCAAACCAACCTCTCTTCCAGTGACTCCACTTTCACTTCACGCTGCCTCAGCAAGGCCATCAGCATAATCAAGGACCTGTTTCACCCTCTCTTCTCACCTTTCCCATCAGGCAAAACATATAGAATTTTGAAAATATGTACCTTCAGATTTAGTGACAGTTTCTTCCCAGTTAACGGAACCCAGCTAAAGAGCGGTCCCGACCTCCAATCTACCTGGTCAGACCCAGCCTGAAGAAGGGTTTCGGCCCGAAACGTCGCCTATTTCCTTCGCTCCATAGATGCTGCTGCACCCGCTGAGTTTCCCCAGCAATTTTGTGTACCTCCAATCTACCTCATTGGAGACCATCCAACTATCTTTAATCGGACTTTATAGTTAACTAAACGTTATAACCTTTATCCTGTATGTGTACACTGTGGACAACTTGATAGTAATCATGTATCCCCTTTTCACTAACTGTATAGCAGGCAACAAAATGCTTTTCATTGTACCTCGGTACACATGACAATAATAAATTATACTAAACTATCCGTGCCGTCCCCTCAAGGCACTACAGGCCCCACTACTTCCATACCAGAGTTCCAAAACAGACATTTTATTCCAAATTATTTTTTCTGGGAAGAGATTACCAGAGAGAGACAAGGAAACATTTAAGGTTGTGCTCATATATTCCTGGAGCAAGTGCACTGTCTATGTCCACTCAAAGAGGTGAAGAAGCATTTGGAGGTTATTAGGAATAGAGTCCATGCATCGGGTACAGATGCAAGATATTCTGAAACTGTGGATGCAGTGCATCACTGCATACATTCCTGTCCCATCTGCTCCTTAAGACACCTTTCACTCCCATCTATGATAGAATCTGTGATTCCCACTTGAATAATCTCCCTAGATTCCAATGAAGGATGAGGATGCAAATCATCCTCAATCCCAAGCGACAGCTTAATAAAAATTCTATCTACTTTCCACATGAACTGTTAATAATAATGATTTTTTTAGGGCTGTTAGGGGTAGAATTTGGATCATTATTGCAGAATATTTTAAAAATATTACATTGATTTCTGGCACCTGAGAAATGACCAAAAGCAGTCCAAATTCCATTAATTTAGGGACCATCTAGAAAGATTGGACTGAAGTAAGTTAAAATCAATATGCCAAGGCAGTGCACTTTGCGGCAATTATTGTCATTTTCCTATAAAGAGTGAACCTCTTGAATTTTATTTTCTGCAATGCTTTGGAAGTCTTTGCATTGGTTTGGATGGAGTTCACCAGCAGCTGTCAGTTCCACAGAGAACGGCTGGTTATTTCCATTCTGCAGTTCAGCACATGAGGGGCATCGAAAAAGGCTGAGACAAGCTGGAATTCAGATGCTGACTTCACCGCTGGACCGTCAGAGGTGTGGGGGGGGGGGGGGGGGGGGGGGGGGAGTGGAGGAACGCCATGTCTAATTCCCTTCCTGGTCACGCACCTTCTCTCTTCCTGGACCTTCAGTGATGACCTCCCACTTTGTCCAGCCCATTTTCCTGGCTGCTTATTTCACAATGGTCAGTTAAGGACCCAAACAGGCAGCCTTCAAATTTCTATGTGGACTTTAATGCAAACATTAAGCGAGAGTTAGTAATTTGGGTAGTAGGTAAACTATCTGTGTTGCTAAGGGATGCAGAGTGTGTTGGATTAAATCCATGCAAGATGGTGGAGCTATGTGGGTACATTTACAAAGTTTTGTGTTTTCCTGGTTAACACCGAAGGATTTGAAGATCAGATGTGCCTGCAAAAGAAGGGCTATGTACATTTCTTCCTCCCCAAAGCCCTTATTTGATGAGAGAATCACAATAAACAAAATAAAGTGACCTTTCCTCATTATATATCCAAGGATGAACATGCAAAGCTCAATTTGCCATCCATTTCCTCATTGACACAATTGGTTCTGCTACTGATTAAATATCTTCTGATTCCAAAATATGCAGCCTGCCAATTTTCATGAAAATTCTAAGTTGTTACTTTTCCTGATCGAAATTGTTCTGTTGAGGGTTGTTTGCAGTGATGTTTTTGTGACGCTACATGCCAATATACTAGCACCTCTAAAAACCAGCAAACTAGATATTCACATTTTTATAAAACCTTTACAAAAAAACTGTTACAAAATGATAACTAAAGTTTAAAAAATAAAATGTGTAAATTAAATTAGGCAGTTAGACCTTGAAATTGATTATGCACCTTATAGGATGACGATCTGCCATAAACTCCAACAGAAAAGAACAATATCCTTACAGGCATCTTATTGTCGATATAAAATAAATTGGCTGTCATGTCCTCTACAGATGCTAGCTGATCCACTGAGTTACCCCAGCACTTGCTGTTTGTCTCAAGAATCTAACCTCTGCAGTTCCATGCATCTTCACTGGTTAGTTGCTTAATTACATCAGAACTGACAGGCCATCTTCTGTGGCCCAAGAATATTGCTGCATGCCCTTGAGCCAAACTGTGTTGTTCCAATGTGGCCCAAGGCACAGCACAGCCTTCCCGAGGAGTTCTCAGCACTTGTGCATAGCTGAGTGCAGCTTCGGGCCTGTCTCACAGAAATCAAAATGTTTTCGACAGCCCTGGCCCTTGGAACACCAATTGTGAAAGCTGTCAGAGAATCCTTAACACTCACCGTCAGTAAAAATCAGGATCTGTTTAAATTGGTAGAATTTCATTTTCACACTTCACATGGCGATAACACACCCACATGCAAAAAAAAAGCAATTTAAAAAACACATATCCTTCCACAAATCCTGTACTTATTTCAATCAATACCGATTTATCTCCCTAAATTTTTTTTCAAAAAACTCGATTCTCTGATCACAAACTTTATTTGGGATTATAAAACATACTGAATCCATAAATGACATCTATGTAAACCCAAAGAAACTGGCGGATTGGCTCTCCCCAATGTTTTGTACTATTACTGGGCAACGAATATTAAAAACGTAATCTATTGGATGGATAACACATGCCAACAGGTAAACTGGTTAATAATGGAGAGAGAAGATTGTTCATCCTTTAATATAGGTGCAATTCTTCTCTCTCCACTAAATCTGAAGAAAACGGTATATGAGAAAAATCCGATTATCCATAGTACCCTACGAATCTGGAAACAAGTGAAGTCAACCCTTAAACTGAGAAATTTATCTCTTCTCCCACCAATTGGCAATAATCCCTCGTTTAAGCCATCTATTTTAGACAAGACGTTCACATACTGGGAAAGAATAGGAATTAAAAAACTGGGAGATCTTTATGAGACGGGAACTCTTCTCTCATTTCAAGAATTAGTCGAAATATCATCTGAAAGGTAGCCAATACAATACAATACACAATATTTATTACATGTCATTTGAACCTCAGTGAAGCTCAAACGAAACTCCGTTTCCACAGTCATACAAACAAAGACAATTTCCTACAGACATACACACAATTCAATTTACAGAAACATCCATCACAGTGAACCCACTGTGATGGAAGGCAAAGTCTTTTCTCTCCCCTGTTCTCCATTTCTCTCCCGATGTTGAAGCCCCAGGCAGGCGATGATAAGTCCCACGGCCATTTTAGGCAGCGCCGGGCGATGTACGGCCCCGCTCCCGGTCTAAATGTCACAAAGTTGGAGCCCCCGGCGGGCGCTGGAATGTCCCACGGCCATTAAGCCGCGCCGGGCGATGTACGGCCTCGCTCCGGCTCGTTCCAACCCCGTGACACGGGCGGGAGAAGTCGCGTTGCGGGAGCTCCGGAAAGCGGTCTCTCACCCGAACCCGCGAGCTCCCGATGTCCCAGTCCACCGGACCTGCGGCTGCAGCTGGAGCCTCCGAGCTACGTGGTCGGGCCGCAGCAGCGAGCCACCACCGCTCTCCACGCTCCGATGCCGGCCAGCCCTGCGATGGTAAGTCCTCAGCTCCGCAGGCTCCGCGACTGGAGCCCCCAGGTCGTTCCAGCTGGAGACCGCTCCACGGTGCTAGGCCCCAACGACAACGTAGACCCGACAGGGAAAAGGTCGGGTCTCCCATATAGGGAAGAGATTTTTTTAAAGTTTCCCCCTTCCCCCCCCCCCCGCATATACACAGTTAAAAACACTATTAAAAAACACAAACAACTACATTTAACTAGACAAAAAATAAAAAAAAAGACAGACAGGCTGCAACACAGAGTCGCGCCGCCACCAATACTTTAGAATATCTTCAAATAACCATATAACCATATAACAATTACAGCACGTAAACAGGGCGGATGTTGGGGGAGTCCAGAACCAGGGGCCACAGTTTAAGAACCACTTTAAAACCATTTAGAACGGAGATGAGGAAAAACCTTTTCAATCAGAGAGTTGTGAATCTGTGGAATTCTCTGCCTCTGAGGGTTAGATAGAGCTCTTAAAGATAGTGGAGTCAGGGGATATGGTGATAAGGCAGGAATGGGGTACCAATTGTGGATGATCAGCCATGATCAACGTGAATGGCGGTGCTGGCTCGAAGGGCCGAATGGCTTATCCCTGCACCTAGTGTCTATTGTCAAAATATAAATTAAATTTATTTATCTTGCCAACTTTTCTTTATCATTAAAAGCTGCCAGCATCTCACCTTCCTGGCCCAACACAGATGATCTCCACCCTTAACTACCTTGAAATTCATATGTCACAATTTGTTCTCTCATTCTGTCAATGTCACTTTATAATTGTAATGTTGCCATCTATACTATTTAATATGCCACGATTCTTTGCAGCAATCGTGCATGTAGGGCTGGCTCATGTCAAAGTTGTTAAGAAAAATTGAAATAATGACAGACCCTTTGTTTATGTTGGACAGTTCCTGTCATTTGGGAACTTTCAAAAGCACTTGATAAGCAATAGTTTTGAATAGTTTCCACTGTTGTAACCTTGGAAGCATAAAATCTAGATTACTTGGAGCAAAACCCTATACACAATGATAACCAGATTGACTGTAGTAGGATTAATGATTGAAGGATAAATAATTACCAGAACCTGAAAAAAAATATTAAAAGCAAAAGGAACTGCAAATGCTGAAAATCTGCAATAAAAAACAGAAAAGGCTGGAAATAGTCACTGGTTCAGGAAGTGGCTATGCCAAGTGTTACCATTTCAAGTCAACAACTTTATTTGAATTGCCAAAAGGTTCAGGATTCTGAAACATTACCTCAGTTCTCAACTCCTCGGGCATTGCTCAAGCTGCTGAATATTTCAAACATGTTCTGCTTTTGGATCCTGCAGAAGAATGCATGCTCTTGAAACCATCATGAGGATTGTTTGACAAAGGAGAAAGCAGATACTGCCTCTGTGTAAGGTATTGTTCAAAGTTCAATAATAAAGCATTGCATCAGTACATTATGGGAATGACAGCCTTGAATTGTGTGCTCATCACCAGAGTTGACGTCAGGTGAAAATGTTAACAAGCAAGTCATAACCAGTTGAGGCTGGTTCAGTTGAGGCTCCACCATTGTTCTTTTCCTCCAATTCAAGTACCCATTATCCTGAATGCTAACTACCAATTATACTCTCACTGACAATTAAACATGGAATCCCTGCAGAGCAGCCAGACAAAGTGGCACATAATGGAGTCTGAATCATAGTTTTAAATTACAAATGGTTAATGCATAATTCAATCCCAAAAGAGCAGTTGTAGAATTTAAATTCAATTATTAATCTGGAATTGTAGATTAATCTGGAAAGCTTATTGGCAATGATAACCTAAAACCTGCTATTTCATTAAAAACTCAACAGGTTCACTGATGTCTTTCAGGAGAGACATTCCAGCTACCCTGACCAGTCTGACCTCAAGGTGGCTTCAGACCCAACAAGGTGGTTCACTTAAAATGCCCTCATGAGTGGCTAGCAACCCACTCAACTGAAGGGTAATTAGGATAAAGCAACAAATCCTGGCTTTGCCAGTGATGAACAGTCCCCCAAAATGGAATAAACAAAATCATAAAATCCTGTAAGCTTATCTGTGAAATAAAACTCCAATCAAATAAGTGTCCGTATTCTCTTGAATTCTTCAGCCAGTCAAAACAGTTGACAAGGAATGAAACAACAAGCTATCATATTTTATGCCCGGCGTTAAAGGGCTTTCTCACGGTGCAACCTGACGCAATATTTAACAAGAGTTTAACATCATGGGAACCTCCTGCGATAACAGTACGGCATTCGTGGACCACCGAGGACCTCCGTGGCGCTAACGGCAGGTAGTCGTGTAACTTTGTAAGGTCGGGAGAAAATTCAAACATTTTTGAATTTCTCCAAGAGTGACTTGAGCACTTTTTGGTGAGCGTTGCAACATTGTATGAACGCAGATGCCAGTGCGATATCCGTGTGATATCCATAATGACTCTTGCGGGTACCGTGGGAACTCCTGCGAACGGTAAACCCGGAAGCTTGACAGAGGGGACATAAGGTGAGTAAAAAAGGTGGTCTCAATATCGCCAATGGACCATGTGTCCATCGAGGACGTCCCACCTAATTGTCATTGTTTGAGAATCTTTTTCACAGTAAGACTTGCAGAGATGCCTCTCAGAAAAGCGCAAAGAAAGGGGTCAAAGAAAGTCAGAAAGTTTTTAGCCATGCAGGTAAATGAGGAGAAGACTCAGCAAGAGAGACAGGTGGAGAGGCAAGAGGAGATGCCAGAGATACCACTGCCTGTGGGCTCCTTGGAGCAGGGAGAGGGTGATCAAGGTGGATTTGAGATTGCCTCCCCAGTAGCTGTTGCCTCCCCAATAGCCTCAGCAGACAATAACATAAAGGGAAGATCATATTGTCCAAATTGAGGTCTCCGTTGAAACATGGGCTTAACCCAGTGAGACTTCCTCTTAATTCTCTTTTCTAATCTCACCCTTCTGCCTTCACGCAAGCGTTTTCGATGCACATGTTGCGCTAATGCATACAGCGCGTCAATGAAAATAACAACCAGCCTGTACTCGAACCAACTTTGTATAGGCATGTCTGCAAATGAGCCAATTCTACGAACGGAGGATATTTATATAGTGTGTGAAAAAAAGTGACATCATTTGTGCCACGTGATTAACTACACTACAGTCCACGATGTTCATTCACGATTAACGGGAAAGATCGGGAGACGGACAAGTCACTCGCACAAATGACAGAATTGCCGAGTACCGTGGGAACTCTTTATCTACCCCCGTTATATCGTGCGGAACTCGTGCGGAACCACGACCACTTCACTCTGGTGACATCTTGCGTCAGGTCGCACCGTGAGAACCGGCCATTACTTTTGCCGAGTTACACCAACTATGCCACCAACTCCAGTAGCTCAAATTTCCTGCTTGATTGTTTGAAAGAATTCCGTTCATGGACTGGTTGTAACCTGCATCTTGGAATGAACTCAAAAGCCCAGAACAAGGCAGGTATCCTCCGCATAAAGAACGTACCGTCAATATTACTGATTAAGAAGTGAAAAATATAAAGATTAATGAAGACTGAAATATAAAATATGGTTTTAAATCGTCAGTGCGTGCACGCAGCTCTATTAACATGAAATCAATGAAATACCATAAGCTATTATTTTACAAAATAAAGCTTAAACAACAGAAAATAAATACCGACCGGAGATAACGCAGCTGCTACTAACACTTGGGCAATTGCGTTTTAAGTGATTTTATCCACAACATCGCAGCATAACATTACGTAACAGGTACCAAATCCACCAAGCTCCTCATCAGAAAGCTGGTTAAGATTTCGAGGCACCACAGAAGTGCGATTCTCAATGGGTAATCCCTCAAAGCACAGACAAATTGACAGTTTGTCCTCTGGTTCCAATAGCGACGTGGAGTGGGAACAACGTTCTTCATTTCTAAGGCGAAATGGACGAACAAATAGGAAGTGTGCCCTTTTTAAAAAATCTCATGGTCCTTCTTCAGTCTAATAGCAGCCGGACCAGTCTTTATCTGGTACTAGCGCAAAGCACATGACGCAAAATCGAAGGATGGGAGGAAACGGTAATTTCATGAGGAACAGTTAGAAGGTGTTCCGAGCTCAGAAATGACAACGCTGCTTGAAATGCAACCCGGGGTATTATAAAGCGTATGATTTAATTTGCTAAACTGGTTATTTAATAGGTTCATAAAGGAATAACGGAAGCATTTATTTTATATTGAATTTAAAATGCATCATGACACTTTAAAATTCCAGTGAAATGCAACATAAACAATGCTATACCATCACTCATGCAACAAACATAGGCATTAATTGAATCAGCTCCCATTACTCTATGTTGCTCTGCTAACTGATGTGCAGTGTTAACATTTAATGTAATCCTAAAGCAACGCAACTGCACATTAAACCCGCGCCGCTTTAGTTCAGCAATAGCATCTGAAACCGCGGCATTGTGAGTGGTTTGACTGTCTCTTTTAACACTTACACTGGGCGTACTTCTGTAGCTGAGAGAATTCTGCAGGACTCAGGGTGATCCACTTTTCCTGGTTAGTCATGGTGGTCTTCGCACTCAATTTCCCTGACATGTCCGGTCCACTTCTGGACTGATGAAGCCGCAGTTGGGTGGAATTCCTACTCTACAGGAACCACATTCGGCTTCAGAGGGTCTTCATTCCTTGGCCGACTTGGAGGGACGATGTATGCGCGAAGCGGCGGCAAGAAGCTACTGCTGGCACAAGCGCCTCCAGATCGAACTGCTGCAAATATCTGGAAACAGACAAAAGCAAGCAGCAGTGATGCATTTGTTCATTAGATCACAACTTGTTTCAACAGAGAGCTGCAGGCTGCTGTGAACGCGTGCCTCTGCTGAATCCAGTCTAAATTCCCAGCATTCATTCACATGCAATCATTACGAGCCATTTTCCTTTTTTGAGATATTGTCAAAAATAAATCTTATTTTTATTATTTTATAGTCAGCTGCAAAATGAGAACTTGCACAGTTCTGAATGTAATCTTTTCCGCGTGCCAAGTGCATCATAAGTTTCTGGCTCCAGGGACCGAAAGGTTCAACTAAAGCTCATTACTCAGTCCACTTGACCTATTTACACCGTAACTTTCTCTAAAATCATGCTATTTACTTTTAAACCAAGATTTAAAATAAAACAAAGACTCTGTTATTTCAACTGTGCATAAGGGCCTGTCCCACTGCAGGGACCCAATTTGCGGGTTTAGAAGAGTTTACGTTCCACTCAAACTCGCAGCATGGTCGACACGTGGTCCTAGAAGATCTATACAACTCTCCTTCTTGCTCGAGAGAAGTTCTCGCATACTCGAAAACTCAGTTTGGTCGAGGAATATTTTTAAGCATGCTGAAAATTGTCCACAAGTAAAAATTGGTCAACATGGAAAAAAATTGATATATTTTTTATTCGTAGGTTTAGTCGAAGTAGGTCATAGTAGGTCGGCATGTTACTCTTAGTTAATCAAAGGCAATCAAAGGTAATCTAAGGTAGTCGTAGATAGTGTTAGTATAGTCGAAGGTAGTCGAAGGTGGTCATCTTCACTCTCCACTATTCTGTGTCCAAATTTCCCGAAGCTAGTCGAAGCTAGTCTTCCACATAGTCAAAGGAGGTTGAAGAAAATCAAAAGAGGTCTTCTACAGTCGAAGGAGGTCTTCTACATATTCGTAGGAGGCTCTCTACATAGTCGAAGGACGTCGTAGGAGGTGTTCTACTTTGGCGATACAACAAGACCGTGACACTTTAAAAAATTCTCCCAAACTCTTCTGAACTCGCAAATTAAGTCCCTACAGTGGGACAGGCCCTTTAGGTGACTTTTTAGGTGAGTGCAGGAGACTCTGCGCTCGCCTCATGATCACCACATGGTCACCACATGTCTGCTAGTGGTCTCTGGTGAGTCTCCTTCATGGTCGTGAGGAGTTCCTGCAATCTGGGAACTAGTCGCATCCTTAGTATGGTTGCAGCAAATTTTTCAACATGTTGAAAATTTTTCTTGGAGAAAATCGATACTTTTATAGTCGTAGGTGCAATTGTAGTGGGGTCGCCATGTAGTTGTAGGTGGTCGAGGTAGCTGTTGGTAGTTTTAGTTAATCTCATTTTCATTGGCTCATTGGGGAAAAGAAAACGTAAGCACGAGTTTTCAGAACCAAGGATAACCGACCGGTAATGTTAAATGCCCACCAAACTTAACAGCTGTGTATCTCTGGCTTATTAAAAGTTGTCTGGCTTCTTAAAAGTGTCTCCACCCCTTCTCCCCCCTTTTAAAGGACTTACCGTACACTGTGCATGCCATCTTAACCTTCCTGTTCATCGCGGTGTGTGTCTGTATCACCTTGGCTTTGCACCGTGTGAATTTCAGACAGCGCTCCCCCCGCTTTCCCTGACCCCCGGCTTTGCAATGTGTTTGTGTGTGTGTGCTCCATTCTGACAGTCGCGCTCCAGTTCCCGGTTTTTCAGGCGAGTGCTGCAAACTTGACAGTCGCCAGCAGTCTGCTGAAAAATCGCCTAAGTGGGACAGGCCCTTCACCCTCTGCAAACTTGAACAAGTATTTTATTTTTCCCTTAGACCCTTTAATTATCCTTAACTACTGGATTGGCGACTGGGTCTTGTAATTGGTCAACAAATCTTTATGGTTTGGCCACCCGTTTTTCCCCGACAAGGCACATATTTAAGTCAAACTATTCCAGTACAATCTGCAATAAAATATACGGGTTGCATATATATTATGGTTCATTTGATGATGGCAGCTTATTTTGAGCCAGTGTTCCTTCAACAAGGTGGATGATTCAAGTGTTCTTTTTACAGTTCTTGAGAATGGCATTGTCAGAGATGGGGAGTGGGGCATTTGGAAAAAACACATTTGATTTTGGAAATTCTGTGTAGCTTCTTAAATGCAATTACTTTGCTCAACTAAGCAAACAAAATGAGTTTATTGACTGAACTTCTACCAAATCACACCATCTATTCTGGGCAGTAGCCTCATTATCGCTTCCTAAACTCACTGGATTCTTCCTCCATGTTTCTGAGTATTAGCATAAAAAAATAGATCTCTTTTTAAGTAAATATATATTCTTAATGAATTATGTCCTTCAGAACAAGTTTCACAAGACTTTCAACTCAAGTATTTTGTTCAAGAGGATTGAATGCAAACATTCTTAAACTGAACATATAATTTCCCTGTTGCTCATTTATTCAAAGGTGTACAACTAGGTTCTCAGTATGTAATCAGAGATGTAAATATACACATAAGATCATTTAAAAACAATAAATCTTTTTCAAATAGAAATAGAAATTAGGTTGAAAAGAGAATGTCGGAATAAAGCAGGAAGGTGGAGTTGATCTAACACCTCCCTCATGTTTTTACTGTAAATGGTGAAGCAACTGCTTCTGCTTGCAATTCAAACTCAGCAGAGGAGAGGAGGCAAGAGGTGGTGAGGGAAGCGCTGAGCGCATCCCATTGGTGTGTTGAATAAAATGCCGGAGGTGAATGTTCCTCTAGGAAGTGTTGACTGCAGCCTTGTTCATTGTGTTGTCTATGGCTCAGCTGCATAGGCGTGGGTGGGAGTTGGGAGAGCAGCTGTGGGATGTAACTTCATTGAGAATGCAATGCAAAATTGGAAATGAAATGACAGTGCCATGAGTCGTTTGGCCTGCCCTGCCCTGCCCGTGCTTGAAACTGCAATGCAAATTGGAAATGAAATGACAGTGCCATGAGTTGTTTGGCCTGCCCTGCCTGTGCTTGAAACTGCAATGCAAAATTGGAAATGAAATGACATTGCCATGAGTTGTTTGGCCTGCCCTGCCCATGCTTAAAACTGCCCGTGCTTGAAACACTCGAGGGGGGAGGTAAAAGAACAGCTGTTGCATCGTCCTTGGGTGGAGTCGAGAGGGGAGCCCCATCAGCCGTTGCATGCAGCAGATAATCCTCCAACATTTTTGCCACCTCAAAAGTGATCCCACCACTGGCCACATCTTCCCATCTCCACCGCTCTCTGCTTTCCGCAGAGACCGTTCCCTCCGAAACTCCCTGGGCAACTCGTCCCTTCCCACCCAAACCAACCCCTCCCCATGTACTTTCCCTTGCAACCGCTCCCCTCTCAATGAAGTCAAAAACACCTGTCCCTTTACCTCCCCCCTCAACTCCATCCAAGGACCCAAACAGCCTTTCCAGGTGAGGCAGAGGTTCACTTGCACCTCCTCCAACCTCATCTACTGTATCCGCTGTTCCAGGTGTCAATTTCTCTGCATCGGCGAGACCACGCCTAGATTTGGCGATCGTTTCGCTGAACACCTCCGCTCAGTCAGTCTTAGCTTACCTTATCTCCCGGTTGCTCAGTACCAACTCCCCATCCCATTCCCAATTTGACCTTTCTGTCCTGGGCCTCCTTCATTGTCAGAGTGAGACCCAGCACAAATTGGAGGAACAGTACCTCATATTTTGCTTGGGTAGTTTACACCCCAGGGGTATGAACATTGACTTCTCTAACTTCAGATAGCCCTTGTTTTCCCTCTCTATCCCCTCCCCAGCTCTCCCACCAATCTTACTGGCTCCGATTACATTCTATCTTTGTCCAGTCCACTCTCCTGATATCAGTCTGAAGGAGGGTCTCAACCCAAAACGTCAACCAGCCCTTCTCTCCAGAGATGCTGCGTGTCCCGCTGAGCTACTCCAGCATTTCGTGTCTTGTACATAATGAATGTTAGGTCCTTAGGTTCATTGAGAACTAAGGTACGTTGGTATACAAATCCAAAGATCCCAAGGCCAAGGTAGCAACACAGATACTGTAGAATAAATGGTTATGAAGGCATCAGGATATTTGCATTGCAGCAAAGTAGCAAAGCTGATCAAGTCAGCAAAGCTGTTCAAGAGGAACTGCAGATGCTGGAAAATCGAAGGTACACAAAAATGCTGGAGAAACTCAGCGGGTGCAGCAGCATCTATGGAGCGAAGGAAATAGGTAACGTTTTGGGCTGAAACCCTTCTTCAGACTGATAGGGGGTGGCGGGGAGAAGGAAGGAAAAAGGAGGAGGAGGAGCCCGAGGGCTGGGGGATGGGAGGAGACAGCCCGAGGGCTGAGGAAGGGGAGGAGACAGCAAGGGCTAATAAAATTGGGAGAATTCAATTTTGTCTGAAGAAGGGATTCGGCCCGAAACATTGCCTATTTCCTTCGCTCCATAGATGCTGCTGCACCCGTTGAGTTTCTCCAGCTTTTTTGTGTACCTGGGAGAATTCAATGTTCATGCCCGCAGGATGCAGACTCCCCAAGCGGAATATAAGGTGCAGTTCCTCCAATTTCCGGTGTTGCTGTCTGAAGAAGGGTTTTGGCCCGAAACGTTGCCTATTTCCTTCGCTCCATAGATGCTGCTGCACCCGCTGAGTTTCTCTAGCTTTTTTGTGTACCTGGGAGAATTCAATGTTCATGCCCGCAGGATGCAGACTCCCCAAGTGGAATATAAGGTGCAGTTCCTCCAGTTTCCGGAGTTGCTCACTCTGGCAATGGAGGAGACCCAGGACAGAGAGGTCGGATTGGGAATGGGAGGGGGAGTTGAAGTGCTGAGCCACCTGGAGGTCAGGTAGGTTCTTGCGGACCGAGCGGAGGTGCTCGGCGAAACGATCGCCCAACCTCCTCTTAGTCTCACCGATGTAGATCAGCTGACATCTAGAGCAGCGGATGCAGTAGATGAGGTTGGAGGAGATACAGGTGAACCTCTGTCGCACCTGGAAGGACTGCTTGGGTCCTTGAATGGAGTCGAGGGGGGAGGTAAAGGAACAGGTGTTACATTTCTTGCGGTTGCAACTGAAAGTGCCCGGGGAGGGGGTGGTACGGGAAGAATTGACAAGGGAGTTGCGGAGGGAGTGGTCTTTGCGGAAGGCAGACATGGGGGGAGATGGGACGATGTGGCGAGTAGTGGGGTGACATGGGGGGAGATGGGAAGATGTGGCGAGTGGTGGGGTGACATGGGGGGAGATGGGAAGATGTGGCGAGTGGTGGGGTGTCAGCAAAGCTGCTGCCTTACAACTCCAGCAATCCAGTTTTAACCTTGATTCTTCAGTGCTCCGTGGATTTATTGTGTGCTTCCCTTGACCACATGCGTTTTCTCCTACATTTCTTATGGGTCACCTCCATGTGTTTGTAGATTAATTGGCAACTATAAATAAGACCTCATGTGTAAATGATTGGTAGAATCTGGGGATGGGCAGAGGAGAGAAATTGATTGAAATGCAAAGAAAATAATTTAGTTGGCAATGCGATTGCTCTGTGGGATGGTATTGACTCAATGGGTGGAAAATTGCTGACCTATGTTGGCAGGAAGCATGACCTGATATTTTAACTGAAGTGTAATTTAGGAGCGAAGAAAATATCTAGTAGGACCACAACTGCACATGCATGTGCAGGTCTGGTCACACACTGCAGGAAGAACTAAATTGCACTGGAGAGCGTGAAGATGATATTTACTAGGATGTGGCCTGGTGTAGAGCAGCTCAGTTATGAGGAAAGACCACATAGGGTGAGTTTGTTGTTCTTGGAATGAAGGGGTCTGAGGGGTTGACCTATTTGAGGTATATTTTTTCACACAGGGAGTGGTGAATCTCTGGAACTCTCTGCCACAGAGGGTAGTCAAGGCCAGTTCATTGGCTATATTTAAGAGGGAGTTAGATGTGGCCCTTGTGGCTAAGGGGATCAGAGGGTATGGAGAGAAGGCAGGTACGGGATACTGAGTTGGATGATCAGCCATGATCACATTGAATGGTGGTGCAGGCTCGAAGGGCCGAATGGCCTACTCCTGCACCTAATTTCTATGTTTCTATGTTTCTATATAAAATTATGAGGGGGAAAGATAGAGAAACTAATAAGAAAGTAAGATGTGTAAAGGGGCATCGGCTGAGAACATAAAAGCACAGCACAGGAACAGCCCTTGAGCCCACAAGACAAACATATCTGCCTGCACATAATCTATTCCCCTCCATGCCCTGCATATCCATGTGCCTATCCAAGTGTCTCTTAAATGCCAATATCATATCTGCCTCTTCCACCACTCCCACAGCACTTCCAGGCACTCACCAGCCTTTGTGTAAAAAAACACTTGCCTCACACATTTGCTTTAAACTTTGTTCTTCTCACCATAAAGATATCCCCTCTGTTATTTGATATTTCCATCCAAGGAAAAACATTCTATCTACCCTATACATGTCTCATAATTTTATATACTTCCATTAGGGCTCTCTGCAACCTACAGTTTGAGGTAAGAGAAGGAGATATCTGGGGTATCAGAGAAAGAATCTTTCATCCAGAGGATGCTTAAACTCTGGAAGGCACTGCCAAAGGACTTATGGAGACAAGGACCAACACAGCATTTAATTATGAAGACGATCACTTGAAGATGACTTATCTCACATTTAAGAAGCAGTTCGACAGGTACATGGATAGGACAGTTTTGGAGGGATATGGACTAAATGCTAGCAGGTGGGAATAGTGTAGCTGGGGAAAGTTGGCTGGTATGGGCAAGTTGGACCAAAGGGCCTGATTCCACACTGTATCACTCTATGACTCTATAACTGGAAAGGTAAAAAAGGCGACAGTTCAATTTTTTTTTTTTAGAATTAGACTTAGATCCTTTATTTGTCATTCAGACCTTTCGGTCTGAACGAAATGTCGTTGCCTGCAGCCATACATGTAATAATAAACAACAAAACACACAATAAACACAAATTAACATCCACCACAGTGAGTTCACCAGGCACCTCCTCACTGTGATGGAGGCAAAAATCTTAGTGTTACTGTCTCTTCCCTCCTCTTCTCCCTCTGCGCTGAGGCGATACCCCACCGGGCGATGGTAAGTCAGTCCCGCGGCTCACCGAGCTCCGCGAACGGGCCGGTTCAAGCTCCGCGGCCCGGGGTGGTCAAAGCTGCCGCCCTCCAGTCCAGCGGACGTAGCTGTTGCTGCGGGAGCTCCGGAAAACAGGCGCCAGCCTGTGACCTGCGAGCTCCCGACGATGTTGTCCACTGGCCCGCAGCCGAGCCCCGGATTCAGGTCGCTGCCGCCAGAACACCGCCTCAGCCACCATAGCACCGTCCCGCGCCAGGCCGCCCTCACGGGAGCGCCGTCTCAGCCCCGCGTCGGGCCACCACAGCCACCAGAGCGCTGTCCCAGCTCCAAGCCGGATCACCCTCACGGGAGCGCCGTCTCAGCTCCGCACCGGGCCGCCCTCACGGGAGCACCGTTCCAGCCCCGAGCCGGGCCGCCCTCACGGGAGCGCCATTCCAGCCCCGAGCCGGGACGCCACAGCCACCAGAGTGCCGCTCCAGCCCCAAGCCGGGCTGCCCCCACAGGAGCGCCGTCCCAGCCTTCGAGTCGTGCCGCTGCCACCGGAGCGTTTCAGCCCCCCGCCGGGCCGCCCTCACCGGAGCGCCGAGTCGTGCCGCTGCCCGAACGCTGCCACAGCTCGAAGACGGCAGCCTCGCATTGGTGAGTACTGGCTGGCTCTACCTACGGAGCCTCGAGGTCGGTCGCAGGTTGGAGGCCGCCAGCTCCACCATTAGGCCTCAGCGCAGACGGAGGCAGAGAAGGGGGATACGACAAGAAAAATTTGCATTTCCCCGAAGGGAGAGACAGAAAGCCCTGTTTCTGGGAAATTTATTATTATGTTTGGTTACTTAACAGTTAAAATGGACAACATAGTCAGAGATGAGACAAAATGTTTTCTCTCAGAGGGCTGCAGACCTTTGGAACTAAAGGGAGTGGAAGTTTTAGATAATCATTAAAATAGAGGTATATAGAAGCTTGATAATCAAGTGAGAGAAAAGGTGAACCGGAGCAGTCCAAAATGCACAATTTAGGTGACAATCAGATCAACCAAAGTCCAATTAAAAAAGTACCAACTTGCTGGAGCAAGTTCAAGAGGACAAGTGGCCTACACCTGCTCCTAAATCTTTTGTTCATATGTATACATATTTCAACATACAGAAAAGACACAAAATGTTGGAGTAACTTAACGGGCCAGGCACCATCCCTGGAGGACATGGATGTGTGATGTTTTGGGTCGGGACTATTCTTCAGACTGCAACATTCAAAACATTGGTACATGATATCACCTGAATTCAAGTTGGATCCTGTGTACGGTCAAAGATTGGTGTTTAGAATAATCAGTAAACATTAAATATTTGGCAGATAATAAAGAGACCCAGTTTTTTTGTCAGGTGTGAGGTATTTCTCAATAGCCTTTAGATTTTCTTCCCTGTGGAGCATGAGACTTTATGGCCCAGCACGCCATTGGAGGAACGGGATGATCACAGGAACATTGACGAACAACTCAACCAGCATTCTGTCTTCTTTATCCTGTTCTTCTCCCTGTTATGATTGAGTTGATAGAGTCTGCCAACTCCCAGCTCTCATTCAGGGTTGTCACCTATCAATTCTCAATTAAGCAGAATTCCATGAAAGCTCACCATGAAACCTTTGGAGCGTTGAAAGTAGATCAGAAGTGCTGATGTTTTACCACTGTTTGAACAGGGAGAAAGGGTAACTTAATCAATCTCAGGCTAGTTAGCCCAGGTGGAGTCTATTCTAATGTACACTGTAAATCATAATTTATGAAGCCACATTAAACAGAGATGATCAGCATAGATGTTTAAAAGATAAATAGCGTATGAATAACTTGGTTGAGGTTTTTCTTTTGCAGGAAGTACTAAGTTCAGTTTAGTTTATTGTCACATGTACCTAGGCACAGTGAAAAGCTTTTGTTGCATACTATCCAGTCAGCATAAAAACAATACATGATTACAATCGAGCCATTACAGTGTATAGATACATGATAAAGGAAATCATTTAGTGCAAGGTAAACCAGCAAGTTCCGATCACGGATAGTCCTAGGGTCACCGAAGAGTAGATAGCAGTTCAGCACTGCTCTCTGGTTGTGGTAGGATGATTCAGTTGCTTTATAACAGCTGGGAAACTCAATTTGCTATAAATGAACTAAAGATACTCAATTACAGCAGTGCATTTGATGCAGCCAACATGGACTTTAGCTTTGTGAAGCTCCTTCAGCAGGTTTGTCAGGATAATGTAACAGATAAAAGATCCGTGATATTGTATCCAAAATTTGCTCAGTGCCAAGACGTAAAGTCTAATTGTTGATGGATGTTTCTGTGATTGAAAATTGTGACCAGTAGGGTTTCTCTGGGCTCAGGACCTTGTAGCTTTATTGATCAAGTAGACTTAAACACAGCAATAATACACTTGTTCACTGACGATACAAAATGTAGCTGTGTGGTTTGCAGCGAGGAAGACAGCTGTAAAAACTATATGATGTAGAAAGGCAAAATGGAATTTAATTCAGATAAGAGTGCAGGACACGGGAAGGATTTCTTTTCAGTTTTACTTTTGAGATACAGCATGGTAACAGGCCCTTTGGCCCACTGAGTCCACGTCGATCACCCATTCGAACTTTGTCTTAAAACATCCCACATTTGCATCCTCTCCCATTTCACTTGGGGAAATCTACAGTGGCCAAATAACCTACAAACTCGCATGTCTTTGGAGTGCAGGAGTGTAAATAGCTTGTTCTAAGCTTCCCCCAGTCTAGTTTCAGTCAAAAATCACTGAGTCAAGCACTTGCGCAACTAAACTATATTTTCGATAAAGCACAATTACAGTTCCCAATACTATACCTAACCACCGCAGGTTCGATCCTCATATCAGCCTGATCAAGCTTTCTTAGCCTCGTTCAAGCAGAGACACTCCAGAAGATCACGCAGTCCCAAGCGTTCTCCCAGAAGATCGACACAGGACCTCGACACAGGAGCGGCCGTTTATAGGTCCCCGAACCTTGAGTGGCTGAACCACATGGGGGTGGTCTCTTTACAGTCCAATAACAGATATCGATTAACACAGTACATGATAGACATTTCCCCAACCCAATAATACAGTGACTAATACAATGTACCTGATAAAGTTTCTAGATGCAATTTAACCGAGATGAATTATGCAACATGTGCCTTGATAGTCAGGAAACCCAGACAAGGCTCAACACTTAATCCAATCAACATCTAGCAAAGTAAAGCTTTGCAACATTATTTACAATGTGTATGTCTGGCTTGCATTCATCCAATCCGTTCTATGCAATTTGCACCTAATTGTCAGAATCTGCAGATGTTCCATTCTCTTCCTGCAGCTCTTATCTAGGCTCTAGACAAACTGACACCATTCTGCAGCTTGTCCCATTTCTGCAGAAGGCACATATAAATTTACCCAATTGCCTAGCAGCCCAGAAGCCATTATTCAATTTTAGTGTCCTAGCCTCTCGAATTTGGCCAGAATTAACAGAAGGAAATCAGAGCACTCAGAGAAAACCCATGTGGTCACCGGTAGAATGTGCAAACTCCACACAGACTGTGCCCAAGATCAGGATTGAACCTGGGTCTCTGGTACTGTGCAGCAGCAGCTCAACCAGCTGCGCCACAGTACTGCCCAAAGGGAGCAAATAGTGTATGAGAGGATATCGCATGGATGACCTATTTCCCTTAATAAGAGTGTAAAAAGCCAGGGGTGTAAATTTAAAGTAATAGACTGAATAATTAGAGGGGAGATAAGGAAATAATTTTTTCACCCAGAGAGCATTCCTTGCTTGAAAGAATTGGAGAAGGAGAACTTCAGAAATACAGTTGAACATTACTTGAGTATGCAGTTGTAAGGCTACGCTATGGACTGAGTGCTGGAAAATGGAATTTGGCCGTGAGGCTCTTTTATAACACAATACCCAAGTGCCCCCCTTCTGTGTCATAAACATTTATGATTCCATAGATCAATGTCTTGTTTTCTTCTTGAAAGGCTCCGAGTTATATTTATGGAATTGCTGTCTCAAATAAAATAAGGCAGAATTTTGAATATCAATGAAAATTATAGTGAAAGATGAATTTCATAGAATTTACAGTCCACAGATTTAATATTGAAATAAAATTGAGATAATGCAAAATTCAATCTATGTGGGTGCTGGAAGCAAAGAGTACAGTTTGACATTTAGAATTTGAATACCTTTTCAAACATGGACTAATTTCAAAATCAAACATCTGATTAAAGACAAAATAGAACTGAGAGAAAAATACCAATTAGAATGAAAGGAGGCATTTCTGCAAACTGAACCAATGCCAGTAATAGCCTCACACTGCAGTAATCAGGACTAATTCCATTTCCTTTTCTGGAACCTGTTATCCCCATACACCATGTATAATTCATTCATAATTACGATTTTTTAACAACATTTTCATACCTCGGGATGTGTGTGTTACTGATATGTAAGCATTTATTGCCCATTCCTAATTGCCCTCACAAAAGTAATGATGAGACCGATTTTTGTACCACTGCAGCCCTCCTACAAGGTAATTGTACAAATGAAATTGGGGAGAAAATTCCAGAACTGTGACCAAGAGATGATCAAAAAGCAGTCATACATTTGTGTAATTTGGAGGTGGTGATCATTATATTTTATGCTCTTGACATTGGTAGCATAGACTACTGTTGAAATGACTGTGTGATGATAATAATGATTCATGGCCTAATAATCTCACACTTGAATGTTTTTCTAACCTCCTTTGTACCATTAGTAATCACTGCAAACTGTTTAATGATTGTAAAGAGTCTTAAAATCATATCCTTAATCTTCTCACGTCCACTAAATGCACATGGTAATTTATTTCCCCACATATGTCATCATTACGTACATCCATCGAACCATCAGAAGCAAGTACATGCATGATTTTCATCAATAGTACATGATTTTATGGATATTTTTGTAAAATATTATGTCCATTCATTTTTTGGTTATTGGTAAATGTTAACAAAGTGATTTTGTAGTTAATTTCCTTCGGTGATAAAGTATGGGCTGCTGAGGAAACCAACGTTTGTTTTTCTTCCATAAAAGTACTTTCTGAATTATCTTGGTTATGCTGAAACTGCTTCCATTCATCTTCAAACTAAGGCAGGCCCTGGACATTAGTTTAGAGGCTGCAAAGTGGAAAACATTCAACAGCTTTAATGGTGGGCGAGGAGAGGCGTGGAATCCAATAACAAGGCCCAGGCATTCACCCACTCTTTATGCTGGGAGTCGGGAAGGAAGGTGGTGGAAATCACTGCTCTCAGTCTCAGTGCCTCCCAAAGGGTCCATACCCCACTGATGTTGGCAGAGTTTGTAAAGTACTGATTATGGAAACTACTTATAAATAATCGAAAACATCAAAATGAAATGAATCTCAAAATTTTTTTTTTGCGCATATGAATTACGACTATTTTGATTCTTTCCCTGTAATTAAAATAATTTGACATTACAAAAGGTTTGGCACGCTACTTTTGTGAGGAAATTGAAATTCATGTTGGCAGAATCTCTCTATTCACCTGATGAGCAAAACAACTTGCCAGGTTAACACCTATGGGACTTTTTATATAATTTTATTCTTGGCCTCATTTCACAAAAAAAACAAATAAATAAAGCTTGCAGATTTTCTTCTCACTCTTATTTTCCAATATATTTTCTCCACTTCTTATTACTTTAACTCTGATGATATTTACAAATAGATTTCAGAAATACTGATCAGGAAGCAGCAAAGGGAGAAATTAGAAGCGATCCAAGAATACAAGATTGGAGACCTCCTCACAATGACAATGATGGAGGCAGGAAAGGGAAATCAGTCCTGACCAACAGCTACTGATTAGGATCAGTGCAATAACGCCGGCCATAATACCACAGATAACCTAGTGGAAGTTATTTTTCATTATTTCTTGCAAATAACTGCATTGCCACCACTCATTCCTCTTTAAAATCTTTGGACATGACACACCTTTCCGAAAATGTTCATCCCTCACACTCGTCCATGGTTGAAGTAATCAGGCTCTGGCCTTGCCACAATATTGAGAGGGAGGGAATTTAGAGTCATAAAAGGACAACCTGTGATTATGATTTTGAGCTCAGTCCATCCACAACCAATCTTCAGCATTTGATGTGGTCGACCACACTGCTCCTCTCTACATAGAATTGAAACTCAGTTGGAACAGTTCCATTCTTATCAAGACAGAAAATAATCTTAACTGACTACTATTTCACCATATATCCAGTAATTAAACCCGGAGACCTCACGCGTCTATGTTAAATCATTTATTTAGTTGCCTCTGTACTCCACAATTTGAGATTTGTAATAGAAAAAAAATCACATGTGGTTAAAGTGCACATTGTCAGATTTTATTGAAGGCCATTTTTATACATTTTGGTTTCACCATGTAGAAATTACAGCAGTGTTTATACATAGTACCCCCATTTCAGGGCACCATAATGTTTGGGACACATCAATGTCATGTAAATGAAATTAGTCATGTTTAGTATTTAGTTGCATATCCTTTGCATGCAATGACTGCTTGAAGTCTGCGATTCATGGACATCACCAATTCTCTGGTGATGCTATTCCAGTCCTGTATTGCAGCCATCTTTAGCTTATGCTTGTTTTGGTGGCTAATCCCCTTCAGTTTTCTCTTCTTTTCCCACAGTTGGGAGCTTTTGCATTTTTCAGCTTGAAATTGTGCAATCTGGTGCATACTGTAGCGAGTCATTTAACTTACACTTGAATGCAACATTTATGCTTTAAATAGGATTAGGTTACAATAAGGTTAGGCTAAATTACATTCCACTGTATAGCCAGGCAACAGGTACAGCACATGAATGACCTTAGTATATTCATTTATGGAAATCAGATTATAATTCATGCTGTTATGCATATATATATTTTATGCATTCTATTTATATATATATATCTTCTATATTACTAAATCTCTGTTCTTGACCACTTTTGGCCTTCTGTGCTGCGATTTCCGAGAGAACGCCGCCACCTACGGCCGTCATTTTTGGCCACCTCGCTCAGAGCTCCCCTCCGCCACTTGTGCACCGAGGATTTTTCCCGTCGATGAAAAATGACAGAGATTTTAATGTTTTTACAAAATTCCCCATTCTCTCTGCTGCCCCTGCTGGAGGGAGGGGGAGGGACTATAAAACCAGGAAGTGGTGTGCCTCAATCAGTCTCTGCAAGTGGTGTGCCTCAATCAGAGCTCTAAATAACACTGAACAAATGTCTCCACAGCTGTGAGTACCCATAATGTGGTTTGAAAATGAAAATATGGTTAGTTTGAGGGGAAAAAAGCACTGCCTGCAAATGGTTGTTTGGGTTGAAGTAAAAAGGCACCCTCTCTCTCTCTCTCTCTCTCCCCTCCTCTCTCTCCCCCTTCTCCCCATCACCCCCCTCTCCTCCCCCCCTCCTCTCTCCTCCCCCCCTCCTCTCTCCTCCCCCCCTCCACTCCCCTTCCTCCTCTCTCTCCCCCCTCCCCTTCCTCCCCCCTCTCTCCTCCCCCCTCCCCCCCTCCCCTCCTCCCCCACCCTCCCTCCCTCCCCTAAACCCCCTCCCCTCCACACCCCCTACCCTCTTCCCTCCCCCCTCCCCCTCACCCCCTCAGCACCCCCTCACTCTCACCCTCTCTCTCTCCTCCCCTCCTCCTCCACACCTTCCCCCCCCCACCCACCCTCCCTCTTCTCCTCTCCACCCCCCATCCCTCTTGTCCCTCTCTGTGTGTGTGTGTCTCTCTCTCTCTGTCTCTGCCCTTTCTCTCTCTGCCCTCACTCTCTAACCCCCCCCCTCCCTCTCTAGATGTGACTGCAAGTTGGGGGCTATGCGTCAGTAGATAGGGTGGTTATGGGGTAAAAGGAGCAAATTAATAATATTAATATAATATCAAGGGGGGTAATTAGTGTGAATGCGGGGGGGGGGGGGGGATAGTTAGTGTGTGTGACGCTGCATGCCACCTCCCCCCCCCCCCCCCACAACTGCACATTGGGGGAACAGACCCAACGGGTCTGCACTTGGTCTAGTATATATATAAAAACAGAGAAACAAGGCAAGAGTTGGACTTCCATCACTGTTTTACTTTGGAGTCACGTGAGTGATTCCGTGAAGAAGGCCGCCCGTCCGCATGCGTGTCATTACGTCTACCGCATTGCGCAACGATGGACTGGCAGGCGAGCTGCTCCTGCCAGCGGTAAGTTTAAACCTGAAGGTAAGTTTTAAACTTATTCTCAGGTTATGCTTTCTTTTGCAGGATTCTCTGACAGAGTCTTCCTGCTGAATTTCGGGGCGAAGTCCGGACGGGCCGCGGGGGAACCTTTATGGACGGCGGTGAACCCCAGTCACGAACGGCAGGGAATCCCGGTCATGACCTCGGGGAATCCCGGCCACAGAACCCGCTACGGATACCGCGGAAGTGCAGGTAGAGGTCAAAATTCGCCTTTATGAGTCGCTGGCGGTGGAGCCAGCGGCTTCAGACTGGTACCTTGGAAGGTTAGCCACAAAATTATATCTCCCACTGAGGTGGAGTGTAGGGAAGAGGCCCATTGACTCAAACGAGTCAGGCCAGGAGGATTCCTGATGGAGAGGATCCCCTCCTTCTATGGGTAACGTCTTTTGAACGTTCAAACCCACATGGAGCACCTGATGGAGATGTGCTCCACAATGATATACTCCAAAGGAGTGAGTTATCAGCGCGGGTCTCCTCGGGGGCGGCACAATGTCTCCCTCTCTGAGGAGGGCAGCATTCCGGGTCAGTTTCAGTCTGACCCAGGGCAAATATCCTGATATAGGTCCGTAGGAGGGGCCATGTCAGAGCAGGTATCCTCAGAGGCCTGCGGCAGCACCTGTTTTCAGGGCTGCCTACGAATCTCCCTCTCTGTGGAGGGGAGTGTGAGTGGTCAGTGTGTAACTGACTTCAAATTCGAAGTATGTCCTTGGAACATACTGGAGCACATGCATATGGCTCTAAGGAAATACTCGCAAACAAAAGGGTTACTGCCGTGGGCAGAAAACCCGGAAGGGGCCAGAGTTCCCCCTCACGCTACAAGTGCCGGCAGTGAACAGCGCTATCAGGAGTGACATTGGAGGAAATGAAACCAGCCGCCTAATCTTCTCTTCAGGTAAGCCTTATCCAACAGGTATACCTGGATGAGGAAGCTAAAGTTGTTGGGCTGATCAAGGTACCAACGACGAACAAAGCTTCATCGTATCAGCGACGACACACCCCACGCCTCATCGGCAGTAAGCAGTTCACTGAAGCTGGTGGCAGCTAGAAAGCGGCACAGAGGCCAAGGTCCAAGCCGGTCTCAGAAAATATGGAATCCACATACACTACCATTCCTACTCTTCAATCAACGACGGGAATAGAACCCACATCAGGGGCCGTTGGGCTTACCATAGATCACCGGTAACCATGGAGGTAGGTGGGTCTGGTTCTTCCGAAACATGGGGTAAGTGGACCATTTAGAAGTTGGTAATATTTACAATTGTTTTTGTACAAATGATAATGATAGCATGAGATTGGGTTGTTATTACACAGTACAAGGGTACCAAGCTTGGCTTGGAATTGGGGCCAGAGTTGTCTTTCGAGGCAGGCTCAGTATTATGGCCAGGATTGCCTTCCGAGACAAGCTCGGAAATTGGCCAGAGTTGTCTTCCGAGGCAGGCTCAGAATTATGGCCGGAGTAGCCTTTCAAGGCAGGCCCAGTATTATGGCCAGAGTTGTCTTTCGAGGCAGCCTCAGTATTATGGTCAGGATCACCTTTCGAGACAGGCTCGGGAATCTGGCCAGAGTTGTCATTCAAGGCAGGCACGGAATTATGGCAGGCGTGGCCTGTTCATTGTAAAAGATGGAGGATGTCGGTTCATAATTGATTTAACTCACATTTGCAACATAGATTTTTCAGTATTTGGAACTTTGTTACTGTCTAACAAACTGATTTCCTTAAGATCTTATGGCATGCATCGATTTCAAAGATGCATACTATTCAGATCCCATTCACAGGGATCCCAGGAGTCATTTGGAATTTATCTGGATGGGGCATGATAACCGTTAATGCATTGCAAATGAGCTAACTTCAGCTCCCAGGTCATCTACCAATTTACTAAACCGGTGCTGGGACTGCTCAGAGCTCAAAAATACTTGTTATGGTTTATCTGGATGATATTCTAAATGCTGTGTTTTGCTAAAACCATCTATTTTCAGCCTCTACTATATTTGAGAGATTGAGGTTCCTCATCCATCCAGTTAAATTTAAATTGATATCAACTACAGTTATTGATTTTGGGTTTACCTTTAACTATTAATTTATCAGTGACTCCGCTCTGGGGCAAGAGATTGGAATCAATAGAAGCCTGTAACAACCTTGTTATCAAGCAGTCTTCTATTCATGAAGTGTAATTGGCAGTATAGCAGCTGTGTTTCAGCTGTGCAATTGGGCCTTTGCATTATCAGAACTTACAACATGCAAAGTAATAATCTCCAAAGTGCCATTTAGGTCATTGTTAACAGACCTATGCTATTGCCAGTTGAAGCCACCAGGGTCACAATGGTGGATGAACAATATTCAACATTGCTCCAGTAGTTTTGGTCAATAAATCTTCAGTTGTATTTCAGACCACCGCCATGTCTCACCTATCACACCATCTGCACGGGAGAAACAAAACTACTTTTTTTCCCCCAAAATCCCGCGGGCCGATCGTTTGACAGCCCTGCTTTAAACCAATGCTCTCTAGTTATTGAATCACATATCCCGGGAAAAATTTATGCATTCACCTTATATATTCCCCTCATGGTTTTTACTCGCCTCTAAAACAATTTTTGCTTCATTTTGAATTTCTAGCACCTGCAGATTTTGGTTCCATAAATGTCAAATGTACTGCAGTTTGCCAATAGTGTGCTTAAGAGTCTAAAGGGACTGTCCCACTTATGTGTCTGTGGTTGCCATTTGGCCTGTTTTGCATGTCATTGTGGATGGCATGTGCCTTTAAATTTTAGACTGCCCGTTATAATGTGGGTAGGATTTATGACGTGTCTTTGGGCATGTTTGCAGCTTAACTGCTTGCGCAGAAGTTTAGTTTTTAGATTTGTTTTGGAGAGACGAGGGAGAAGGTTAATCCTTCGACCATGTCGAGCATGTCATGGCATGTCATTGTTACGGAGACACGAGGAGCTTTCTAATATCTGAAGTAATGAGCTGGAGTTCGAAGAAGATTGCCGTAAGAAGTCAGAAAAACCTTGGATGTATCTTACTGTTTTCTATCTACAATAAAGAAAATATTCATCAAAAGACTGTGTTGAAGCTTTATGAATCGAAAAGCTCTGAAGGTCTCTGAGGCAGCTTGCATGCGTACCAAAGATATTCCCCTTATCCATTCTCATCCAATTAGCGGCTAGGGTGCTAATTACCTGAAAGAAATGAAAAATCTGCCGCTACAGTGTCCTTGGCATGCAAATTACGCGACCTCGTGGTCACGTTGAGCCGCGACGGTCCCGCGAAGGACTTTCATTGGCACAACTTTGGTCCTCATGTTGATAAACAACAATAAAAGTTTCCAAAGGTGATGGAAAGACTGGAGAAAAAATAGGTGCTGAGAGCTCTCTTATACCTGTATTGGGGCAATTAAACACACCTGAACAATTACAAACACCTGTGAAGCCATGTGTCCCGAACATTATGGTGCCCTGAAATGGGGGGGACTATGTCTAAACACAGCTGTAATTTCTATATGGTGAAACCAAATGTATACAAATGGCCTTTAGTAAAATCTGACAATGTGCACTTTGACCACATGTGATTTTTTTCTATTACAAATCTCAAATTGTGGAGTACAGAGTAAATAAATAAATGATGGGTCTTTGTCCCAAAAGTTATGGAGGGCACTGTATATGATATGAAAACTAAGCTTTATTTGAAGAGGAACAAGTAATACAAAATAATTTAATGGTGTATTATTGCAAGCAAATCTATTTTCAACCCATGCAATAAGAAAGGTAGTACAGGATGGAACACCGTGTTAACTGTTGACTACAACTGAGTGAACAAAACTATTACAAATCCATTTTAAATCAGCCACTTCCCTTAGTGGAACAAAAAAAATCCTGAATGATGGGGTCTTAATCTTTTCAACGCAGCAATGACAGGATAAACAATTAATGGTTTATAAGCTGATTTCTTCAGAAGAATGTTGGCAAAATTACTAAATTATTTACTGTAAAAAATGTGTATGCTCTGTTCCAATTATCCATAATTTTCTTGTTGCATAATTTTAGATGCCATGGCACATTTGCAATCATAACATTTAGTTATCCCATACATTTACATGTTCATTTTATTTTCAGAATTCTCCTTAACTTGTCTCTTTATTCTAAAGACATTGAAATATTTAGCAATCAACAAAGGGCCATTATATATTTTTTTCAATTTAATAAAACCATTAATGAATTGAATTGTAAGCTGTTCTTTGCAGTCAGGAATGTTATCTCTCGAAAGCAAAGCTCAACAGTGAATTTGGGAATGAGCAATTAATTGGACAGACTTCAAGCACAATTAAAAAAATTAATAGCTGGCATTCAATAATGCAATTCTTTCCTGCACATATGAAAAACATTGGGATTTACTTCTGTGGCACATTTAAGAGTGTGATGATGCTGGGCAGTACAGATAGAATGCTGAAATAACATACCAATAACATAACAATAACATCTAAATCAACATGTAGAGGAACCAACGAGAGAGCAGGCTATTTTAGACTGGGTATTGAGTAATGAGGAAGGGTTAGTTAGCAGTCTTGTTGTACGTGCCCCCTTGGGCAAGAGTGACCATAATATGGTTGAGTTCTTCATTAGGATGGAGAGTGACATTGTTAATTCAGAAACAATGGTTCTGAACTTAAAGAAAGGTAACTTTGAGGGTATGAGACGTGAATTGGCCAAGATTGGCAATTAATTCTAAAAGGGTTGACGGTGGATATGCAATGGAAGACATTTAAAGACTGCATGGATGAACTACAAAAATTGTTCATCCCAGTTTGGCAAAAGAATAAATCAGGGAAGGTAGTGCATCCGTGGATAACAAGGGAAATCAGGGATAGTATCAAAGCGAAGGATGATGCGTACAAATTAGCCAGAAAAAGCAGCATACCGGAGGACTGGGAGAAATTCAGAGACCAGCAGAGGAGGACAAAGGGCTTAATTAGGAAAGGAAAAATAGATTATGAAAGAAAACTGGCAGGGAACATAAAAACTGACTGCAAAAGTTTTTATAGATATGTGAAAAGAAAGAGATTAGTTAAAACAAATGTAGGTCCCTTGCAGTCAGAAACGGGTGAGTTGATCATGGGGAACAAGGATATGGCGGACCAATTGAATAACTACTTTGGTTCCGTCTTCACTAAGGAAGACATAAATAATCTGCCGGAAATAGCAGGGGACCGCGGGTCAAAGGAGTTGGAGGAATTGAGTGAAATCCAGGTTAGCCGGGAAGTGGTGTTGGGTAAATTAAATGGATTAAAGGCCGATAAATCCCCAGGGCCAGATAGGCTGCATCCCAGAGTACTTAATGAAGTAGCTCCAGAAATAGTGGATGCATTAGTAATACTCTTTCAAAACTCTTTAGATTCTGGAGTAGTTCCTGAGGATTGGTGGGTAGCAAACGTAACCCCACTTTTTAAGAAGGGAGGGAGAGAGAAAACGGGGAATTACTGACCAGTTAGTCTAACATCGGTAGTGGGGAAACTGCTAGAGTCAGTTATTAAAGATGGGATAGCAGCACATTTGGAAAGTGGTGAAATCATTGGACAAAGTCAGCATGGATTTACAAAAGGTAAATCATGTCTGACGAATCTTATAGAATTTTTCGAGGATGTAACTAGTAGCGTGGATAGGGGAGAACCAGTGGATGTGGTGTATCTGGACTTCCAGAAGGCTTTCGACAAGGTCCCACATAAGAGATTAGTTTACAAACTTAAAGCACACGGCATTGGGGGTTCAGTATTGATGTGGATAGAGAACTGGCTGGCAAACAGGAAGCAAAGAGTAGGAGTAAACGGGTCCTTTTCACAATGGCAGGCAGTGACTAGTGGGGTACCGCAAGGCTCAGTGCTGGGACCCCAGCTATTTACAATATATATTAATGATCTGGATGAGGGAATTGAAGGCAATATCTCCAAGTTTGCGGATGACACTAAGCTGGGGGGCAGTGTTAGCTGTGAGGAGGATGCTAGGAGACTGCAAGGTGACTTGGATAGGCTGGGTGAGTGGGCAAATGTTTGGCAGATGCAGTATAATGTGGATAAATGTGAGGTTATCCATTTTGGTGGCAAAAACAGGAAAGCAGACTATTATCTAAATGGTGGCCGACTAGGAAAAGGGGAGATGCAGCGAGACCTGGGTGTCATGGTACACCAGTCATTGAAAGTGGGCATGCAGGTGCAGCAGGCAGTGAAGAAAGCGAATGGTATGTTAGCTTTCATAGCAAAAGGATTTGAGTATAGGAGCAGGGAGGTTCTACTGCAGTTGTACAGGGTCTTGGTGAGACCACACCTGGAGTATTGCGTACAGTTTTGGTCTCCAAATCTGAGGAAGGACATTATTGCCATAGAGGGAGTGCAGAGAAGGTTCACCAGACTGATTCCTGGGATGTCAGGACTGTTTTATGAAGAAAGACTGGATAGACTTGGTTTATACTCTCTAGAATTTAGGAGATTGAGAGGGGATCTTATAGAAACTTACAAAATTCTTAAGGGGTTGGACAGGCTAGATGCAGGAAGATTGCTCCCGATGTTGGGGAAGTCCAGGACAAGGGGTCACAGCTTAAGGATAAGGGGGAAATCCTTTAAAACTGAGATGAGAAGAACTTTTTTCACACAGAGAGTGGTGAATATCTGGAACTCCCTGCCACAGAGGGTAGTCGAGGCCAGTTCATTGGCTATATTTAAGAGGGAGTTAGATGTGGCCCTTGTGGCTAAGGGGATCAGAGGGTATGGAGAGAAGGCAGGTACGGGATACTGAGTTGGATGATCAGCCATGAACATATTGAATGGCGGTGCAGGCTCGAAGGGCCGAATGGCCTACTCCTGCACCTAATTTCTATGTTTCTATGTTTCTATACCCCATTGGAAAGAAAATATGCCATATTTCATTTGAGCAATGTAATTTGTTTTTGGTATTCAAACTATCATCTGCATTTCTGACACTTCAACATCTTGATGTTGTGTTGGTACTGCTCAATTAATTTTGAGTCCCAGCAAGCAAGTCTCATTTTATTCAAGTGCTTTTCAGGATACAAATATTTTTAAGTCCTTACAATGAACTCATATTTATTCATTGAAAAAAGAGGGTGCTCCAAATTATTGTGCTCTCATGTGTGAAAAAAAAAAACATAACAGCAAAACTCCAAGTCATAAAAACAAACTACTTCAGATTTAGAGTTTGTTGAAGTCTCCATTTGATGCATACATTGGAATTTAACTTAGAGATACAAAAATACTTGAATCTTGGGCAAAAGGACACAAACTCCCCAGGCTAGGCAGCACCTGCGGCAGGAAATGGACAGAAAAAGTTTTAGGTTGAGACCCTTCTTCAGGCTAAGCTAAGGAATTGAGGTGTAGACTATTTTCTAAATAAGGAGAGGATTCAGAAATCAGAGGTGCAAAGGGACTTGAGAGTGCAAATGCAAGATTCGCAAAAGGTTAATTTGGAGGTTGAATCAGTAGTAAGGAAGGCAAATACAATGTTTGCACATATTTCAAGAGGACTAGAATATAAAAGTAGGGATGTAATGCTGAGGCTTTATAGGGTACTAGTCAGAATACATTTGGAGTATTGTGTACAATTTTTGGCTTCTTAACTGCGAAGGGATGTGCTGGCATTGGCGAGGATCCAGAGGAGGTCTACGAGAATGACCCCATGGATGATAGAGTTAACATATGAGCATTTGACATGTCTAGGCGTTTAGTCACTGGAGTTTCAAAGGATTAGGGGCAATCTCGTTGAAACTTACTGAACAAGTGGATGTGTAGAGGGTGTTACCGTATTGGGAGAGTCCAAGACCAGAGGACACAGAGTCAGAATAAAATAATAGACAATAGACAATAGGTGCAGGAGTAGGCTATTTGGCCCTTCGAGCCAGCACCGCTATTCAATGTGATCATGGCTGATCATCCCCAATCAGTACCCCGATCCTGCCTTCTCCCCATATCCCCTGACTCCGCTATTTTTATGAGCCCTATCTAACTCTCTCTTGAAAGCATCCAGGGAACCTGTCTCCACCGCCCTCTGAGGCAGAGAATTCCACAGACTCACAACTCTCTGTGAGAAAAAGTGTTTTCTCGTCTCCGTTCTAAATGGCTTACTCCTTATTCTTATACTGTGGCCCCTGGTTCTGGTCTCCCCCAACATTGGGAACATGTTTCCTGCCTCTAACGTGTCCAAGCCCTTAACAATCTTATATGTTTCAATGAGATTCCCTCTCATCCTTCTAAACTCCAAAGTGTTCAAGCCCAGCTGCTCCATTCTGTCACCATATGACAGTCCCGCCATCCCGGGAATTAACCTTGTAAACCTATGCTGCATTCCCTCAATAGCAAGAATGTCCTTCCTCAAATTAGGGGACCATAACTGCACACAATACTCCAGGTGTGGTCTCACTAGGGCCCTGTACAACTGCAGAAGGTCCTCTTTGCTCCTATATTTGATTTCTCTTGTTATAAAGGCCAACATGCCATTCGCTTTCTTCACTGCCTGCTGTACCTGCATGCTTACTTTCATAGACTGATGTACAAGGACCCCCAGATCCCGTTGTACTACCCCTTTTCCTAACTTGACGCCATTTAGATAGTAATCAGCCTTCCTGTTTTTGCTACCAAAGTCGATAACCTCACATTTATCCGCATTAAACTTCATCTGCCATGCATCTGCCCACTCCCCCAACCTGTTCAAGTCACCCTGCATTCTCATAGCATCCTCCTCACAGTTCACACTGCCACCCAGCTTTGTGTCATCTGCAAATTTGCTAATGTTACTTTGAATCCCTTCATCCAAATCATTGATGTATATTGTAAATAGCTGCGGTCCCAGTACTGAGCCTTGCGGTACCCCACTAGTCACTGCCTGCCATTCTGAAAGGGACCCGTTAATCCCTACTCTTTGTTTCCTGTCTGCCAACCTGTAATGTACCGTTAAAACGGAGAAGAGGAGTCATTTTTTTAGTCAGAGGGTGTTGAATCTGTGGAATTCATTGCCACTGTGGAGTAAAAACATTAGGTGTTTTTCAAGCAGAGATTGATAAGTCCTTGATTAGTACGGACATCAAAGGTTACAGGGGAAAGGGAGGAGAACATGTTTCCTGCCTCTAGAGTGTCCAAACCCTTAACAATTTTATATAGTTTAATAAGATCACCTCTCATCCTTCTAAACTCCAGAGTGTACAAGCCCAGCCGCTCCATTCTCTCAGAATATGACAGTCCCGCCATCCTGGGAATTAACCTAATAAACCTACGTTGCACTCCCTCAATAGTAAGAATGTCCTTCCTCAAATTAGGGGACCAAAACTGCACACAATGCTCCAGGTGTGGTCACACTAGGGTCCTGTACAACTGCAGAAGGACCTCTTTGCTCCTATACTCAACTCCTCTTGTTATAAAGGCCAACATGCCATTTGCTTTCTTCACTTAGGAGCAAGGAGATCCTACTGCAGTTGCACAGGGCCCTGGTGAGATCACAGAGACCTGGTGAGTATTGTATACAATTTTGGTCTCCTAATTTGAGGAAGGACATCATTGCTATTGAGGGAGTGCAGCGTAGGTTCACCAGGTTAATTCCCAGGACGGGACTGACATATGATGAAAGATTGGGTTGACTGGACTCACTGGAATTTAGAAGGATGAGAGGGAATCTTATAGAAACATATACAATTCTTAAAAGATTGGACAGGCTAGATGCAGGAAAAAATGTTCCTGATGTTAGGGGAGTCCAAAACTAGGGATCACAGTTTAAGAATAAGGGGTAGGCCATTTAGGACTGAGATGAGGAAAAACGTCTTCACCCGAGAGTTGTGAATCTGTGGAATTATCTGCCACAGAAGGCAGTGAAGGCCAATTCTCTGGATGTTTTCAAGAGAGAGTTAGATTTAGCTTAGGGCTAAAAGAATAAAAGGGATATGGGGAAAAAGCAGGAACGGGGTACTGATTTTAGATGATCAACCATGGTCATATTGAATGGCAGTGCTGGCTCAAAGTGCTACTCCTGCACCTATTTTTCTGTTTCTATGTTTCAAATGGCCTAATTCTGCTCACAAACCTCTAAACTCACATGGGAAAAGTCAAAGAGGCGATGGAAGAAGAGCTCAACATCATGGCAAACGTGGAACTCAATGAGGTGGGGGAGTAGGGGTACAAAGATAAGGCCTCTGCTGAGGACTGACTGTTATGCTCCTTACGAGAAAAAAGGGGCGACAAAAGATTAGCACCAGTGTGAGAGGCCTTTTATTCGGGTACAAGCCTTCCTATCCAACTGAAATAGAGAGCCATCAGGAAAAGATAAAGAAAAAAGGGAATGAACAACCAAATAAACCAATTACCTGCAAAGGGCTTCATGGGAACCATTGGTATGAAGTTTGCAAAGATAATGCAGATATTATCAAAGCAGCAAACAATTTGCAAATGACTTGAAGGGCTCCATGCAAGCAAGCACATTGAAAGATAAATAACCTGAATATATTGCAATCATCAATCATGAGATGAGTGAACGCAGCCATATCACTGGTACAGACTGGTAACATCCATCAATACCTTTCAGTCTTCTCAGTGATCTCAGCAGGTTAGTATAAATATAATTTATTTGAGGATCACTTTTTTTTTTAGTGCCTTCTCGCTGTTTCGTGCTTTCATTCAATTTATGTCAATGTCATTAATTTTGCCTTTTATCGCTACTTGTTTGTTTATTTTGGTGTGAAATTGGCTTGAGTAATGGCTTGACAAAATCCATGGTGGACCAGCAACACATCTCACACCATACCCAATTTTCTTCTCCAATAATCTCAATGGAAAACAAGGGGAGACAAACAAGAAAGTCATATTGTTGTAGAACTGCTTTGCAGCAATAGCAAAAAATGTTACAACACTCCTCTTTCATTTATCTCCCCTTTGACTTTTGAAAAAAAGAGAACTGATAACTAACAAGCAATATATCCAACTCCAAAAGTTGTCTGGTATTCGCAGTATTTTCTTGGCAGTTTTCTAATAATCCCGAATTCCAACTCATTTCAAAAACCTGTCTCGTTCTTTCATGAATGTATTATGTATTTTTATTCTATTTTTGCTTATCGGCAATGCAGATAAAGTCTGCTGGTTTAACAAATTTGAGGATCTGAGAAATTTGAACCTGTGGCCAACATGGGGTCATTAGCGACTTCAGGTTACAGTAATCACCTATGACAAAAGAGTCATCATATAGAGTATTATTTATGTGCCAATGATACAAGCATGACATTTCTTTCCCCACTCCTTACCCACTCTACATCGTAATCCTATTCTAATACTCTCATTGGTGACAGAAGGGGAACAAATGGAGCAGCAAGATATTATAGTGTGTTATTTAGTCCATCCTGCATACAGTGTCATGAAATAAAAACAAAAGTATTCAAGTATTCACAGCAAGATGCTGGGGTACATTTTTTGGACTGACAATTTTGTATACTCGGCAAGGGAACACAAAGTCATCTACTAAAATGTGTACAGAACTTGGAGCCTATCTGTTGTCAAGTACGTGATGGGCAACTTCAGAGATGGACAATCACAAGTATCTGACAACTGAGCTGTGAGCTCAAGTAGAGCCCAGTCAACATCTGAGTGTTACAGTCACGTTCCAACATTTGTCATGTAGGCTGCACTGATTTGGATAGCATAGCTCCAGGCTGCTTGCAGGATATCTCTATAGTTGATTTCTAAAGGTACACACATGGGATACTGCATGGCATCACCAAGTGGCACAAAGCTGCTGTCCGCACCGGAACATAGGATGGCAGCAAACATTGTACGCCACTGCACCAATGTCTCTGTTGTTCTGCAAGTCAGCAAGTGAACCAGCCCAAACCATTGTCATGAGGTGCTTGTTCACCTTCCTACTTCATCTGCAGCCTTCCCCATTGAAAATCCAGGGCCTTTTATGCTCCTGACTGAAGTAGCACCATGCAGGACACAAGGGAGGGCAGACTACCATCGATATTAGGGGAAATGCAAATGGGTGCTAAACTGAGGTTCAATCAATCCTGATAGGATTTGATTTGGAATGTTATTATTTGTTGCAATGTTGTAACAGTCAGCTACAGTGATGATAGGTTGGCACAACAGGTAATGCTACAGCCTCACAGGTTTGACACGGTGTACTGTCTGTTTGTGTGGAGTTTGCACATTCTCCCCATGACCATGCTCCTTTTATCTGGCTACTCTGCTTTTCTCTCACATGCCAAAGATGTGTGGCTTGGCCGCTATAAATATCCGAGAGGACTCTCCCGACGCCGGGGCAAAACCACCCGGTGAGAACGGCCAGGAACATCGAGCCTCCGTAGAGGCAATTGCGGTGGCCTCAATAGGCCTGACTTTGGGGTGAACTTGGGGTGGGGACTGGACTTTGTGCCTTCCCCCACAGTGGTATCCACTGTGGGGGGATGATTTTTTTGTCTAATGTAATCCTGTAAGTCTGTGTCCAAGATGGCTGCCGTGAAGAGAGAGTGGACGCTGGCGCGCTTTGGCTGCCGCTGCTCTCTCTTCACATTGTGTTTTTGATTTTCTGTTTTTGGACTGAATTCTGTTTTTAATTTGTGTATCTGTGATGTCTTTATTACTTATTTTATTCTGATTATATGTTTTTATTCCTATTAATCTATGTAAGGTGTCCTTGAGATGTCTGAAAGGCGCCCATTAAATAAAATTTATTATTATTATTATTATTATAAATTACCCCTTAGTCTAGTTGTGGGAAAAGAATTATAGGAGTATAGCGGGGACTCGCAGGAGTCCAGCTAAAAATCTAAGTGGACACAGGTTGTGTGCTTGAGTCGTGTTTTAATCGGTCAGTTGCAGCTCCCTACTCCTCCAATGGGCACGGGCATTGCCCGACCTTAAATACCCCTAAAGGTCAACCCTGTGACCTGCGCCTCCCACACTGAAACACCTAACTCCTCCCTCCAGAGCCGAAGGTTTGCTCTGCCAGTGGCCGAACACCAGGTGCGTCACATGACCACCCCCCCCCCCCCAGAACTAGAGGCACCGAAAAGGATGGGACACCGAATGAGGCGGCCAGATCGTGTAGATACGTCCCCTCGCACAGGGGACTTGCCCGGTCCGGAATAATTCAAGGGGACCCGGGACTGCGGGTGCCCGCGATGGGGAGGTTGAGCCACCTGTACCGGCTCGCTCAGGTCCAGATGGGCTGGCTTTAAACGAGCCACGGATACAGTTTCCTGCCGGCCCCCCATATTCAAGACGAATGTCATGTGCCCATGCCGCAGCACCCGAAAGGGACCTTCATAAGGGTGCTGCAAGGGCAACCTGTGGGCATCATGGCGCAGAAAGACGTACGGGCAATCCACCAACGCTGGTGGCACATGGGATGGGGCCACCCCATGACAAGACATTGGGACGGGAGTCAGGGTGCCAACCCTCTCCCGCAAGTGCACCAACACAGATGATGGCGGTTCCTGGGACCCATAAGCGGCCGGGACCAACTCCCCAGGGAAGGTGAGCGGAGCGCCATACACTAATTCTGCCGAGGACGATGACAAATCCTCCTTGGGGGAGACCGAATCCCCAGCAAAACGCATGTCAACTCATCCATCCATTCAGGGCCCGTGAGGGGAGTCTTCAGGGCGGCCTTCAGGTGGTGGTGGAACCGCTCCACCAACCCATTCAACTGGGGACGGTACGCTGTCGGATGGTGCAGCTGCGTCCCCAGCAGGCGGGACATTGCGGACCACAGTTCAGAAGTGAACTGGGCACACCAGTCCGATGTGATGTCCAGAGGAACCCCGAAGCGGGCCTCCCAATTAGCCACGAGGGCATGAGCGCACGACCGGGCGGAAGTGTCCATTAGCGGGAAAGCCTCCGGCCACCACGTAAAATGGTCCACCACCGTCAGCAGGTGCGAATCACGCCAAGACGGAGGCAGTGGCCCCACGATGTCCACGTGCATGCGGTCGAACCGCCGGCGTGGCACCGTAAAATCTTGTACCTTAGACGTTTGGCACGGAATGCACGCCCAGGCCCAGCATCTGACTTGCTTCCACAGCCTGTGCCATATAAACCTCGCGGCCACCTTTCAATTGTGACCCGGATAGACGAGTGAGACAGCCCGTGGATGACATCGAACACGCGACAGCGCCAGGCCACCAGAACAACAGGCCGTTGCTGGCGCACCCAGTATAGGGGGGTGATAATGGCCGTCTTCGGGACATTCTCCGCTCACACGGGGACCTGGTTATATTCCCGGACTACGTCGATTTTGGAAAAGAACTTTGCCCCGGCCAGATGAGATGAGAAATCTTGTAGGTAGGGAATGGGGTAACGATCAGCGATTGTCGCCTCGTTCAGGCGGCGGAAGCATCCAGCCCCCGGAGTCCTTCGGCATCATGTGCAGCGGGGAGGCCCATGGGCTGTTGGAGTGTCGGACGATGCCCATGGACTCCATTTTCCAAAGGTCCGCCCTCGCTATCAGAAGCTTGTCGCGGGCCAGCCTGCGGATGCGGGTGTGGAGTGGTAGACCCGATGTAAGAATATGGTGCATGACACCATGTCACGGGTTGGTCGAGTCGAACTTCAGGGTCACATTGTCCGGAAACTCGGCCAGTATCTGTGCATATATATTGTCCACCGCCATCACTGGGATGTGGATTAGCGCGGCGGACGCAGTAGGGCGCAAAGAGATCTTCTCCAACGTTGAAGCACGGACAAGGCGTTGTCCTCTCACGTCCACCAGGAGGGATTACTCCCGCAAGAAATCTGCGCCCAGCAACGGCTGGGCCACGTCCGCAACAATGAATGGCCAAGTGAAGTGGCACGCACCAAATATGACCGGGATAGTGCGGACACCATAAGTGCAGATGGCACTGCCGTTCGCAGCGGTTAAGAGGGGGGGGGTGGGGCTTACCAGCATGCATATCCACTCTGGAGGGGAGCAAAATGCTCCACCAAGAACCTGAGCCCCGAGCCCCAGTCCCAGACATACAGGCGATGGATCCTGCCGGCCACCGCGGTGACAATCGGTGGCCGGAAATGGCATTTCCCGGAAACGAACATGGCTGCCGACATTGGTGGGCTGCTGCTGAATCCGAGGGGGAAGGAAAAGGAGCAAGAAAGAAGAGGGAGGGAAAGGAAATGAGGAGGGGGGGGGGGGGTGGAGGAGAGGAAAGAGAGAGAGAGTGGAAAGAAAAATAACGTGAGAAGAGGGTGGAAAGAGAATGAATACAACTTCCTATAGTTACAATTGACAAAATGTAGGGAAACCTGAGATGCTACAAATTTTATCCATAGTTTGTGCAAAACAAGCTGTCAAGCAACAAAATGCACATATCTCCCATTGAAGAAGTGACCAATACATAGAAATGCATTGTTCCTCGCATTTGTCCACATAATGACAATGTTATTATCACCATGTTCCAAATCTGTAGTTGTATTTTTCTCTGAGGATCCCCATACTGAAATGAGAAACCAAGCAACCAGTTTCTCATTGAGGTCCAAATAAGAGGATTGCTCCCTCAACATAAGAAACGAAAAATGCTGGAGTAACTCAGCGAGTCCGGAAGCATCTCCGGAGTACACATATAAGTGATTTCAGGTCGGGAGAAGGGTCTCAACCTGAAACGTCACCTATCTGTGTTCTGCAGCGATGCTGCCTGACCTGTTGGGTTACTGCAGCACTTAGCATCTTTTCATAGGAAACCAGCATCTGCAGTTTCGCCTAGCTCCTTCAACACGGTAGACAAATAAATATGGTTGCCTAGCAACTACATATCTGCCACTCTGCACTGTTTAAGCAGACCTTGCACATCCTCTGTTTACTCTCCCATCGTACACTCGCCAAGTTGAATGCTCCAAAACTCCACCAATGGGAGAAAATACATCTAAAAGAGGTCCAAATCTTTAGCTGTTGGTGCATCTTTCCTTATGCCATTCAACACCGATGACATCGTTGACCAAAAAAGGACCAAAATAACAATGAATATAGAAAATTATGATCTATTTAAATTACACCCATGCGATGGATTGGGTATGGAAAGGGGATAGAAACATAGAAAATAGGTGCAGGAGTATGTCATTTGGCCCTTCGAGCCAGCACCGCCATTCAATATAATCATGGCGGATCATCCAAAATCAATACCCCGTTCCGGCTTTTTATCCCTTGATTCCTTTAACCCTAAGAGCTAAATCTAACTCTTTCTTGAAATCCAGTGAATTGGCCTCCACTGCCTTCTGTGGCAGAGAATTCCACAGATCCACAACTCAGGGTGAAAAAGTATTTCCTCATCTCAGTCCTAAATGGCCTTCTCCTTATTCTTAAACTGTGACCCCTGATTCTGGACTCCACCAACATCGCAAACATTTTTCCTGCATCAATTCTTGTCCAATCCTCTAAGAAATTTATATGTTTCTATAAGATTCCCTATCATCCTTCTAAATTCCAGCGAATACAAGCCCAGCCGAACCATTATTTCATTATGTCAGTCCCGCCATCCCGGGAATTAACCTTGTGAACCTGTGCTGCACTCCCTCAATAGCAATAATGTCCTTCCTAAAATTAGGAGACCAAAATTGCACACAATACTCCAGGTACGGCCTCACCAGGGCCGTTTACAACTGCAGTAGGACCTCCTTGCTCCTAAACTCAAATCCTCTGCTGCTAAACTCAAATCCTCTGCTCCTAAACTCAAATGGTAGTGTAGGAGGTAGATTCCATTATGCCAGTGAATGCAAATTCTGTTGCGCAACATTGAAATAAGGACATCAGTGAGAGCTCCAAAATGGTAATCTTAGTTCAAGGTTAGACAGGAATAAGTCACAGTCCCTCAAACCTTCTCCACCATGTAACCTTGAATCTGCATTCCTGCATACGTCTGGTAACTGTTCACGAGCTTCAAATCAGTATTGCACTCTGATCAATGTCTTGATCTGCCTTTTCTTCGTATTTATCTCATCGTTTGCATGCTCTTACTAATCTGATCTACAGTTTGATTCATACCACATTGCGTAGCACAAATCACTTTGGGCCCAAAGCGATCCTTGCTGCATGGAAATATTGACATGGAACAGGATCAAGCTTCACATAGTAGTTATCAAGAAGGAACTGCAGATGCTGGAAGATCGAAGGTACACAAAAATGCTGGCGAAACTCAGCGGGTGCAGCAGCATCTATGGAGCGACGGAAATAGGCGACGATGAAGAAGGGTTTCGGCCCGAAACGTCGCCTATTTCCTTTGCTCCATAGATGCTGCTGCACCCGCTGAGTTTCTCCAGCATTTTTGTGTACCTTCACATAGTAGTTATTTTTTTCTGAAATTCTGTGAGGAAATTATCTCAAATAATTATATCTTCATTATTATGGAGATGAAAACAGCATGCTGGTGAGTCTTTACCATGGTTAACCCGCAATTTTAAATGGATTAAAAAATAACCCTTGCCATAAATCTGCATATAAATACACAAGTGTCTGTCACTTGCAAGTAGCATAATAACTATCACAGATGTGGTGCAAGTAAACTGATAGTTAGAATTCAACTATTAATTGGTTTTCCTGAATCTTTTGTTATCTTCTGGAGTTTATTTAATGTTGCAGTCACCGGTTATGCAACAATACATACAGACCACCACGTAATACACTAATTCTTACTCTGCAAGGCAACATGCTGTTTTTAATCACATACTATTCTTTTTAACAATGTGAGTGCTTTTGGTTGCACTTCAGTCACCTGCCCTCCTACAGCTCCACTGCCTCACTTACATTTTCATTTGGCATCCAATTTGCTTGATTTGTGCTGTCATATTTCATAAATCTTTCATTCCGTAATAGAAGTCCATCCACCATTCCACTGCTGACTGATCAAGTAAATCCAAGTTATTTTGAACTTTGGGCCATTGATGGATGTCATTTACTATTGCTCCCGGATGGATATCATTTTGTCCCTTTTCCACCCAATGTCTTGCATTTTCTGGTCCTTTTGCTTTTTATTTTATTTTTTTAATCACTTTTGACAAACCATCTTATTAAATGTTTTCTTATATGATTGCCAAACAAATCTGAGCTAGCTTTTTTTTTAGTTTCCCTGATGGTCACAACTAGAAAATGGGTGTTCTTTTGGGAATAATGATCAGAATCAGCCTTACAGCCTTAATCAAGTTCATTGATCTTCAGCTTAGCATCTGAGCCGCAAATAAATAAATCTTGTACAAGACTACATTTTTTTTTTACCCCTCTCCATTTACAAAACCAGATTTTAGTTTTTTTTTAATATAACAGATTTAATTAAAAAAAGAACCATGAATGGGAATTTAAAACAAGAGCTGTTAGTACCAGGCCAGGTCAGTTTCACCAGTAAGTATGCAGATGAGAGGAAGAGCAGAGCAGAAAACCCGACAAAATGCTGGAGCAACTCAGCAAGTCAGGCATATTGATGGAGGACATGTATAGGTGATGCTGCATCTGAATAAAGATCCCAAAGTGTAACATCACCGATTTAGATTCTCCAGAGATGCTGCCTGACCTGTTGAGCTACTCCAGCACTTTATGCCTTTTGTATATAAACCAGCATCTGCAGTCCCTTGTGTCTTAAAAAAAGGCTGTGTTTCTGGGAGTGACTGCCTCCACTGTATAAAAAGAAGACAGGCATAAGTGGAGTGGCCAACTTTGGGTGCATCCTTGTTTAGGTTTGACTATGCCCGTGGTGCAATGCTGCAAATTAAGGTAAGTGCTGAGGCTTTGGCATGAGATGCTGCAGTGAAGGGGTAAGGTAGTTACACACTAGTTCCTCTTTAGACTCTGTGCAGTGAAAATGGTAGTTAGAGCAAAGGTATGTTTCTCTTGTAGGTTGTGAGAGATCAGGGACACTTCCAGTATCTCTGGGGATTCCACCTGTGGGGCGTGCAACCCTGCTCCTGTTCCTGACAGGCCACATTAAGGAACAGGAGCTCAACATACCGAATATCTTCTGCGAGACTGAGAGATTCATAAGAGTTTCAATGAGGTGTCACACAAAAGTGATAGGAGACATTAGCTAAGAGAAGAGACGCGAGTGTCTGTCGCCGCTAATGGACCAGGATTTTGTATTGCCGCCCTGGTGGCAGTGTCCAGGATATTTCAGAGTGGCTGCTGAACATTCTGAATGGGGGGGGGGGGGTAGCAGCTGGATGTAGTTGTACACATTGGCACAAAATGACAAAGGTAGGGAATGGGATGAGGTACTGTGGAGTGAATATAGAGTTAGACAAAAAGTTGGAATAGAAGAATCTGAAGGTAGCAATCATTGGATTACACCTAATGCCACATGCTAGCGAGTGCAGAAATAGGAGGATAGGACTGATGAATGAACGACTGAAGAGTTGGTGCAGGAGTCAGCGATTCAGAATGTTGGGCCATTGGGGTCTATTCTGGACCCAAGAACCCTGTGAAAGAGGAACGGTTGCACCAGAACTGGAGGGCATCCTGGCAGGCAGGTATCGAAGTATATTTCTCCTCTGTTTTTTTGGAGGAGAAAGCCATAAACATCAGGGAAGTTGGAAAACTTAATGGGGATGTCTTGGGATAATCCATATTACAATAAAGGTGCTGGATGTCTTAGAACACATCAAGGTAAATACAACTCCAGGGATCAGATATATCCAAGATATATTCCCCAGGCCGAGATATACGAACTGGAAGGGGACTAATCTTGTGCCTTTCAGAAGGGCTATAAAGAAAACGCTGGGATCCAGAGACCAGTAAGCCTATCATTTGTATTAAGGAAGTTAATGGAAAGGATTCAGATATATAAGATATACAGTACATGCATTTGGAAAGACAAGGGTCAAATAAGGATGGTCAGCATGGTTTAGCACGTGGCAAATTGCATCTGACAAATTTGATTACGTTTCTTTTGAAGAAGTAACCAAGAAGGTTAAAGAGCCCAGGGCAACACCTTTGATAAGTTTCTGCATGGTAGGCAGTTTTGAAAGGTTAGATGGCACTGCATTCAGGGAGAGACAGCTAATTGGATAGGGAATCAGCTTAGGATAGGAAGCAGAAGATGGTGGTGGAAAATGTGTTGCCAAATTGGAGGCTTGGAACCAGTGGTATGCCGTTAAAGGTCAGTGCTAAGTCGATTATTTTTTGTCATCTATGTCAATTATTTGAATGAGAATGTTTAAGGCATGACCAGCAAGTTTGCAGATGACACCAAAATTGCTGGTGTTGTAAATAGTGAAATTGGTCACCAGAATTACAGGGATCTCGATCAGCTGGGCCAAGGATCAGATGTGAAGTGTTGTATTTGGAAAGTCAGGCCAGGTCAGGATTTTCACAGTGAATGGCAGAGTTATGGCGAGGGTTGTACAGCAGATAGATTCACAAGTACGAGTACATCATTCTCTGAAAGTGGAGTCACAGGTAGATAAGGTGATGAAGGTTACTTTTGACACACTGGTCCTCATTAGTCAGGGAATTGAGTATAGAAGACACACAAACTGCAGAGCAAAACACCGAGTGCTGGAGGAACTCAGTTGGTTAGGAGGCACCTGTGAAGGGAATGGACAAATGGTGCTTCTCCAGAGAAGAAGATGGGACATTATGTTATAAGTCCACAAGATATTGGTGTGGCCACACTTGGAGCATCATGTTCAGTTGTGGTCAACCCACTACAGGAAATATGCCACTAAGCTGGAAAGAGTGCAAAAACATTTATGAGGATGTTGCCAGAACTCGAGGTACTGACCTATTGGGAGAGGTTATGCAAGATAGGACTTCATTCCTTGAACCACAGAAGGGTAAGGAGTGATCTTATAGAGGTGTATACAGGTGAGGCACAGTTAGGGATGAATGCAGTCTTTTTCGCAGGTTAGGGGAAACAACTAGAGGGATAAGGGGAGAGGGAGAATATTTGCTGCTGCACAGTGGCGCAGTGGTAGAGCTGCTGCTTCACAGCGTCAGAGACCCAGGTTTCAACCTGACTATGGGTGCTGTTTGTGCAATATTTATATGTTCCCCCTGTTACCGCGTGGGTTTTTTCTAGGCTATCAGGATTTCTACCAAATTCCAAAGACAAGCAGGTTTGTAGGTGAATTGACTTCTGTAAATTGTGCCGAGGGTGCAAGATAGAACTAGTGCACAGGTGATAGTTGGTCGGCACGGATAGAGTGGGTATAAAGGCCTGTTTCCATGCTGTATCTCGAACCTAAACTAAACTAAGGAAACATAGGGGTCAATGTTTCATACAGGGAATGGTGGTTAATGGAGGAAGATGTCAGTGGAAGTTGGTGAGGCAGGTTCAATAGCACTTCAGTTATTTGGACATGCTTGGATAGAAACGGGATATGGGCCAGAGGTGGGCAAATTGGAGTAATTTAGATGGGCCTTTTTGTCAGCAAAGATGAGAAGTGCTGAAGTGCCTGTTTCTGTGCTGTATGAATCAATGATTTGTATGTGTGTTTGAATTGTCCCATCTCATCTTTGGATCAATTGGTCATTAATGCATCTGCCTGTATTTCTTTGCTAATACATTTACATTTAACCCCACTTCCAAAGACAAAGACAAAGAAAAATAATCCAATCATGTTCATTAGCAAGTTAATTTAGATTTATTTTTAAATACTGGCAATGACATGAATTATACACCTCATTACATCAACATAATATATTTGTATGATGCTCCGTAATATAATTGTGATATTGCAATGCAGAAATTCCTATCCCTAACACAAACTAAAATTTAATGCACAGGTTTATTATTTTAAAATCACATTTACAGCCAAATTATTAGTTTTAATGCTAAAGTGAGCTTTTGTTTTAATCTAATTGAAGTAGCACATTGGTGCAGTAGCTAATGCTGCTGCCGCACAGTTCCAGCTATCGGCTTCCACCCTGACCTTAGGTAAAAGACTGTGCAATTTCTTGTTTCTCTCCGTGACTGCGTTGGTTTCCCCTGATGCTCCAGTTTCCTCCCACACCCTGAAGATGTGCTATTTGTTGGGTTAAATGACAGCTGAAAAAATTACTCCTTGTGTAGGTGTTTGGCAGAAGGACTTAATGAGCTTGTGAGATGGAATCGTTTTCTGGGAGGTAAGTGGTGAAATAGAGCATTGAACAGGAAAAGGCCCTTCACCGCACAATGCTTGTGCCGACAGTGATGCCAATCTAAACTAATCCTATTTGGCTACATCCCTTCAATTCCCTGCCTTTGTGTGGCAGTCAAAGGCCTCTTAAACTATTCAATCAGGTCTGCTTCCATCACCACCCCGAACATTGCGTTGCAGGAGCAATAAAACTTGCTGTACAGGTCTCCTTTAAATCTTAGAAAGAAGAAACTGCAGATGGTGGTTTACAAAATATGACAAAGTGCTGCAGTAAGCCAGTGGGTCAGACAGCATCTCTGGAAAACATGGACAGGTGATGTTTCAGATCAGGATCCTTCTCAAGACTGATTGTTGGGGGGAGAAAGAAAGCTGGAAGAAAGAAGGGGCAGGAAAACGTCTGGCTGGTAATAGGCTGATACAGGTGAGGAGAGGTTTCTGGTTGGCAGATAGTTAATTGGTTGGTTCTCCCCTCCCCCCCCCCCCCTTCTGCAACCAGTCTGAAGAAGAAGGATCCTGACCCAAAACATCACCTAAGCATGTTCAAAACATCACCTAAGCATGTTCTCCAGAGATGCTGCCTGACATGCTGAGTTACCCCAGCATTTTTTTTCCCTTTAAATGTTGTCCTTCTCCCCTTTAATACCTGCAGCATTCATCATTTTGTCCCAGGGGAAACAAATCTGACAATCTAAATGACCCGTTGCTTCACAGAATCTTGTATATTTCTATGGTCATCCCCTCTGATTCCTACACTCCAAAGGAAACAAGCCTCGTTTATCCAACAAACCACCTACATTTTTGTCCAATCATCTCACCTATATACAATGCAAACAAAATATTACAGCACTGATCCCTATGGAATAACACTGGTCGCTTACCTCCAGTCAGAATACTTCCAACGCAACCGTCTGTCTTCGATAGCCAAGCTAATTTTTAATCTAATTTATCACGCTTCCAAGGAAATTTGCAACCTGCTCTTCTGGATCAGCACAGAATGAGGCTCCATGGAGGCTACATAAACCCCCAAATAATCAATTGGAATTAGGAGAATAAATATGACGGACATTACAGACAGCTGCAAGGCTAAGAGGGATGTCACAGTAGGGAATTTTAACCTCCCTTGTATAAACTGGGATTGTCATAGTACCAAGGGTTTTAATGGGGTGGAATTTGTCAAGTGTATTTAGGAATGTTTCCTCAGGCAATACAAAGGAGAGGACAAAGCTCGACCTAAACTGGAAGGAATTAGGCAAGGGTTTTGGCCTGAAACATTGCCTATCTCCTTCGCTCCATAGATGCTGCTGCACCCGCTGAGTTTCTCCAGCATTTTTTTGTGTACCTAGGCAAGACAAGTGACTGAAGTGTCAGTGGGCAAATCTTTTGGGATCAATTACCACAGTTCCATTTGTTTTTAAATAATTATGGGTAAGGACAGGGCTAGTTCACAAGTTACATTTTAAAGTGGGGAAAGGCTCACACTGATGATATTGAACAGAAATTTTCAAAAGCTGAATAGAGTAGATAATTTCCAGGCATAGGCATGTCTTGAAAGTGGACTGTTTTAAGAAGTGCAACAGTGAGTTTTCAAGATATGCACATTCCTGCTCGAGTGAAGGACAAAGCAAGAAGGAATAAGAAACCCTGGATGATGAGAGAAATTGAAGCACTGCTCTGGATAATGGGAGACATGGGTCAAGTATAGACAGCCGAGGTCAAGCGCTTCCTTCAAGGGCTATCGGGGTTTGAGGAGCAGTGTAAAGGAGGAAATCAGGAGGACACAAAGGCACTTCTGACATATAAGAGCAAGAAGAATGCACAGAGATGTTATGTATATTAAGGGAAAATAACAATGAGAAGGATAATAGGCCCCCTCAGAAATCAAAGTGGTCATCCATGTGTGGAGCTGCAGGACAAGGTGAATGACAAGGTGAATAATTAAGGGCAGCCTGTATTACAGTCAAGGTGGTGTTGGATGTCCAAATATGTGTGGAGGTAGAAATATTTTCCAGGCCTGATCAGATATATTGACAGACTCTGGGAAGCTAGCGAAGAAGTTTGAGATACATGAATCATTGTTAGATGCTGGTGGGGAGACAATAGGGTGATAGAAGGGTGACTGAAGGGTGACTGAAGACAGAAGGGTGGCTAACATGTGCCTCTATTTAAGGACCATGAAGAAAACCCTGGGAACTGTAGACCAGCCACTGAAAGGAAATGACATGATATGGCTGAAAGGCACGAGAAAAGAAAGCTGAAATGTAAAATGAACTGCAAAGAGTGGGAAAGAAAGCATAGGAATTGATGGCCGATTGGAAATCAGGAATTTCCAAAAGATGCATAAATGGAAAAAAAGTGCATGGTTATTCATTCAGGAAGATATGAAAGCCAATAAATATCCTGCACTGTATTTGATAAAGGAGGAGGAAGAGAATGGTGAATAACAAGATATAAACATTGTGAAATGATATTTTAGAAATATCTGGGGAGACAGGTAATCGATAGAGTTGCTGCAGGGTTGAAGGAAGGACAGAAAACTGACACCTGAAGTTGGAGAAAGCATATTGTTACATTGGAAAGAAAAGAGTCTAATTTACAGACTGTATTTTTCCTGTTGCTGAAAATTATAAGGAGATAACAAAATGTATTGCGCCATCTGTGATCTAGTATAAAACGATGCTATAAAATTAAATACAAAGATAAGGAATTGCGAGGATCTAGTGATCAATTATTGAAGGCTCCAGAACTAATGATGTAAAGGGATGATAAATGCTTGCTTGTTATGATTCCTGCAAGGTACCTCTCAATGGAACCAGAGCATTGCAGCCCCAACAAACAAGAGGCATTGGCCCAGTTACCTGGGCAACGAAGGTAAGACAACAAAATAAACCATCAATGTTTTGAGTTGGGAATAGCATGTGGTGTTTGGAAGGGGGAGAGAGATAGCCCTGCAGGGAAAGAGAAACATAAAAAATGCAAGGCAACAACAAAACTGAGTGACCAGGTGTAATGCAGAGGTGGAGTTAAAGGATCAGGTTATGGGTTACAGAATACATTAGACAGGACAAGTTGAAGACCCTTGAAACAACAGGACTTTAAGAAGTCATACCCAAGATCATAGGAGATGTGGGGAGAAAAATAACAAAACATAGAAGTGACTGGACAATAGTCTTAATATGAAAAGCAGTATTTTTAAAATAATTTGCCATTGTTTCAGGAGAACCGGTAAAACACAATATAAACAAGATTGCCTCAAATTGTCCTGCAGCCCATTTACTTAAATACTTCCCCATCTCCCCACGACACTGGTCACGGTACAAATAAGTACCATCTACAGGTGTGAGTGTTACTTCATTTCAAATTACAGCTGCAGCTTTTAAAATAACAATGGAGAAATCAGCATTCAGGTAATGGGAAGCACAAGTGCTGGTGTGCAATTATAATATTTACCATCGGGTACATATTCTCATTTCTGAATCATCATTTGTAAGATTTTCTGTGATTCTGAGAGCATCAGCATTCACACTGTGTAAACGTGGTTGTCGTTTGTTAGCTGGAAGCAGCATGGGGTTTGTGCTAATAAAATGCCTGGAGGATGAAATTCCAAGAATATTGCTGCATCAAGTCAAAATGATCATGATCAAAAGAATTTAAAAAACAAAATCATTGACATTCCTTGATTGGAACATATTTCAAAATCAGTTGAGCAATTGAGACCAGATTAAATACAATTTGAAAATATATTTAATTAGTTCCAGACATCTTCAGTTTTTATGTTATAAAAAGGAAGTGGTGCATAGCCAGTGTGTAGCTTTGAAGTGATGTTGGCTTTTGTTTCTGTGCTCTTTCCTCTATGCTTTTTCTCAAAATGCAAGGGAGAATGAAACTTCAGGGCAGAGATTTACGTCAAGAGGTGAAAGATTTAAAAACGATATTGGTCATAAGGTCAAAAGTGAAAGGATCTGAATTAGGCCATTCAGCCTATCAAGTCTACTCCGCCATTTAATCGTGGCTGATCTATCTACCCCTCTTAACCCCACTCTCCTGCCTTCTCCCCATAATCCCTGACACCCGTACTATTTAAGAATCTCTCTATCTTAGCCTTAAAAATATCTATTGATGGCCCCCACAGCTTTCTGTGGCAATGAATTCCACAGATTCACCACCCTCTGATTAAAGAAATTCCTCCTCATCATTCTAAAGGTACGTCCTTTAATTCTGAGGTGATGACCTCCAGTCCTAGACTCTCCCACTAGTGGAAACATCCTCTCCACATCCACTCTATCCAAGCCTTTCACTATTCGAATAGTTTGAATAATTTACCCACTCATCCTTCTAACATCCAGCGAGTACAGGCCCACTGCCATCATATGTTAATCCACTCATTCCTGGGATCATTCTTGTAAACCTCCTCTGGACCCTCCCCAGAGCCAGCACATCCTTCCTCAGATATGGTGAACAAAATTGCTCACAATACTCCAAATGCAGCCTAATCAGCACCTTATAAAGCCTCAGCATCACATCTGTTTTTGTAATCTAGCCCTCTTGAATCAAATGCTTACGTTTACGGGAAGCCTTACGTTTGCCTTCCTTACCACTGATTCAACTTGCAAATTAACTGAGAATCCTGCACCAGCACTCCCAAGTTCTTTTGCACCTCTGATTTCTGGATGTTCTCCCCATTAAGAAAATAATCATCTACACTATTATTCCTACTACCAAAATGCATGCATGCACACTTTGCTGCACTATATTCCATCTGCCGCTTCTCTGCCCACTCTCCCAACCTACCCAAATTCTTCTGCATAATCCCTGCTTTCTGTACACTACCTGACCCTCCACCTATTTCCGTATCATCTGCATCCCTAGAGATTGGCACAATTACAATATTTAAAATACATTTAAATTAGTGTCAATGACATTCATGAATAGGAAAGGTTTAGAGGGGTATGAACCAAATGCAGGCAAAAGGGACTTGTTGGGATAGACCTCTCGTCAGCATGGACAAACTGGACCAAAGGGCCTGTTTCTGTGCCATATGACACCATCACTAGTCAAAATGTTTGATATTTTATCCTCCAGGCACTTTACTCAAATATATTCCACAAGACTATGGAACATAGTATCCGAAAGGTCAACCACACAATAATTAAACTTGCAGTTCATCTAATGCTGTTAGAAAAATCAATGCCAGATCTAACAACAGCATCATGAACAACTGTCACCTTTTTTGCTGAATTGTTATCCATACCTCCAAAGTCTCCATACTTAAAATTCATGTACAGTTTCTTATTCACAAACTGTGTTTCAGATGAAAGACTGGTTTAAGTAAGTTTGTCGGAAAGTGATACTTGTAATCAATTTTTTATTTGGATTTTAAAATTTCATGAGAATGCAGAGTCCGGGCCAGCTCCGTGTGCGTGCAGCTGCAGAGAATTTATCCGCCGGTACAGTCTCTCTCCCCCCCCCCCCCCCCGTCTCCAACTCACATCTGTCCCCTCTATCTGCCCCCTGACAAATACAAACTTGATAAAAGACAAAAAAATTGGACCCAAACTATATTCACTGTATCTACAGCTCTTTGTTCAATTTTTATGTATAGCATTTGACCTTTGACAAATCCCATGATTCCTTGCGTATTTCAGAATACCAAACTCGCTTATTTGCTGTGCTGTTTTGGTAATGAGCCAGCCCAGCTTAAAAAAATTACCCTGCCTTATCATAAGTAACTATCTAATGTTTTGTGGGTAGCTTTCCAAAAGGAATATGGTTAATTTAAAATACTCAGCTTTTAATGATTGGGTGAAAACCAAGATACAGGGAAACAAAACATACACACGGATATTCACTAATCCCAGACCAAAGTAAGTGATGCAACAGACACATGGACTTAGATTTTGTAAGCAGTGGTTTAAGCAATATTGCACAATGTCAGCCAAAGTATCCTTATCCTGAGATGATCCTCCTGGCAAATGCCCAGAGGAAATAAATGAATGAGTGCTTGGCAGCAGCTAAGAAATATTCTTTAATGGCCAGGTATACCTGATATGGTAGCGGGCTGTGAAGGCCAGACACAACCATGAACATCAGACAAATTACCTAACTATACTTGGTACTTATTTATAATTTTAGGCAGGGCTGCAGAAGAGGTATGTGGTGTCTGAATGAAAACTTCAAAACAAAATCATTTGAGAGTAAAATGTGAAGTGACATACATTATGCGTAATTTTTGTTTTAACATTAGAAGCATGAAATAACTAAAATCTTTGCTGCCAGTTTATTGCGTGCACCTTTAAATATGTGTAATGTGGTGTGAGGCTCCTCAGATCAACTTAAAAAATTATATAAGAAGATATTTTCATGAAAAGCACAATCAGGCCACATCAGTTCAACTCTTTAGTAATGATGATTGGAGGATTTGTCACTGCACACTGTAAAGGAGCAATAAGGCAGGAGTTTCAAGATTTCCATGCAAAACTACTTGCAGCAAAGGTTATTGTCAGTTTCTCGTGTAACCGCAATTTTAAACTCCCAATATTATTATAGCTGCAAAATCCAGGTGAGGATAACCTGATTTTCATGGAGACTGGCAAAGTTGTAAATATAGCGATGTTACAATACTTACCTTCAGTGGCGCTGGAGATCTGCCACTGGCCGTGTGCGTGACTTTGGCGCCTTTGAGGGGGGGGCGGGATTAAAATATTGTTTTGTACTGCCTATCGGAGGCGGACTTCCTCGGGCTGCTAAGCTGCTGAAGAATAATCGATCCGCCTCCCATTCGCACTATATTTTTAAAATAAATAAATAAATAGATTTTTTTTAAATCGCTGGACAATTTAATATTTGGATTAAAATAATAAGTGACTTTGAACACCCGCAATGCCTACAATGTGACAGATCGCAAGAACGGGATGAAACAGAGTGTAAGTCGTCTATCTATATTACTAAAAGTCTGTTCTGACCGGTTTTGGCTTTCTGTGCTGAGATTTCCGAGAGTATGCCGCCAGCTATGGCCGTCATTTTTGGCCACCTCGCTCAGAGCCCCCCTCCGCCGCATGTGTGCCGAGAATTTTTCCCGTCGATGAAAATTGACAGAGATATTAATGTTTTTACAAAATTCCCCATTCTCTCTGCTGCCTCTGCTGGAGGGAGGGGGAGGGACTATAAAACCAGGAAGTGGTGTGCCTCAATCAGTCTCTGCAAGTGGTGTGCCTCAATCAGTCTCTGCAAATGGTGTGCCTCAATCAGAGCTCTGAATGACACTGACAAATGTCTACAGCACTGTGAGTACCCTTAATTTGGTTTGAAAATGAAAATATGGTTAGAGGTAAAAAAAGCACTGCCTGCAAATGGTTGTTTGAGTTTGGGTTGAAGTAAAAAGGCACTCTCTCTCCCCCCCCCCCCCCTTCCTCTCCTCTCCCCCTCTCCTCCTCTCCCCCTCTCCTTTCCCCCCCCTCTCCTCTCCCCCCTCTCTCCTCTCCCCCCCTCTCTCCTCTCCCCCCTCTCTCCTCTCCCCCCTCTCTCCTCTCCCCCCCTCTCTCCTCTCCCCCCCCCTCTCTCCTCTCCCCGCCCTCTCTCCTCTCCCCCCCTCTCCTCCCCCCCCCCCATCTCCACTCCCATCCCCTCCTCCCCCTCCTCTCTCTCGCTCCCCTCTTCTTCTCCCCCTCCTCCCCTCCATCCCCTCCCCCACCGTCCCTCCCCTAAACCCCCCTCCCCTCCACACACCCCTACCCCCTTCCCTCCAACCTCCCTCCCCCTCCCTGCTCCCCACCTCTCCCCTGCCCCTCATCTCACCCCCCTCTCAGCACTCCCCCTCTCTCCTCCCCCCCCCTCTCTCCCCCTCCTCCCCTCCATTAGCGTGAGTGCGGGGGGGGGGGTAGTTAGTGTGTGACGCTGCACGCCGGCTCCCCCCCCACAACCGCACGTTGGGGGAACAGACCCAACGGGTCTGCACTTGGTCTAGTTTTACATATAATCTTGTTTCTTGGGATGGCTTTAATCTAATTTTTCATTGCGAAAATGTGATTTGGGCCCCATACGAACCGGCAGTGTTTTTCCTGCCGATATAGGGTTCAAATTCACCTCAAATGCAACGTTCCAATCGATCGTGTTCCAGAAGCAAGATGATTAAAATGCCCTTTTGTTTTTTAGATAAGTCGTCTAAATTGTCTATATTTTGTGTTATTCTCTCTCTCTCCATGAAAATGATTTTTAAACTAAATATTCACAACAGTTTGAGTCACATGTATTGTGCAAAAAACAATTAATTAATTATATTTTGGGTGGATGTTTCTAGATTAATCTATGGGAATTAAACATTAAATTCCTTCCATCTGGGATATAAATTCATGACAGTGAGATTTAAAAATCATGTTATATTGTGATTTAAAAATCATGTTATATTGTGAATTCTTGTGAAGAAATTGAATCTACAGGACATTGTTAATGGGAAAGTAGTGGCCAGAAAGTCATGCATGGTTTGAAGAGGAAAAACTTGTAGTTTACAATGCCAAAATTGAAAAGTTGAGGAAAAACAAGGTGTACAGAGTTGCTTATTGGTTACAATCTGAGGAGTATGATGATGCTACTGATTATGATATGCCAATGTACCAGCTAGCAACTGATCTTCTCCATAAAGACTTGGTCTATTGCTAGAAATTGTAATTTATTTACCTATCTGTTATGGACGTACAGCATATTATACAATAATATTAAAGTTCTGATCTTGAGAATATCACATTGACTTTTCAAGGCAGTCTGGGTGTTTATTACTATTTCCGTCACAACGGTCAATTTTGTAATTAGCTACAATTAGGTGATTAACTAATTATATGCTTTAATTTCAGGTTATCCAAGTAAGATGTTTTATATTTGTTTCAGAATGCGTCAATCTATAATAACTGAAAATTTCATTCAGTTCTCTTAATTTTTAAGAAAGTTATGGGCTTTTGACTGCCTTCGATCACAGCTTTTGTGCTAAGTCAATGGAAAAGCTATAGGGAACAAGATGCTAATGTCCGAGTATGAAAATGGCCATAACTTTTTTAATATTGAAGATATGAAAGTGAATTAGGTGTCAAATTAAACTTCTTTTTATGTACCTGATGGGATAAATTGCAGACTTGATTTTTTAAATCTCAAAATTTTGTAACATTGCTAGTAAATACCATTAGAATGGTGTATATCCAATTGACAGTAGCAGGAAGGTAATCCATGGCTGTGCAATTGTAATGTTAGCTTTATTATAACATTTGGCAGAAATAAATTAAAATTAAAAAGTATAAAGACAGAAGGAGCAGGAATAGATCATATTGCCCCCAAGTCTGTGCTATCTGTCAATGAAGATACACAAAAAAGCTGGAGAAACTCAGCGGGTGCAGCAGCATCTATGGAGCGAAGGAAATAGGCAATGTTTCAGGCCGAAACCCTTCTTCAGTCTGAAGAAGGGTTTCGGCCCGAAACGTTGCCTATTTCCTTCGCTCCATAGATGTTGCTGCACCCGCTGAGTTTCTCCAGCTTTTTTGTGCACCTTTGATTTTCCAGCATCTGCAGTTCCTTCTTAAAAACTATCTGTCAATTAAATCATTAATAATCTAATCTTGGCCTCACCATCATCCTGCTCACTCTAATTACTCTCAAGTCCTCAGCAGACTAAAACCTCACCTGGAAAAGGTTACATTAGTCAGCTTCCCTGGCTCTCTGGGGTGGTCCAAAACTCACAATCCTCATGGATACAAAATTCTATCTTACATGATGACCTATTGTTCTGAAACCATTCCTCTTTTTATTTTTACAATTTTTCATCGATAAAGATCCACTTCATAATTTACCTAAAAATGTTATATGTTTCACTATCATTTCATTCTTTTAAACTCAAGTACAGGCCTGATCTGCTTTGTCATCCTGCAAAGCCAACCATCTCATCCCACGAATCAATTTAGTGAACTTCTCCAAATTGACACAAATGCAGGGATATCCCTCCTTAAAAAGAACTAAGTTGTATACACTGCTTCTGAGGATAGTCTGGAGGGTCCTGACCTGAAATGTCACCCATTCATTCTTTCCAGAGATGTTGCCTGTCCCGCTGAGTTACTCCAGCATTTTGTGTCTATCTTCAGCATCTGTAGTTCCTTCCTATACAATGCTTCTGGTGTGATTTTGCCAACTCCCTCTATAGTTCTAGCATGATTTAATGAGATGCAACATAGCCTGGTATGGCGATTCAATGCACAGAAATACAAGAGGCAACAGAGAGTGGTTGAATCGACCTGGTCCATCCTGGACACAGCCCTCTCCACCATCAAAAGCATTTACATGAGGTACTGCCTCAAGATGGTGGCATCTACACTATTATCAAGGCTCCCCACCATCCAGGTACTGCCCTCTACTCGGTTCTACCATTGGGCAGGAGATGCAGAAGCTTGAAATTCCACACTACCAGCTTCAAGAATAATTACTTTTCTATGACCATCAAGTTTTTGAACTGACCTATAGAAACCTAATCCTAACTCAGCAAAGGAACATTACGGGCTACCTCTGGTAACACCATGGAGTTGTTTTCTAATTGTTTTATACTAATGTCTTGTTTTTGAACAGTCTTTTTCTTTTCACTGTCTTACAGAATTTGTAATATATGTATAATGTGTTTAATTTGTGTTGTGCGAGTTCAAGTGCTCGTGATGCTGCTACAAGCAATACTTTCATTGTTCCTGTGTACTTTGGTACTTGTGCATATGACAACAAACTAAACTTGATTTGACTCTGCAACTTCCTCGCAACAAGCTTTTTTCATCTTAATATCAACAGCGAATGTGACTACCAAATACCCAGTCCCTCACCCAAATCTGAAATATCCATTCAAATTAGTTAAAATTCTGACACTGATGTCTCTGGCACCCGAGGAGTTACAGATTTTCAACCCAAAATCAACTTATTTTTCTCAACTCTATTTTCTAAGGGTCAGGCAATTCTCTATACTGGACTACAACCCCATTATTCAGGAGCCACTTGAAACATGAACTGATTATGTTGCAGACTATGTTCAGTTTATTGGTGTGACCTTCCTCAGTGAGGGAAACAAATTGAATTTCTTCTTGGTGAGCGCCAAAGAGCAGTGCAGCTGTAAATAACTAAAAAAGTTAAAATAAAAATAAATGGTAGTTATTAGTTTTGTTTCTGTTCTATTGAACTTTGGTCAGTTGCCATGTATTTGGCAGACATACATCCTCTTGTGCTGAATGGCTTCCAAGGTCATTCATTTTGGAATCAACCATATCGTATGAGTGATGTCACAGTAATGTCACACCAGGCCAGGAAATGTGGTTATCATGATACAAGGTAATTATTTAAGGTTTACTCAATTGACAAAGATTGAATAGGAAAGGTTCAGAGGGATGTGGGCCAAGTGCAGGCAAGTGGGACTGACCTAGATGGGGCATCATAGTCAATACAGACATGTTGGGCCGAATGGCCTGTTTCCATGCTGTATGACTATGACTATTTAAATTCTCCTTTTTTCTGCAGTGTAACTATACTCCCATCTCCAGATTAGTTATCTGGATGCTAAAAGATGAATCATTGTGCAGCCAAACCACTGTGAACCACTGTATTCAGATTTGGGCATTACATCTCATACAGATATGTCGGACAGATATTGCTAAACTAAACTAAAGATATTACAGCTTTGGAAGTCAGAGTATTTTTTTGGCACCAAGATTTAAAAAAAAATGATTTAATGGATCTAGTTCATAAATTTGGTTTGCACTCACTTATTTAGTTGACTTGAAGGAGTTTTAATTATGAAATGTAAATGAGATTCATAGAATCATAATGGCATAAAATACTATTCAGTTTATGAAGACAACATTGGCTTTCTGTCAAGTAATCTGATCTTTCATGTGCACTGCAGGCCTGCAAATTATTTCCCTGGTTGTCCCATTCTCGTTTGAACGTTTTGATTGACTCCTCTTGCAAGCAGCATGTTCTAAATCATAAATTAAAAAATATTCCTTGCATCCTCCCTTGTCTATTTTGCCTACAACTTTAAATTTGGACTCATGGCCATTTAAAGTATTTACTAATGTGAATGGTATCTCTCTACTGACCTTACCAACGTAATGTTATTCTTTTGCAAATTTCCCAAATATCCTTTTAACCGTCCTTGATCCAATGAGAACACTTGCCGCTTCTCCACCCAAACCTAGAATTTGAGAACTTTCATCTCTTGAACCATGTGACAAATCTTTTCTTCACCTTCTTAGAGAGCTTCACATTTTCTTCAAGATGTAGTGACCAGAACATGATCCAATACTCCTGTCGTCATATAGCCAGTTTTATCACCACCCTGCATTTGTTCTTCATGCATCTCATTAACCAAGCCCAGGATATGTCGAAGATAGCCACAAAATGCTGAAGTAACTCAGCGGGTTAGGCAGCATCTGGAGAAAGGGAATAGGTGTCATTTCGGGTCGAAACCCTTCTTCGGACTTCTCTTTCCAAGGCATTCTACTTAAAAAAAATTATCCTCCTCTCTCCGATGAATAGTGCCTACTTTGAAGAATTTCTCTCCCTCCGACGGACCTCAAGTTATGCTATATGTCAGCACCTATCTGCTCAACGTGTTTTTGGGCTGACACATACACAATCACATGTACAGACAATAGAAGAGGGTCATTTAGAATATATATCACCTTGTTCTTTCTGTCAAATTATAACATGTTGATTTTTTTAACTAATATCTGCCATTTATGCATCCTGCTTGCCTATCTAGATCCAATTATCATCTTTCTGCTGTCTACACACCTCCAAAATATGGTGTCAGCTGTAAATATACAACTTTTACCCTGCAGGTATCAATTCAAATTATTAATATTTGCAAAAAATGTGATCCCTGACAAATACAAGCTGCCTAATGTCCAATCTAATGAACAACAGTTAATTATAACTCCCTGCTTTTTATTCATAACTAGACCAGGTGCGGACCTGTTGGGCTCGTCCCCAAGGGCAATATTCCACCACTGACCCATATTCCCAACTGCACAGGCGCGGCTGAGGAGTTCTCGTTGTGACGCCAGAGATCCCCGTTGTGACGTGAGTCACGGCAACCATCCCCTAACTGCGCCTCGCCATCCCTCTTCCTACCCCTATCCTCCTCCATCCCCCCTCATTACCCAGCACTCCCTCCCCCTCCTCTGCACCCTCCCTCTATGTGCACAATAATAATCTTCCTCCACTGACAACCCAATAGTCAATGTTCCTCCTGCCCAACAACTATTTACTTTGCCTCAATGAGAAGCATGGGCATAATAATAAAACACATCCTATTTTGCATTTTCTCATGTCCTCATCACAAAGAAAGCTCATCAATGCCTCATTTCTTTCAGATATTGAGGTGATTCAGTACGTCGCCAAATACTCTTTCAAACGTCTACAGGTCTATAGTAAAGTGCATGTGGATTGATTACATCATGGCCTGGTTTGGCAACTAGAAGCCCAGGAACCAAGGTGGCTGCAGGAAGGGGTGGGTATTGCCAGGGGCATCAGAGGTGTTGACCTCCCCACCAAAGAGATCTACAGGAAGCACCGACATATATGCAGCCACTGTAAAGGGTCCACACACCATGCTCTCATCTCACAGCGAAGATAGCCCAAAAACTGTCACTTTCAACAACAGCTTCCAGGCATTTGAACCACATTGCACAACACTAACCAAAATCCTACCTCACCAACAAGCTATAATATTTGATTTGATTGCACTACATACTTAGGTTTTTGCATTATTATAATCTGATTACCAAGTGTTAATGATAATTAATTTAAACAATATGATAGAATGTTATTGATCCCAGGAGTGAAATTGATCTGCCTAAAGTCATAAAAATAGAAATTACATTAAAACCTGTGTAGATTGGTTTATGCATGAAAGCCAATCATAGTAGAATAGCATCACTAACCCCACCCTACTGTATGATTCATACTAACACCCACTTCCTATACTGGTCAGTCTTGGAAGCGGTCACGATGTACTAACAACCAACGACCTGCTGTACTGTTATAATATTAGTACTGATTAAAGATGATCTTGAACTTCAGATTGTGAACTTTGAATATTTACAACATGAAATTAAAGTTACAAGTGGAAAAGCTTGGGGGATGTGCAAAGATTGATTATTGAATTATTTATTATTGCACATTTAAGATATTGCATTAATGGGCCTATAAAGCTTCAACGTAAAATGTTAATTGTTCCGTTATGGCAATAAGACACCAGCCTCTTGACCTCGGAGCAAGCCATTTACCCCACTGGAGTCTCTGGCAGTTTTCAGAACAATCCTCTCAATTCCATTTCCCCATCGCCCATCTTCCCACTAACAATCTGCTGATACTGTTTCCACTCACCTCCAGGGGCAATTTATAGTAGCTCACTACCTTAACAATCAGCATGTTTTGGGGTTTTGAAGTATTGGCAGCTCAGAATATGAAGAAAATTAGCATGTGCATTAACACTAGCAAGAATAACCCAAAAAACACTGGTATAAGATTCTGCCAATTGTATCTTGATTTAATTTTCAACATTATACAAGACCTGATTTTTTTATTCCATCTGGGAAAACTGCAATTCACTAATATATTCTTTGCAGATTGAAAATATATATTTTCTTATAGGTCCATATCTTGTTAGTACATTCCTTGCAGAACAAATTGATACATTGCATGTGGCTTGAATTTTTTTTGCACTTAACAATATTTCAGTTCATCACGTATCTGGCCTCATGACCCTTGCAACCGGCAAGCTGAATCGGGTCCTGCTTGAATACATTCTCTTCAATGCACATCATCTTAATTGGCCATCATGTTCTGTTCCTCCATTATTACATGTTCATAGTATTTCCAGAAGATCGTGGTCGTCTTTTTAACAGCCAGTTTATGCTCAGTGTTTTTGTGGCTATAACTCGGTGGATGTTATGAATGAATTAGTGTTTCATTGATGGAAAGATACAGCCTGGAAACAAGCCCTTCAGGCCACCAGGTCTATGCTGACTATTGATCACCCATTCTCACTAGTTCTACTTCATCCCATTTTCTCATCCACCCGTCAAACTAGGACCAGAGGCCAAATCCGCATATGTTGGTGACCTGGTGGAAATGTACATCATCATAATCATAATCAAACTTTATTAGCCAAGTATGTTTTGCAACATATGACAAATGTAATTTGCCATACAGTGATCATACCATTAAAAAGTAAAACACACAAAATATATTTTAACATAAACATCCACCACAGTGACTCCTCAACATTCCTCACTGTGATGGAAGGCAAAAAAAAGTTCAATCTCTTCCCTTCTTTGTTCTCCCATGGTGGGGGGCCTCGAGCCTCCCGTTGATGGGGAGGTCTTGGCTCCCGTCACCAGCGGCGTTTTGGGCCCTCTGCGTTCGGGGCGATCAAGCTCCTGCATTGGAGGGGAATCTCAGCACCCTCGGAGCCGAGCAATCGGACCCCGGGTTGAAGCTGGTCGAACCTTATGCGTTGTTTGGAGCTCCCGACGGTTCCCGAGACAGAGAGCTCCGCGATGTTGAAATTCGCATGCCGTGGTTGGAGCGTCGATCCCAAGCAAGGGATCGGCTCCGATGGTAAGTCCATGAAGGCAAAAAGACAAAAAGACAGACTATTAGTGAGGCTGCCATCATGCGGCACCCCCTGATGGTGGAGAACATGCCAGGGAGAACATGCAAACTCCACACCATCAGCTCCAGGTTCAGAATCGAACCCAGGTCACTGGCGCTGAGACAACAGCTCAACCAGCTGTGTCACCCTTTACTTGATGTGTTAATCCACTCTGACATAAAGCACCAGCACATCAAGCCTGAGCTCACGCACACTTCCAGTTCAAGCTAACATTTTATCTTGCATATAAATGATTTCATTTCTCTTATATTCTCAAATTACTCAACAGAGAATATTATTTTTAGAGCAGCAAGTTGTCACAGCAGTTAATTTAAGTACCAGGGATCAAACCCCACCTCGGAAGCCACCTGTGGGGAACATATTCGCTCTGTGTCTGTATGGGATGTACACAAGTATGAGGTTCCACACCACCAGGTTCAGGAACATCGACATTCCGACAACCATCAAATTCTTGAACCAACCTACACAACCCGAATCCTATCTCAACAAGAGAATGCCGCCTGCTCAACCATGAAGCTGCATACTAATTGTTTTTGCACTAATACCATACTTTTGCACAGTGCTTTTCTTTACACTTTCTTGTATAATTTGACCTGTGTGTTGTTTGATGCCATCTGCCCTTAATGCAGTTGCACGCAAGATTTTCCATTTTACCTGTACCTCACCATAATTGTGCAAGTGACAGTAAACTGTAATTGACGCCTCTGAGACTGGCTGGCATTTTAATTTGGCAATGCAAGTCCCCCCCCCCCCCCCCCCAGGAACATTAAGAACCAAAAAAAAAAATCAAAAAGCAACTGAGGGGTATGAGAGATGTATGAGAGAGGACATGGGAAATAGAGGGTGCAAGGAAAATGAATGGGAGAATGGCGCTGAAGGAATTGTTTTCTTGGGAGCTGCCTGTTGTGCCAGATGACCTTTCCTTATGTGCATATAATTCTGCAAACTTTGTATTTTATTTATAATACCCACTTTATTCCCCAGAAGTAACATGGTGTGCTATCAGTAGATCCAGGTCTGCTCAAGGTTGATGTCCATTTTTAACATTGGTTTTACATTCCATTTAGCTCTAGTCTGGAGCATTTAGCACTTGAATCAATTTAGACTCCCTCTTACTCTGCATTCTCACTAAATCCTTTCCTTCATCACTCACAACTGCAGTAACACAATTACATGGGGTGACCAAAGCAAAGAACATTTTTAGGCATGATGATAGTTTCATTAGTACATTATATAAACCTTGCCGCCCGATTTAGAATTAAATGACATATCAGGTCATATTTTTGTGCCCTTGTCAACTCCCAAGTTCCTGCCTGGCACCATTCCATTCCTAGAACTATGGCTAATAACTTGTTCACAAAAAATATACTGTGTAACAAGTAATTCTGCAAAAGTAAAGTAAGATAACCAGAGCAGGCTCAACTCGGTGCTTATGGGTATTCCTGCAACAGTCGTCATTTTCCAAGACTGCTAGAATTCAAATTAAATCCAATTTACCCATCCTCACTCATCCAGGGGCACTGACGTCAACCGTGTCAGCTCTGTTGTGGCAAACCAGCTCAACATCTACAGGGATCAAATAGAGCAACTTTCTGAACAATTTAACTTTGGACGTGCCATATTTTAATTATATCAATGATCAAAATGGCAAAAATCCAACCTGGAGCAAAATTATTAACCCATTTCTGGTCCCAAGAATTCTTTTATACATTTTCATAATTTGTTATATTAAAATCCTGCCTTTTTTTGAAGCAAAAGCAACCCCCATTTAATATTACACCATGATGCTCAGCAGATGAATAAATGGAACCAAAAATTACTAAATGGGTCCCCAATAATTACATTGCTTATTGAACATCTGTTTTTGTACAGATGAGGGTGACAATAATATACCATCTCTAAATTGAAATACCTTTTATTTACCACTGCATACAGTTAGCACATTAATGGAGTCATACAATTAATATTTTGCAGTAATCCCCTTTCTAGCTTGTCACCCCCATAATGAAGATATCTACCTGGTTTTAGGCAAAGCGGCAGATGAATCTGCACATATCACAGTTCAGAAAAGAAAATCAGTGAAATCTCTTGGCAAAAACTAAGCTTTGTACTCTTTCTTACACTTTCTAGACTCCCTATAGGAACTAGGCCAGATCCTGCACAGTGATGAGTGTCTTTTGAAACAAATTGTACCCATTACATGGAAGAAAATAAATCATAGATGATCTAATTAACCCTGTCTAAATGAGGAATCAAAACACGTAAGTATGTCAATACTTTTGACATTCAGAAACATTGGAAACAAAGGGTGGTGGTACAGTTGCACAGATGAAAGCACCAGATATCTGGGTTCAACCCTGATCTCGGGAGCTGTTTGTGTGGAGTTTGCACATTCTCCCTATGACCGTGTGGGTTTCCAGCAGTTTCCTTCCACGTCAGGTGAACAGGTTAATTGGACTCTAAATTGTTCCTAATACGTAGGGAGTGATGCAAAAGTAAGATAACATAGAACCAATGTGAAGGAGTGATTGATGGTCGGTGTGGACACACCGAGCAGAATGGCATGTTCTAAAACCTAAAGCAAAAAACCTTCCCAAATACTGCACTCTTCTCTGAATTGCATTCCATTTGTTGGTTATCTGTCGAACAGACCTTTAATATCTTATTACATTTTACTGCTTTCTTCCTCAAATCTGATTTTTGTGTCATTTGTCTAAGTCTAAATAAAAATAAAAAATAAAAATCCAGAACTATTAAAAGCACTTAAAACATAATCTATTAAAAACTTTTTTAAAAAAGATTCCTTTATCACTGTCCACCTTCAAAATTAATGGAGATTTCCAAGACCACCCTTGGGCAGAATGAATGGATTTCCGACTGTTAGTGAGGAGTTGCCACAACTTTCAGATAAGTGCGATGTTGAAGCACAGTTGGCAAAAACATCCAGTGAATATCTGGCAGCTAGTTCAAAACTACCATATTTGTTTGCTGCCTCTTGCAGGGGCAAATGCCAGTAGTTTTGCATAAGACTGTCATTCTTACCAAACAAAATCTGAACCAGTCAGAAAATGTCCCAAGCAATCACACTTCCAGGAAATAGCACTCTTTTCAGTCACTCACGTTCAATGGTAGAATACGATTTAAAGATATTTTGAAATAAACAGGAGGAATTTACACCCTCATTTCATCATACCACACTCCAGAGGAAAGTACGAGTAGTTAGTGTATGAATATGCTGTAGAACTGATGGAGAGGTTGATGTGCTGGCCTGTCAAACAGCATCATGTCCTCACAATCAGTGAAGGCAAAGACTACAAGGAGTGTAGTTACACTGCTTGCCAGGAACAGGATGTCAGAGGAGTAGTAAAACAAAATTATAGAATACAATAACAGAAACAAGACATGAAGAGTGTGTCACCTACATGGAGAGTGACAGCCAAAGGTATGAGCCAAACACAGGCAGGTGGGACTATTGTAGATGGGGCTTGTTGGTCGGTGTGGGCAAGTTGCATCGAAGGGCCTGTTTCCACACCATTTGATTCTTTGTTGGATAGTTACAGAAAAGGAATCGAAAAAGCGGGTGAATATTAAAGTGAGAACTGATATTAAGCTGTCTGCACAGCAATGTACACAGTACTGTAATAAAGCAGAGGAACTAGAGCCAACAATATACTGGCTGGAACCAAATACAATAAACTCCTCAAAGATTTTGTTCAGAAAGATCATGCATGGCATCAAATATTACAAAGTATAACAAATTATACAAAGACAGAAGAAAAAAGGGAAACCAGAATAGCTACAACTATTTGAGATGCCTTGGAAGGCCATCATTTCTTGATTAGCACAAATGTCAGAGGTTATGGGGTGAAGGCAGGAGAATGGGGTTAGAAGGGAGAGATAAATCAGCCATGATTGAATGGTGGAGTAAACTTGATGGGCCAAATGACCTAATTCTGCTCCTATCACTTATGATCTTTTGATCATTAGTAAGAATCAAATACACAGGACAAGATGTTCTGTGTATTTGATTCTTACTAATGATCAAAAAAAAGATCATTAGTAAGAATCAAAACCTCTCAAGAAATGGTTCTGCAGTTGAAAAGTCTTCTTAAACTCATAAAGCACAGTGGAAGTCAACAAATTTTGTGCTGGAATATATTATGCTGTGCCCAGTCCAGGGTAATGATTACATTCAATGGGCCTTGCACACTTAATGTATATCAGAGACTTTATTCTGAAGCTAACTGGCAAATTCAGTACAGTCCTGGGTTGTGGTTGTAGGGATGGTGGGCACGATTGAGGTGTCAGAAGGATTCAGCCTATCGTCAGGGAGAGGAGAGACAAAAATATACTTTCATTGTTATCTGGGATCCAATCATGGCATGCAGAACAAATCAAATGGGTTGAACAGAGGCTTCTGCGATGATGGGCAATCTCAGGAGGAAGGCCAGATGGATCAAATAGGCACTTGTGACCGAGCATGATTGTGGATGCTTCATCCTAATCTTTGACATGACGAACTTGGGTTTCACCAGGGTGCCAAAGTGCTGCAGTGGTAGAGGTACAGCACTAGCGACTTGGGTTTGATCATTCTCCCTGTGACAATACAGGGTTTCCTCTGGGTGCTCTAGTTTCCTCCAAAGATATACAGGTTTGTAGATTAATTGGCTTTGGTAAAATTGTAAATTGTCCCCAGTGTGTAGGATAGTGCTAATGTATTGGGTGATTGCTGATAGGCGCTGTGGGCCGAAGGGACTGTATCCGCACTGCATTTCTAAATCAAAAGAAGGGGATGCTCCTTCTAATGGGATGTTCTTCACATTAACTGTATAATTATCCACCATAGTTCATTACGAGAACGGTGGTAGCATAGCAAAGCATTAATCTGACCCATGAGGTGAGGGATTTCTTAACTCTGTCTATTGCTTGCTATTTAGTATACATGCTGTCCTGTGTTGCAGGTCCTCCAGACATGTTCTCACTATTTAGACGAGGGAATTAAACGTGTTTTTGATTTTTTTTGTCTTTGGATCGAATTCTGTTTTTAATTTGTGTATTGGTGATGTCTTTATTATTTATTTTATTCCGATTATATGTTTTATTATTCTTGTTAATCTCTGTAAGGTGTCCTTGAGACTTTTGAAAGGCGCCCACAAATAAAATTTATTGTTATTATTATTATTAACATGTCCAAGTTTGCGGATGACACAAAACTGGGTGGCAGTGTGAGCTGCGAGGAGGATGCTATGAGGCTGCAGGGTGAATTGGATAGGTTGGGTGAGTGGGCAGATGCATGGCAGATGCAATTTAATGTGGATAAATGCGAGGTTATCCACTTTGGTGGCAGGAGCAGGAAAGCAGATTATTACCTGAATAGTGGTTGAATTCTTAATTAGAAAAAGGGGAAGTGCAACAAGACCTGGGTGTCCTTGTGCATCAGTTATTGAAAGTAAGCATGCAGGTACAGCAGGCAGTGAAGAAAGTTAATGGCATGTTGGCCTTCGTTGCGAGAGGATTTAAGTTTAGGAGCAAGGAGGTTCTACTGCAGTTGTACAAGGCCCTGGTGAGACCGCACCTGGAGTATTGTGTGCAATTTTGGTTCCTAATTTGAGGAAGGACATTGAGGGAGTGCAGCGTAGGTTCACCAGATTAATTCCCGGGATGGCGGGACTGATATATGATGAAATAATGGGTCGACAGGGCTTGTATTCACTGGAATTTAGAAGGATGAGAGGACACCTTACAGAAACAGATAAAATAATTAAAGGATTGGACAGGCTAGATGCAGGAAAAATGTTCCCGATGTTCAGGGTGTCGAGAACCAGCATCACAGTTTAAGAATAAGGAGAAGGCCATTTAGGAATGAGATGAGGGAAAACTTTTTCACCCAGAGAGTTGTGAATTTGTGGAATTCTCAGCCACAGAAGGCAGTTGAGGCCAATTCTCTGGATGTTTTCAAGAGAGAGTGAATTAGCTCTTAGGGCTAAAGGAATCAAGGGATATGGGGGGAAAAGCAGGAATGGGGTACTGATTTTAGATGATCAGCCATGATCATATTGAATGGCAGTGCTGGCTCGAAGGGCCGAATGGCCTACTCCTGCACCTATGTTTCCAAGTTTCTATTAGACATCCTCTGTGCTGTTTCCAAAATGTCGTTCCGCCATCCTCAGTGAACTAGATTCAATCCCTTAACTTGTAGCTAATGAGAGTTTTGCCAAGTCACAGTTAAAGGCTAAGCTGGCCTATTTTTCTGTAGCTGATAAATGTCCACAGTGCCTCATGGATGTCTCATCTGAAGCTGTCCTATTTATCATGTGTCTAGCACATGCAGCATGAAAGTATGCCACCATGTTTCCAGAACAACTGCAAGAGTGTCCCTTCGACCAATTCCAGCGCAGGAAGATTCATCTGCAACAGGTAGATCGGTGAAGAAAAAGTTCAAAACATAGAAACATAGAAAATAGATGCAGGAGGCCATTTAGCCCTTCGAGCCAACACCGCCATTCATTGTGATCATGGCTGATTGTCCCCAATCAATAACCCGTGCCTGCCTTCTCCCCATATCCCTTGATTCCACTAGCCCCTAGAGCTCTATCTAACTCTCTCTTAAATCCATCCAGTGATTTGGCCTCCACTGCCCTCTGTGGCAGGGAATTCCACAAATTCACAACTCTGGGTGAAAACGTTTTTTCTTACCTCAGTCTTAAATGGCCTCCCCTTTATTCTAAGACTGTGGCCCCTGGTTCTGGACTCGCCCAACATTGGGAACATTTTTCCTGCATCTAGCTTGTCCAGTCCTTTTATAATTGTATATGTTTCTATAAGAACCCCCTGTAGGATATCAATGTATTAATACACTCATTGCCTGTTACAGTCAAAGTCTCTTAGCTACATCATTCTGTTTTTTATTTTGTGCCCTTCCTACTGTCAGATCTTTTCCCAAACATTATTCAACATAGAAAAGCAATGATCCTTAAGTTGATGTCCGTGTTTAGCAAGAGGTTTCCTTGCTCAGGTTTTACTCGATACCATCATACTCCACAAGATCTAACCATTACCAAGTTACTCCAGCACATAATGCTCTTTTCCACCTCAGGCCATTGAGGAAATTCAGAGTGTCTCCGAGGATCCTCCAGTGCTTCTACTCAGCGGCTGTGGAAAGCATCTTGTCCGGAAATATCACAATCTGGTTTGGGAATTGCTCTGCCCAGGACAAGAAGGCTCTGCAGTCAGCCGAACGCACTATGGGAACTTCACTCGCCCCCCTGCAGGAACTATACATCAGAAGGTGCAACTCCAGAGCCAAAAAGATCATAGGAGACCCCTTCCACCCCTGCAATGGACTGTTCCAGCTGCTACGGTCAGGCAAACGCCTCCGTTGCCATGCTGTGAGAACAGAGAGGTTGAGAATGAGTTTCTTCCCAGAGGCCATTAGGACTGTAAACTCCTCTCACCAGGGACTAACTTTACTGTACCACTCTACTGTTTTTTTTTTTTAATTGCTGTTTTTTTCCCCTTTTTCCTTCCGCCCACAATATTTAATATGTAAAAGAATATGTGATTCGGTTCCATTCTGTTTGTAGTTTGTTTGTTTGTTTGTTTGTTTGTTTTTTGCACAAGTGCGCAAGCATTGCCATTTTTCATTTCACTGCACATCTCGTATGTGTATGTGACGAATAAAATTGACTTGACTATGCAAGATTCCAGCACCTGCAGTTCCGTACCACTCCACACGATCTAAATGTTTTGAACATTCCAATGGCTATTTTATTCTCTTTGTATAAGCACTGTCTGCCCTCTCCAGTGTGTCAGAATGTACACAAGAATTGTAATGGAGATGCCTGGCAGATTATCTAAATGGAGGGATTCAATGGATGTGAATATGCCAGGCTTCTGCTTGACACATCTGGGGATAGTTCCTCCAATTTAAACATCAGTCTGAAGAGGATGTGATGTAAATTTACTGGAATGGTGTAATTTTCCCTACAATTGATGTTAGGCTCAGTGACTGCAGTTCCCTGGTTTGTCTTTGCAGTCGTTCTTAAATGCTCGTTACTCCCCCTCCAATCATGTCTAAAGATGATAAAAAATATCTCTGCAGAGCCCCTGCAATTTCTCCCCTACTTCTCACAATGTCTTAGCTACACTTGGTCATAACCTGGGGATAATGCAACTTTGTGTATTTAGCTGCCCCTTAGGTTCCCATTACATACAATACAATACAATACATTTATTTGTCATTTGGACCCCGTTGAGGTCCAAACGAAATGCCGTTTCTGCAGCCATACATACAAAACAAAAAAGACCCAAGACCCAACACGATTTACACAAACATCCTTCACAGCTTATCTTCTCCTCGCTGTGAAGGAAGGCAAAAAAAAACATATCTCTCCCCTGCACTGCACTCTCCCCCCCATTTCAGAGTCAAAGACAGAGTCAAAGCCCCCGGCGCGCGATGTTAAATGTCCCGCAGCCATTAAAGCCATGCCGGGTGATGCAAGGCCACGCACCGGGTCTTGGTGTTGGAGCCCCGGCGGGCTCTTGGTGTTGGAGCCCCGGCGGGCGCTCACAAAGTCCCGCGGCCATTCCAAGCCGCGCGGGGCGGTGATGTAGGCCCCACTCCAGGTAATCTTCAACCCCGCAACTCGGGCGGGAGAAGTCGCCGCTGCGGAAGCCCCGAAAAGTGGTCTCCCACGAGGGACCCGCGGGCTCCCGGTATTACTGTCCACAGACCTGCGGTAGGAGCTACCGAATCTCCGGGTGTCGGGTCACAGCAGCGCTCCACCACAGCTACACCCGCTCCGGACTCGGCCAGCTCCGTGATGGTGAGTAGATCCGCAGCTCCGCGACTGGAACCCCAGGTCTTCTTGTTGGAGGCCGCTCCACGTTGCAGCCCCAACGACAACGGAGACCCGACAAAGAAAAGGTCGGGTCTCCCGTGCAGGGGAAAGACCTTAAAGTTTCCCCACCCCCCCACCCCCACCCACCCCACCCCCACACACATACCCCGACAAAAAAACAATAAAAACTACATAGAACAAGACAGAAAACAATAAAAAGACAGACGGACTGCAGAGGCCACTGCTGACAAGAGTCGTGCCGCCCATCTTTCCCTTCTTACCTTAAACCTATGCCCTATGCTCCTTTACTCCCCCACTCTGTGTAAAAGACTGTGCATTCATCCCATCCATTCCCCTCATGATTTTACACACCTCTATAGGATCACCCCTCAGCCTCCTGCTCTTCTAGTAATAACATTCTACCTGCTTAATCTTTCCCTACAGCACTTTCCCTCGAATCCTGGCAACATTCTCTTAAATCTTCTCAGCACTCCTAGAATCCAAGGCGATCTTGCCAATAATATACAAAATTGGCTTGGTGCAAGGAATCAGAAAAGTGTTAGTGAAGGGAAAAACAAGACTCAGCCAGTCAAGCAGCATCCGTCGAGGAAATGGACAGATATTGCAGGTTGAGCCTTGTTTTTCAGATCAGAGGGCTGTGACCAGGAGTATGCACACACAGATTAATGCTTGGTCCACTGTAGTTCATCATCTATATTAACGATTTGAATGACACATTGTTAATATGGTTTGTAGGTTTGTGGATGGCACAAATTGGTGAAATAGTGGATGGTGAAGAAGTTAATCCAAGATTACAACAGTATCCACTGTAGATCAATTGGGAAAGTAAGCCAAGGAATGGCAAATGGAATTAAAAAATCAAGCAAGTGGGAAGCGTTGCATTTTGGGAAGCTAAACAAGGGCAGGACTTGCACAGTAATTGGTAGGCCATGGAGGGCGTTGTAGAACAGAGACAAAGGGGTGCAGATTCATAGTTTCCTTAAAGTGATGAGACCCTTAAAGACAGTATTTGGCATGCATGCCTTAATAAGGAAGGATATTGATTACAAAAGTCTGCAAATTATACTATTCAAGATGTGTTGAGACCACAGTTGTCCTGTGCACTGCGTAGTCACCTAGCTGTAGGAAAGATAGCATTAAGCTTAAAAGAGTGCAGAAAAGACTTGTTGCAAGGATGTTATCAGAACTGGAGGGCACATGTTTTTTCTCCCCTGGAGTGAAGGCAGCTGACAGGTCTCGGTGTAGAGGTTTGTAAAATCATGAGGGGCATCGATTAGATGGTGGTCACAGTCTTTTTCAAGGGCCGGCCACAGACTTAAAGTTGAGAGGGGAAAAATTTATTAGGAAACCGAGGGGCAACATTTGCATACATAGGGCGGTAGGTGTATGGTATGAGCTGCCAGAGGAAGGGACAGAGGTAGAATATATTTACAGTGTTTAAAAACATTTGGATAAGTATATGGATGGGAATGGTTGAGTGTGATATGGACCAAATACAGGCAAATGTTATTAACCCAGGTAGGCAACTTGGATGAGCTGAGCTGAAGGGCTCTAGGCCTATGTTCACAAGGAGAGTTTTGCAAGGTGAGCAGAGTGGCAGTGACTGCCATGACAGGATGAAGTCAAGTAGTGCAGCTGGTATTCTTCTGTTAAAATGTTACAGTTTTAATGTACCTGAGTGGCTTGTTAAGTCAGTGACATTGCTCCGATTTTGAAATTACATACATCAAAGCAGTTAAAGATGGCAGATGTCTTCTCTTCAAGAGCATTATTGAAGCAGATGGATTTTAAGACAATTTGGTAGTTTCATGGCCTCCAGAGACTTGGTTTTGAAAAGAAAACCAATTAAGATTATTTCATTAAATTCAATTGATTTACAGTTGTCAGGATGAGATTTGAACCTGCAACCCGATCACCTATTCCTCATGATTGCTAGTGTGATTATTTAATATTGAGAGACTGATGCAGCCCAGTTAGAATAGCATGCAAATTTCAAGGGGAACTAGCTGATCATGGAATAGATCGTGTAGATGCACAAAGTCTCTTGGCCAGAGTAGGTGAATCGAGGACCAGAGGACATAGGTTTAAGGTGAAGGGTGAAAAGAGTTAATAGGAATATGAGGAGTAACCTTTTCACACAAAGGGCGGTGGGTATATGGAACAAGCTGCCAGAGGAGGTAGTTGAGGCAAGCGTTTAAGAACAGTTAGACAGGTACGTGGAAAGGACAGGTTTCGAGGGCCACGGACCATACGGGGGCAGGTGGGACTAGTATAGCTGGGACATGTTGGCTGGTGTGGGCAAGTTGGGCTGAAGGGCCTCTTTCCACACTGTGTCACTCTAAGACTCTGTTCATCATTCTTAGTCCAAGTGGTTGCAGGTTGGGATGTGGTGTCATTGCCTTGAAGAGTAACTGTGATGTATATTGTAGAGGGTGTAGAGAGCATAGGGGATCTGCTACCGGCGGAAGGAGCAAATGTTTATTGTGGTAAAAAGATTAGGAAAGTCCAAAAGGCAATTACAGTGGCAAAGCACAACAAAATTAAGTTTTGATTTATAATCCTTAGCAGTGAAATATTTGGCATAGGGAAGCGAGGATGGGAATGCTGCCAATAAGCAAATGATAAAAACCACAAACAGCAAGAACAAAATGTCAAGAATATAAAATTATTACTTGGCTTAATTATTAACTGAAGAGACAGTCATCTGGAAGTAAGCACTGACGATGGAGCTCAGAATTAATATTTTACATAAAAAGAACCAAAATATTACACAAGTTAGAGTGGATAAACAAATATCCATCATAAAAGAAAGAAAGTGATCTACACGTACGGCATTGTGGCGCAGCGGTAGAGTTGCTGCCTTACAGCGCAGGGGACCTGGGTTCGACCCCGACTATAGTCTGTACGGAGTTTGTACGTCCCTCCCCCCCGTGACCTGTGCGGGTTTTCTCCGAGATCGGTTTCCTCCCACACTCCAAAGACATGCAGGTATGTAGGTAAATTGGCTTGGTGTATGTGTGAATTGTCCCTGGAGGGTGTAATATAGTGTTAATGTGCGGGGATGGATGGTTGGCGCGGATTCGGTTCCTGCGCTATATCTCTAAACTAAACTTAATTAAACCTCAAGAAAATTCTTTACAACCTGGAGAGAGGCAAGAATATGGAACTCACTACAACAGGGAATGATTGAGATGCATTTAAAAAAACAATGAGGACCAGTCTAGCCAAACATATGACAGCTAAGGGGTTATGCTGATAGTTAGATACAGAAAAGTGTAATATAAATGCTGGCAAAGGAGTAAGTGGATTGCTTCCATCCAATTCCATTTTCACATCACTTATTCAGTTTCTGCCTTTTTAATTACTTATTATGCAATATATAAAATTCAAGATTCCATGATGGATCTTTTATGAAATCAGTTATATTACAAACAAATCAAGCCTTTAGAAAAAATCCATAGGATTTTGTTTTAAAGAAACATGCAATTCCATTGACCTTGCAAATTCTGTCGTCCCTCCATGTCTCCTGTTAAGGTTGTTTAAAAAAAAAAACCCTTACTTTCTATCTTGAATCTAAAATGTGATCATATTAAGTGATCATATTAAGTTGGTTGATTTATCTTGTGTCCCTTTGTAGTTTCCCATTCCAATTACACTACTTTCTGATCATCCTAATTTAATGCAGTATCTGATCCTGAAGACGATTACAAATTATTAATCAACTACAAGCAGCTTCATAAAATTCCTATCTTTCCAAATCAATCATTATGATTTAAGTTCATAGATGATTAAATTTAACGATTAAATAATTTGTCATTTCCAAACAAATTCTTAAATCACAGGATACAGAAGGCACAAGTACAAAATATTTTAGCTCACAACTGAAGTCTTTGCACGTCCGAAAATCAAGATGTTCACAGGACCCTTAACCAGCTAATACCGATTGCTCCCAGCCTGTCAGGCAGCAACTGTGGAAAGAGAAACTGCTAACGTTTCAGCTCAGTGATCTTTGACCAGAAGAGTTTTAATGAAGGATCTTTGACCTAAAATGTTAATAATTTCTCTTTTACGCAGATTGCTCCTGACCCACCATTGATGGCGCATTTCCACCATTTTCTGTTTTAATTTACACTTTCACATAGTTTTAAATCAGTTTCTTTTTAGCCCCTACTTTCTATGCTACAGCTCATTATCAGCAGGGCATTGATACAATTGCCCTTAACTGTTTTACCCGAACCACACATGGATCATTTCAGGAGTTTAATGGTTCATTTTGCTTCTTAATTTCGCCGAGTGGAAGACGTTACATATTTATAACCCAACTTTACATGCAGAGCCTCTCAGTCTATTTCACCTGAAAGATCAAAAACACAGGCACGAGAGAAATTGCAGGCTCGAGACAACATCTTACCATTCTGGAATAGGGCATTTGGAAGCAGTCTCACATGACAACACCGCAGATTCTCTGGCATTGTGGAGATAGAGATTTCTCAAAAATAATTGTGCTTGTTGACAGTGCCAATGAAGTCCAGGTGCAGTCTTCCAGCAGCCAAAATGATTATTTTTATAAAATGCAGCTTAAAATGATTTGATTATTTCTTTGTAGAATAGAAAATATTGCAATCCATTAAAATAATTATCTGCACAAACAAATGGCTGACGGTTGCAACCAACTTCACAAATTGAAACTTTGGTACAATTCTGTGTCATGAACACAGCCTCATTTTAAGCTTTAATTACAAAGTTGATTGCTGAGCAACAAGAATTGTTAATTAACCAGCAAACGGGCAATAAATAAAGTGCAGCAATGCGGAACAAGGGTTTGCCTGCAGGCTTATAAACCAGCTATCATTATACCATCAATTTTAGCCTACACAACTGATTTAAATTGAGCTCTCTCATTAACCATTTTGTTTTACAACAGGTAGCACATACCTTCAATATTATCCAGAAATTGAGAACTTATTAAACGATGTGCCAAGCAGCTGCAGAATAAAGGAGTCTACTGGAAAATGAGTGTAGTCCACATACTTCAAAACTAAGCTGTATTAGAAAAACTTCCAGATTTAACATAAAAACAAGGTACACATATGTTATCTCAAATGGGTGCAGTAATACTGTCAAAGATAGCAGCCAGAGAATCAATGGTATACTAGAGATGAACTGTGGGTGTGTAATTATGTCCCTCAGTACTGACGTCAGACAGCCTCCACAAGCGTATAATAAACGTATTTGATTGATGTCTTGGGCTAAAACACTTACAGGAAAGATCTTGGGCTACCGCTGAGCTGAGTGCAAGATTATTCCTCAGTATCTATACATCTGTTTTTAAACGTATTGATCATAAAGGTTTCTGAAGTGATTTACTAACCAACCCTGCAAAACAACCACTTTTCTGATCCAGTGGCATTGTTTGGAAAATTAGTCAGAAATAACTGCTCGACAAATTAAAGACAAGATCAAATTTACAGGTTATTGGGTATATAATGGGTTTCAGAGAGACTGCTAGTCCCAAGCTGAAGTTGTATTTCCTTTCACATTTCAGTGATCTTAGTACACGGGGCAAGAAAGTAAATGCACTATTGCAGTTCATTTTAGGTTCCTGTAATGTTAGCACCACAGGAAAATTACAAACGGGATGTTCTTTACATATGGAAATGATGCCACTCTACTTGTCAGTGGGCAGGTGCTATAGACCTGCATGGGAAGGTAAACACTCCCGCCCCCACGAGTCTCGGTCAGATGGGGCTCGTCAGCCTGGGAAGGCAGTCCATCTAGGAGAGGGAAAGCTCTGATTTAAAACCTCCACTGCCTTGTGGCCAAATCCAGTCATGGAAAAGGCTCCAGGAGTAAATCTCAAGAAAATCCGGAGTCGGAGCCCCTAAGGCTCCGCCGTTGTCTACAACCTCACCCTGGCAGCTCCTGCGACGGCGCTGGTGCCGAACTGTAATGGCCCTGCTGTTCCTTTGGATCGATCAGCGACGTGGAGAGGGGGGACGTGCTGCATGGGCAACAGCTTGTCTTCCATATGACATCGCCCAGGCTTGCATTCGACCATGATGCATCACCCATAGTCAGTCATGACCGAAGCGTGCCTACTACTTGTCAAAAAGGATAATAGAGAAGGGGGAAAGATTCAGGTGGGGTGTGGAAAGGTGACAATGGGCAAGAATTCAGGAGCATTTAAACAAAACAAGATGTACCCACAAAATAGGAATTACGAACTTCAACTCCAGAAAGTGGAAACAATAGATAAAGCATCCAAAATTGAGTAGCTGTTGCGAGTACCTGGATACAGCCAAAACATGATTGGAAAACAAATATCTCAGATGTGACCTTTTGATAGAAAAATAATTGCATTTTAAATAATTGGAGACTGCAGTCCCAATCAAAGACAACTACGACAACAAAAATAAGATTTTGGAAGGGCGATTTTGCAATGCAACTTAGAAATGCTTTTGATACAAACGAAGATTAGTAAGAGATGCAAGACTTTGCTGGGTGCAGTCTACAGACCTGTTTAAAGATATTGATGGCATGGGTGATATGTAAAGTATCAAGTGGATATTCTGAAAACAAAACAATTAACAATTTTCCATCCGGGCAAAGCAAAGCAAGTTTGGCAAAAAAAAAAGCAAGACAATGCAGTGATTAAAAGCAGAGATCTGCAGGGAATCGAAGATGGGTAGTGAAGTAGGCAAAAAAAAAAAACATGTGTTGAAGTTGAGTTTGAGTTGAGTTGTTGATTGTCACATGTACCGAGGTGCAGTGAAAAGTGGAGTTTAGCATTTGATTTTAATGGATTTTGTTCTATTTAGCAGCACCCGGACATGATTATTTTTTTTGTAACTAGTCAGTCAATTTGAGAGGCCAGTAGTCTGATAGTGATGGAAGTGCCTTTGTTCTTTGAGGAAGTTAACTAGTTAACCCTGAGGACCACATGCAGATGACAAGTGACCTGCTCCTCCTTCCCCATCACTGTAGGTTTCGAGTGGCTTAGAGACACCAACTAATGTTACCATTGTAGCAAATAAATTATCTTGGAACCAGAGTTTCATTAAAACATTTAAATGAGGAATATAGCAGGTTTGGAATTTATGTCATAACCTCTTACATATTCACATCCATTGTTTGAGAGATTTGCAAATTATACTCAATTTTGACATTTAAAAAAATGTAGGATTTAATAACAGAGTGATCGTTTGATAGAACGCAAACAGTAAATGGGGAAGTTTAATGGATGTGAGAGAGGGAGAGGGCTCTGAAGGATTTGCTGGCCATGGGACAGGCTGAATAAGAGTGCCTTCTTCTTCTTGTGTTTGAGACAGCAGAGGTTATGTAACGCCCTCCAGGCGCTGTAGCCAGTTCAATGTGCTGTTGTCGAGGGCCGTGAGGTCTACACCAACACCAGGGGGGCGGAGGACAGCGCAGTCGAAAATGTCATGCTGCGCTGTTTGCTAGTCTGCTCCACACATGCAAGCTGCTGATGAACGCAGCCCCCAGCGATGCATGTACGGAGCCGTTTTGGGGCGACACACTGTTTGCGGGGCAGGTCCGAGCCGGGTGGGGCTGTGGTGTTCAGTGCAACTGTGAATTGAGGAGGTCATGAAGTCTGTTCCCAGCTGGTTCTCCATGCTCCTCGTGTGTTGAAACCGGAGCCACAGAGGGTCGCTGCGTGATGGGAGAAGGGGCGACGAGATGACAAGCGTTGAGGTCCCAGGTGCTGTGAGTCCTGGGCGAGGTGGTACAGAGGATGTTTGGCGTCCGATGGGGCCTTGCACACCAGCCTATGAGTGAAGTACTCTCTGCGAAGCTTGCGGGTGCGATACCGGCAAGCACCGGCAGAAGATCCGTCGGAGTAGGACGTATGCAGCCGGTGATGATCCGCATGGTGTCGTTGAGGATGGCGTCTAGCTTGCTGGTATGAGCGCTGCGGCATCATGCTGGGGCAACGTACACAGTGACTCTGTACATGAGTGAAAGAGCACTGGTTCGGAGAGTACATGTCCTGGCGCCCCATGACGATCCAGCCAAGCAATGCAGGAGGTTGTTCCGCGCCGAGACTTTAGCACGCAGAGCTTCAAGGTCTTGTTTGCAGGTCAGCTGCCAATCTAGTTTCACCCCAAGGTATGTAGCAAATGCGAAGGTACACAAAAATGGTGGAGAAACTCAGCGGGTGCAGCAGCATCTATGGAGCGAAGGAAATAGGCATTTCCTACATTTCCTACATGTTGTTTAAGAAGGGTTTCGGCCCGAAACCTTGCCTATTTCCTTCGCTCCATAGATGCTGCTGCACCAGCTGAGTTTCTCCAGCATTTTTGTGTACCTTCAATTTTCCAGCATCTGCAGTTCCTTCTTAAACAACATGTAGGAAATGCGTTGAGCTTCTTTGTTGTTAGGTGAAAGGCCATTGTGGAGGTTTTTGCCACACTCATTTTTTGTCTCCATGTCTTAAGGTAGCCCGCGACAAGTTCACTATCCGCCGAGAGCACATCCTCCACTTTTGACCAACTCCAGTCCGAATGCAGTGGGGCCAGGTCATCTGCGTATCCATACTGGCGAGAGATCACTGATATAGATTGAAGAGCATGGGGGCCAGTACCGAGCCTTGGTGGACTCAGTTTCTTAGGTGTCACAGTCGGCTAGATTGTCCGTCGCTGGTCTTGAGTACAAAACTGCGGTTGGCAAGGATGTTGGCAAGGAACTGCACTGTATGGCGGTCAGGAATAGTGCGAAGGAGCTTCAAGATCAGGCCCTGGTGCCACACTGTAACGTAGGCGGCGGTGAGGTCCACCAGTGTGACACCCACCTTGTGACCCTTTTTAGAGTGCCAAAAAGAGCACACGTTTTTTTTGAGGAAGTGACCAAGAGAATTAATGAGAAAGGGCATTGTTTACATAGACTGTAACATGATCGGCTTGGCCTCCAGGTTAGAATGTATGAGATACAGGGAGAGATGGCAAATTGGATACAAAATTGGCTTGATGGTTGGAGGCCAGGGGTTGTGGTGGAGGTTTTCTTTTCAGATTGGAGATGTACACCAGCAGCATGCCACAGGGATCAGTGTTGGATCCTTTATTGATTGTCATATATATTAATGATTTGGAAGAGAATGTAGGTGGAATGATCAATTGGCAGGTACAAAACTAGTAATATAGTGAATTATGAAGGTGGATGTCCAAGGCTCAAATGGATTGAGTTCAAATAGAAAGTGGGCAAGGAAATGGCAGATGGCATTGAACTCAGAGAAGTGAGAAGTGATGCGCTCGGGTAAATACACTCGCAGTGATCAGCAAAGCCCTGGGGTATGATATTGAACAGCAACACCATGGCGTACAAATACATGGTCCCATAAAAATGGTAACAGATGCACAAAGCAGTGAAAAACAGTTAGGGTATGCTTGCTTTCATTATCCAAAGCCTAGAGTATAATATTTGTGACATCTGGTTGCATTTGAACAAATCGCTAGTTAGATCATGCATGGAGTTGCATGCAATTGTGTGGTTAACACACTATGGGAAGGATATACACAAGATGGCGAAAGTGCAAAAAAGATTCACAGGAATGTTGCATGGACTGGAAGGCTTGGAGTTAACATGGGAGATTGGATAGGCTGGGCCTGCTTTCTTTGGAGTAAAAAGTGGCTGAGTGGTGATCTTAGAAGTTTGTAAAATTTTGACCATCATAGATAGGGGCTAGTTTTTTTAAATTTAGGGAATAGATTTAGGATAACATTATAATAATTTAATTATTTAGGATATTTATATCCTTCTATAGTGTGGTAATCACTTGCGCCAAGGCAACAAAAATCCAACCAAAAATTGAGAGAAGTTACTCAATGGGTTCATGAAACCCAGAAAAGTGTGCAAGATTTTCCCACTGAGCTAACCCAAGATTTTTAATGTATTGTTTTGATTTTGGGAATTATGAGAATGAATTTCTGGCCTCTAACCATACACAACGTGCCAGTATAACCTTACAAATAGCCTAACTACTTGCTACAAGATGACTATTCCTATAAACTGTCCTTTGTAATGCAAATGACCAAGGTCCTTTCATTATTAATATTTTCCAACCTTAAAGAAAGGAAATAACATCTGCTTTTCTATTTTTACCAAGCAGTTCCATCAGTCATAGGCTTGCCCATCACACAAGATTGAACAGTCAAGATTACTATGATGGACTGAGTGGAGAGGTCCTTCAAAAATGTCAATCACTCTGCATTATTTTTCTCCATGTTGAGGAGATCACATCAGGAGAAAATGAGATATTCTAATTTTGTCACATTCTTTTGTTCATTATCAGAGACCAGCAGAGGAGGACAAAGGGCTTAATTAGGAAAGGGAAAATAGATTATGAAAGAAAACTGGCAGGGAACATAAAAACTGACTGCAAAAGCTTTTATAGATATGTGAAGAGAAAAAGATTAGTTAAAACAAATGTAGGTCCCTTGCAGTCAGAAACGGGTGAATTGATCATGGGGAACAAGGACATGGCAAACCAATTGAATAACTACTTTGGTTCTGTCTTCACTAAGGAAGACATAAAAAATCTGCCGGAAATAGCAGGGGACCGGGGGTCAAATGAGATGGAGGAACTGAGTGAAATCCAGGTTAGCCGGGAAGTGGTGTTAGGTAAATTGAATGGATTAAAGGCCGATAAATCCCCAGGGCCAGATAGGCTGCCTCCCAGAGTACTTAAGGAAGTAGCCCCAGAAATAGAGGATGCATTAGTGATAATTTTTCATAACTCTTTAGATTCTGGAGTAGTTCCTGAGGATTGGAGGGTAGCTAATGTAACACCACATTTTAAAAAGGGAGGGAGAGAGAAAACGGGGAATTACAGACCAGTTAGTCTAACGTCGGTAGTGGGGAAACTGCTAGAATCAGTTATTAAAGATGGGATAGCAGCACATTTGGAAAGTGGTGAAATCATTGGACAAAGTCAGCATGGATTTATGAAGGGTAAATCATGTCTGACGAATCTTATAGAATTTTTCGAGGATGTAACTAGTAGAGTGGATAAGGGAGAACCAGTGGATGTGTTATATGGACTTTCAGAAGGCTTTCGACAAGGTCCCACATAAGAGATTAGTAACTAGCATACGGTATTGGGGGTTCAGTATTGATGTGGATAGAGAACTGGCTGGCAGACAGGAAGCAAAGAGTAGGAGTAAACGGGTCCTTTTCACAATGGCAGGCAATGACTAGTGGGGTACCACAAGGCTCAGTTCTGGGACCCCAGCTATTTACGATATATATTAATGATTTGGACGAGGGAATTGAATGCAACATCTCCAAGTTTGCAGATGACACGAAGCTGGGGGGCAGTGTTAGCTGTGAGGAGGATGCTAGGAGGCTGCAAGGTGACTTGGATAGGCTGGGTGAGTGGGCAAAAGCATGGCAGATGCAGTATAATGTGGATAAATGTGAGGTTATCCACTTTGGTGGCAAAAACAGGAAAGTATATTATTATCTGAATGATGGCCGATTAGGAAAGGGGGAGATGCAACGAGACCTGGGTGTCATGGTACACCAGTCATTAAAAGTAGGCATGCAGGTGCAGCAGGCAGTGAAGAAGGCGAATGGTATGTTAGCATTCATAGCAAAAGGATTTGAGTATAGGAGCAGGGAGGTTCTACTGCAGTTGTACAGGGTCTTGGTGAGACCACACCTGGAGTATTGCGTACAGTTTTGGTCTCCTAATCTGAGGAAATACATTCTTGCCATAGAGGGAGTACAGAGAAGGTTCACCAGACTGATTCCTGGGATGTCAGGACTTTCATATGAAGAAAGACTGGATAGACTCGGTTTGTACTCGCTAGAATTTAGAAGATTGAGGGGGATCTTATAGAAACGTACAAAATTCTTAAGGGGTTGGACAGGCTAGATGCAGGAAGATTGTTCCCGATGTTGGGGAAGTCCAGAACAAGGGGTCACAGTTTAAGGATAAAGGGGAAATCTTTTAGGACCGAGATGAGGAAAACCTTTTTCACACAGAGAGTGGTGAATCTCTGGAATTCTCTGCCGCAGAAGGTAGTTGAGGCCAGTTAATTGGCTATATTTAAGAGGGAGTTCGATGTGGCCCTTGTGGCTAAAGGGATCAGGGGGTATGGAGAGAAGGCAGGTACAGGATACTGAGTTGGATGATCAGCCATGATCATATTGAATGGTAGTGCAGGCTCGAAGGGCCGAATGGCCTACTCCTGCACCTATTTTCTATGTTTCTATGTTTCTATTTCTTGTGATCTGCATATTGCTTGAAAAAGCTGCATTTATCTACACAGCAGGAGGCATTTCATCCTCTTAGCTCCAGTGATTCAGGTGTAATCCTATCCTTGGGTGCTGTCTTTGTGGAGCACTGCAAGGAAAGAAGATTAATGGTCTTAAGGTGGTGTTTATATGCGGCCTGTAACTAAACAGCTTGATAGGCCTTTCCATTTCAGAGTCCAAGACAAGAGATGGGTCTAGATCGGCTAAGGATGGCAGGATTTTTACAGATCTGCTAAGGATGGCAGGATTACTACTAAATTTAGTAGTTTATGTCACCATCACTATGAAAATTATTTGTATTTTCCAAATTCCAGATTACCAAACAAATTTAAATTCTACAAGTGCCATGCTGAAATTTGAGTGCAGGTCTAGGTTGTCAGTCTAGTCCTCCAGATTAATAGTCCAGTAATTTAAAACACTGCACCATCAGCATTCCCCGAATATTTATTTGTAGATTTAGCTTTTGGAGTGCAGCCTCGTTGTTGTAACTAGTTTAAAAACCTTGAATTAATTCAATCTAAAGCCATAGTTTGTGACTGGCACAGAGGAAAAGAGATATCTTGGAGCATGTGTATGAAGGAACTACAGATGCTGGTTTAAACTGAAGATAGACAGAAAAAGCTGGAGTAACTCAGCGGGACAGGCAGCATCTCTTGAGAGAAGAAATGTGTGACGTTTTAGGTCGAGACCCGTCTTCAGACTTGCAGCATTTTTGTTTTACAAATCCAAAAAAGGTTGCAGGCCAGTTCAGTAAGGTGGTTAAAAGGGAATTTTGCAAATTTCCCTTTTTCTTTATTACCTACTGTAAGAGCAGGGAGGTTATGCAAGAACTGAATACAGCACTGCCTGGGCAAAAGCTAGAGTATGTAGAAATTCCCTCAGGAAGAGCAGTCCAGAAGGCAGAGAGACCATCAACAGTTTGTGATATATTTCAGGAAATGTCAGAAAAGCTGCTTCGCTTTCCCATTGTGGTTGGGTCACCTCAGATTCAGATTCAACTTTAATTGTCATTGTCAGTGTACAATACAGAGACAACAAAATGCAGTTAGCCCAGAAAATTGTGACAGCAATGGACCGGCTAGATATTGGGTAGATATACAGATATGCACAGAGATATTAGCTATGCTATTTATGATACAATAGAACTTTATTTATCCCAGGAGGGAAATTGATCTGCCAACAGACAAAGACAATTAAAACCAAGATCACAATTTTTTTGGTCAACTCATTTTCTGCTAGGGTAGAGGAGGCAAAGTAATTAAATATCTTCAAGGAGGAGGCAGATATATTTAATACTGGAGCTATAAAAAGAAGAAATAGCAGGAACTTGAAAATGAAGTGGATGATCAGGCAGCATCACATTGAATGGTGAAACAGGCTGAAAAAGGTCCAAATTGTTTACTTCTGCTCCTACTTTCACAGTTGTATTAACTGGATTTGCAAATTATTCCGTTTTGGAACTCCCCTTTAATGACGGCACACTTTAACCAGAGTGGCTTTGCATAAGCTTGCAATGTGAAAGAATAGGACAAATGTGTTTTCATGACCATGCTGCAAATCTTGTAAACCAATGAAGATCCCAGATTCCTCGGTTGAAACTAATTTGGCAGAATTCATGTTTAATCAATCGACAAATCAAAATTGAATTTGAAGAGCATCACAATCTGCACAATTTAACATATTTTATAAATCTGCATGAATTAAATGCATAAAAAGGGAAATCATGAGATTTGATTAAAATGAATGAGATTTTTTAGTTTACCACTGCTGTTTTTCTGACCCTATTATCATTTTCACAAAAGGCTTAGCAAGAAAGAATCAATTTAAAAAAAAAGTTATGTACAACTTAGTTTCACTTCCATTCAAAGTTCTGTTGGTTTTTTTTTAAATCACCCTAAACTCTTTTTAACCAGTTGTGACACAATCAAGTTTTATGCTACATTGTTGGAAACTTGTCTCATCAGTTCATTGATTCATTCCAATGACTACAATGGTCTGCTTGATGATAATTCAGGATCCCAATTTTGAACACGAGCTATAGAAATAAGAGGAAAAAAGCAAGAAGATGACAATTACGATGTTCAACCACTTTGCTTGAAATTGCTTGAGTTGTAAGCACATACCTTTCATTTATAGCCTTATAGTAGAAGATAGAGACCCAGAGGATATGCAAGAATTGAAAAACGCTGTGGATGCTGCCAGGAAAGCAGGCATTTACATTTTAGTGGAAATCCTCAGTTTATGAAAGCAGAAAGTCAAAGAAAGCAACAAAATTAAATGGACGTAGTTTCCAATCCAGGAAAACCACAGGATCCAATTCTGCTGCTACATTTATTGATTTTTTTTTAATAGGACGATGTGGCACTATTGTTGGCGAGGAACATCTACTGAATGACCACAACAGTAGACCAAGCAAAACTGCAAATATCTTCAGAGAAGGTCTCAAAAGAGATAGAAGCAAGGAAATTGAGGGCCATGGTGAATTTGACTACATTTGGGAATATTGTACCAGCTTTAGGAATTTATTACGTCACGTTGTTATGGATGATGGAACCTTAAGGCAATCAACTTAGAGGTGCTGCTTTATTAATGCACTGTATCCGTATCACAAACCAGCAGTCACAGTTTTGCACCTCACTTCAAGTGATCCATCACACCCACGTGCTTCGAGCACTGCTTCATGCTCACAACCAGGTTCTTCAATGTTTCCTGATGTTTATAACCAGATTAATTATCCCAAATCTGTTCCTCACTTGTCTAAAATACGTCAAACACAATTTTCCAAGGTGATTTAAAATGGGTTTTAACTGGTTCAGTGTTAAAATTAGCAGCAACCTCTCTTATTCAATTCTGTCACACTTGAAATAGGCTCCAATGCGCCGTTGTTATTTTTATAGCTTTAATTAATTTACAAGGCCATTTTTAGTCATTTGTGTATTTGCACTGAAATATCCCTTTCTTCCTCTGCTTTATTTAGTTCTCATTTTTCAAGCAATGGGACGTTTTTTGACAAATTCTAATAATTCACATTTTGAAATATACAGGCTAATTGTACGTTCAATCTGCGGGTGATTTATGCATTGTAAGTCATCACAGTCCTCCTCGGTTGTTTCTCTTAATTTGGAGTCATAGTAAATATAGCAATTTCTATATGATGTTCCCAAACCGGAAACCGTGGATGAACAAGGAGGTTCAGGATCTACTAAGGGCACGCAACAACGCCTTTAAATCCAGGGACACTTCTGCTTACAGTGCGGCCAGGGCGAACCTGAACAGAGGCATAAAAAAGGCCAAAGTCATCCACAGGCAAAGGGTAGAAGACCACTTCAATACCGCGGACACCAGAAGCATGTGGCAGGGTGTCAGGGACATCACTGACTACAAGAGCAGCCCCGCCTGCCCCAACGGTGATATCACACTGGCCAACGAACTAAACACCTTCTTTGCCCGGTTCGATACTGGCAACACCACCAGGTGTGGAATAACCCCGGCCATAGCGGAGGGACAGGCCTTAACACTGAGCACTCAGGAGGTACAGTGCGCTCTGCGTAGGATCAATCCACGCAAGGCTGCAGGCCCGGATGGTGTACAGGGAAGAGTATTAAAGGACTGTGCTGGACAGCTGGCGGAGGTATTCACGAGAATCTTCAATCTCTCTCTATCTCTGGCAACGGTCCCCAAGTGCCTGAAAACAGCCACCATAGTGCCGGTGCCGAAAAAGTCCAAAATCACCAACCTCAACGACTACCGGCCGGTTGCCCTGACTCCAATCCCAATGAAGTGCTTCGAAAGGCTGGTCCTCTCCCATATTAAATCCAGCATCCCTGCCTCACTGGACTCCCATCAATTTGCATACAGGGCAAATAGATCGACAGAGGATGCCATCTCTCTGGCCCTTCACACGGTCCTGACTCACCTGGACAGACAGGGCACGTATGTGAGGATGCTCTTCATTGACTATAGCTCTGCATTCAATACGGTCATCCCCACCAAGCTCACCACCAAACTCCACCAGCTAGGCCTCAGCTCACCGATATGCGCTTGGATCCTGAACTTTCTCACGGAGCGACCGCAGGCAGTGAGACTGGGCCCGCACCTGTCCTCCACCATCACCCTGAGCACTGGCACACCACAGGGTTGTGTACTAAGCCCCATGCTCTACTCCCTCTTCACTCACGACTGTGTCCCTGCATTCGACATCAACACCATCGTGAAGTTTGCAGATGACACAACAGTGATTGGGCTGATCACCAACGGTGATGAAACAAAATACAGAGCGGAGGTGCAGAACCTGGCGGACTGGTGCGCCAATAACAACTTGGCACTAAACACCTCCAAGACCAAGGAGCTGATTATTGACTTCAGGAGGTCCCATTCTGGAGAATACGCCCCAATCTCCATTTATGGGGAAAGTGTGGAGAGAGTGTCCAGCTTTAAGTTTCTGGGCACTCACATTTCAGAAGACCTCACATGGTCCACAAACACCGCCGCGCTGGTCAAGAAGGCACAGCAACGACTGTTCTTCCTGAGGACATTAAAAAAGACTGGTCTGCCCCAACAGCTGCTGACAACGTTCTACCGCTGCACCACAGAGAGCATACTAACGTATGGCATCTCTGTGTGGTATCTCAGCTGCACGGAGGCAGAGAGGAGAGCTCTTCAGCGCGTCGTCAACAGAGCGCAGAGGATCATCGGGACAGAGCTACCAGCCTTGGAGGGCATCTACCACACGCGGTGCCTCAGGAAGGCCCTCAGTATCCATAAGGACTCATCACACCCCTGCCACGGTCTGTTTCAACTACTTCCCTCCGGCAGACGTTACAAGGCCTTCTACGCCCGAACCTCCAGACTCAGGAACAGTTTCATCCCAAGAGCTATAGCGGCTCTGAACCGGCCCTAATGAGTGCCCCCCCACCCACCCCCTTTGGACAGTCTCCCTCAGATGGTCACGTCAATCAATTCAGCTTGTTTATTTATGTATTGTATTTATTTACCTTTCTTGTACATCAGTGGAGTTGCACACTAAATCTCGTTGCACTGACGTGCAATGACAATAAAAGATATATTATTATTATTAATTATTATTATTCTTTCTGATGCCAAAATCTAAATCACTAATATAAATTAGAATCTATCCGACAAATCATCCACTTATTCTGCCCATTCTATTTATCTTTTATCCATCACAGAGTCATAGAATCACAGTCATGCAGCATGGAAACAGGCCCTTCGGTCCAACATGCCCATGCTTACCAAGATGCCCCATCTTCACTGCACTCACCAGAGCACATTTGGCCCAAACGCTAAGCATTTCCTGTCCATGTGCCTGTCCAAATGACTTTTAAATGTGCATTTTTTAGGTTTATGTTTATTATTGGCACATTTACCCAAGTACAGTAATAAGTTTTGTTTTGCATGCTATCAAATAATACTATACATCAACACAAGTACAATAGGTGGAGCAAAATGGGAAGGATAAATGTGCAGAATATAGTTCCCAGCATTGTAGCACAATAGTTCCAAAGACAAAATCCACTGTCTGTAAAGGGTAAAGGCGAATTGGACTGAAGCCTAGCTTTTATAAAGACTGTTCAGAGGGCTGATAACAGAGATGAAGAAGCTGTTCCCGAATCTGGTGGTGTGTGCTTTTGTGCTTCTGTATCTCTGCCAATGGGCAGTGGGGTGAAGAAGGAGGAATGGCCAGGGTGGGACAAGTCTTTGATTACATTGGCAGGTTTTCCAAGGCACCATGACGTGTCGATGAAGTCGGTGGGGAGTCTGCTCTGTATGATGGACATTGGTTCCACTGTATGACCCTTTTCCTCCCTCTGTTTCTATTTCAAAGAATTAATAAATGTATACATCAGTCTGAAGAAGGGTCTCGACCCGAATGTCACCCATTCCTTCGCTCCATAGATGCTGCCTCACCTGCTGAGTTTCTCCAGCATTGTCTACCTTCGATTGTTTCAGCATCTGCAGTTCCTTCTTAAACAATAAATGTATACAAATATAAATTCCATTTTAAAATCTATGATTAAGATTATTTTTTATGTCAAGATGCCTTTTTCTATTTTCTCCTTTATCTGGGATTTCAATACATCCTACCAATCATGTTGATCAATAATTCCTCAACAGATTCTACTTTATCAAGCTTATGTAGATATCTAGAACAATTGGAGAGGGATTTTTTTTCCATTTTAAATATTGGATGCAATTCTTTTCTTACCTTCTAATTTCTAGCGTCCATCCAAACTTACATTTGAAACAAACACGTTTCTTATATTTTCTATCACTGCAAGAATGTTCATCCTGCAGACCCGAGAGGCATTATTCCCTCAATTATTTTTCATGTGCCGATTATATTTTATATCATTTTCTAACCCCCACCCATTCCCCATGCAAATTATATTTTGTATGCTTCCATCTGTACCCTCATTTTATTTTCATTGTGTGCTTTTAATCATCTTATAACTTTTCCAGGGGAAGAAATCATGAAAATAGAACAGTGCAACACACATCGTTTGGCTCATGACATCTGTACCAACTATGATGCCAATCTAAATTAATCACATCTGCCTGCACAAGATCCATATCCCTCTATTTCCTGCCTTTTCAGCTATCTCTATATAACTAAAAGTTGTTGGCTTGTTTGTGCCCACGGTGTCTTTGTGTCAATCTGGTTTTCCAATCTTCTTCCAAACGCTAGGTCACAGTCTTCCCATTTTCACACATTCTACTCACATTTTTCCCGTAGTTGTGATAAACATCTTCCTGTCGCATTTCCATCTATATTCCAGAAGTTACAGCATTTTAACCAAAACCAAGTTTTTAAATGGAAATTCTTTCAACACACTTCCAAAGTGACGTCACAGTTGGGAGAACAGGTGAGTGATGGATATTACGTTGGGGGAGCAGACCCAATGGGTCTGCACTTGGTCTAGTATCTACCTAAATGTTTCTCAAACACTTCTATCATATCTGCTTCCACCATCTTCCCTGCAGCACATTCCAGGCACTATCATTCTGGGTAAAAATGTTGCCCCACAGATCTCCATTAAACTTTCCACCTCTGATCTCAAAATGATATGTTGAGTTTTCCTCCTTGGGAGAAAAGACTGACTAGTTACCTTGTGTAGGAAATCACTGCAGATGCTGGTTTAAATAGAAGGTAGACACAAAATGCTGGAGTAACTCAGCAGGTCAGGCAGCATCTCTGGAGAGAAGGAATGGGTGATGTTTTGGGTCTCAACCTGAAACATCACCCATTTGACAATACTTATTGACTTTCAGTTATAAAAAGAAACTTGGTGTTAATTTCCACCGATTACATATAACAAATTTGTTGAATGTCAATTTAACGTGTGGCGTCGGGGATGAAGCTGGGTTCGACAATTACATTTTTTCAGTTGGGTGAACTCACGTGATATGGTTGATATGACAATACTGTCCCTTATTGTTATGGCGCATGTGAGGTTGGCGATCTCTGACTTGTCCCGGCAGCTCCGTCCTGTACTCAAAGGAGGAGACGTGGCAATCTCACGCTTCTCCCTGCAGTTCACCCTTGTCTCAAGGGAAGGCAGTGGCAATCTCAGATTTGTCCTGGCAGCTCTGCTTTGGACTTGAAGAGGCAGTGCTGGCCGTCTCTGGTGTATCCTGGCAGCTCTGTCTATGCCTCTGTGTGTGGGCGCAGTCCCTCGTTGTCTGTGGGCAGGTCAGGGACGCCAGTGGTCTCAGGCCTGCCCTGGCCACTCAACCTTAGCCTCTAATGAGGCACTGTCTATCATAGGCCTTTCCCAATAGCTCAGCCTTGACCACACAGTGGTGCTGGCGGTTTCAGAACGCCCATTGCCTTGGCTGGAATGCCTGGTTTAGAAGAAGCAGGTTGATGAGGTTCAGGTGGGTTAATCCAAAATCAGCTAATTGGACACAGCTGTTACTTATTTAGCCGTGGTCTCAGCTCAATTATGCCGAGGTTTGTCCTCTCCTGGCCTGACATACAGTGATCGGAATCAGAATGGCATTCAAGGGAGGTCACATATAGTACAGAAATAAATCCATGCAAATCAAAATGTAAATCATGTCAGAAACTTGATTTTCTAACAATTGCAATAACATCTTGTAATATTATAGTATATATATCATTTAATGTGTCATTTGAGATTCTTGGGTAATATAATGGTCCATTATCCAAGAATCTCAAATGGCACATTAAATGGTATTTATACTTTACCAAAGATAGTAGTTGTGAAAATAAGAAACTGGTTCTTCAATGTCAAAGAGCAAGCAGCACTGGGACTTCCTTCAATCTATCTGAGCTCTGCTCGACCTCATCCAATAACCTGGAGAGTCAGTTGAATCTACCAAAGCATCTGGTGGTCGGAGGGGCCGTAGGTGCAGATTGGCAGCCACGCTTCCGTCAGTCTGCCCCAGGGCAGCTGTGGCTACAGAAGTAGCTCACCACCACCGAGTGTGACTGAGGAGTGAATGAATAATGCGATGTAAAGCGCCTTGAGTATTAGAAAGGCGCTATATAAATCCCATCCATTATTATTATTATTATTATCTGCCTTGCGGACAAATTGGTATTTAAAGAATCACCTTTGGAGACAATGGCCAAAAGTGTTCATAGTTCAACAAAATGGTTTCCCTTACAATTGCCATTATAGAGTGGGAATAAAAGAAGCTCTTCTCGGACTAATTCCTATACAAAACTGTCAGTAACATCCCTACATTCAGCAGGCAAACACAAACCTATTTTATGCACATGTTTGTGAATTGTGGAGACCAGAACCATTTAGATCCATGCCACACTAAAGCCGACAAGTTGTCCACCTCCATTTTGAAATAACTTCCATTCAGGCAAGTGGCACTGGCTGATTCATCTGACAAAAATCTAATATAGACTGCAATCATGGAAGAGGGAGGGTGCCTAACATGGCAATGAAGCAATCACTTTTAATGTTTAATATAGGGGTCAGATGGGGAATTCCCTTGTTATAAAAAGTGTAAACATTACCTGCCTCCCAAGATCCACAAGCAGGGCTTCCGTGCGGCACTATTTTTAACCACACAGATTAACTTTTTCACATCTCCTTCTGACCTATGTTTCCATATTTTTAAGAGGCTTGCGCCTTCACCAATTCCTCCCCATCTCATTTTACTATAATGTTTAATCCATCTATATTCTTCTGTTCCTCCATCCACCACATACACGACCCTAAACCTGTCTCCAGAACCTACCAGAGCAGGCTTAGGACCATTTATTTACTCGAAAGGTGACTAAACCAATTACTATCCACAACTGCAAACCTCATTGGCCTGGTTCTATGTTTCCGTGCATCAAATTTATATGACTCCACTCACACCTCTGAAAATTAAAAAAACCTGCAAGCTTGCAGGATACAAGCCTTGGTTGCAGAACCCATATTGTTTAATTAGTATGGGTGTCATGGGTGTAAGGGGTTGAGAGAGGATGGATCAGCCATGATTGAATGACAGAGTAGACTTGATGGGCCGAATGGCCTAATTCTGCTCCTGGAACTTGAGCTTATGACTACGTAGCAAGGTCTTTGGTCCAGTCTTACATGGGTTGCCTTTCTCGCTGCCCATTCACTCAACCCATCGTGCACCCCTGGCCACCTGTAGAAGAATACTCAAGTCCTAGTTGACCTCACCCGCCACAGAAACTACAGTACAGTCTACTCTCGCCATATAGTGGATTTCAGTTATAGCGCACCGGCTCCTGTTGCCCCTCTCCCCCCCCAACTCCACATTTCATCCCCTCCAAGCTTGGGCTAAACTACCCCCCCTCACTCGCGTATAGTAGGCGACAACAGACACCATCCTCCCCCACGTGGTCCCTTATTGTGAAGGTTTACTATAAAGCAATTAATTCACCTGCCATTGAAGAAGAAAATTGCCATTACACAAAGCAGGAAGTGCAAGAAACAAGAATATTTACCAATATATCAGTCTGGCGAAAATGTACAAAATATACATGAAATAACACTTTCTATTCAACAGACAGGTTGATACTTCAGATACCCAGGAATATCTCTTGCTGTGAGGAAGAGATCTAAAATCATCTAAATTACATGTTCCATTTTGAGGTTTGTTTATTTACCATTCATTGCAGCTAGATTAAAAATATGAATATAATATAAAAATATGAACCTCTACTTGTAAGGTGGCTGTAAAATAACCTTAAAACACACACTTGGACACATTTATCTGTTTTGTAGTAAATGCCTACTATTTTCTGTGTGCTTAAGCAAAGCAAGAATTTCATTGTCCTATACAGGGACACATGACAATAAACTAACGTGAACTTGAACTTGAACACACAGGAACCATTTTCAGTATTAATAATATGAACTCCTATTTGCAGAAACCATTCATCCAGAACCATCATAAATCTTTCCATAACCAGCAAGGCTAAACATATTAGGTGCAGACAGCATGTTGTATTCTACACTTAGTTGCTTGCCTTCCAGCCTAATCAACTGGTAGGTATTTTGAGGCATATTTATTAACTTTTTTAACTCTCTCTGATTTTATAACATCATATACATAGTTTTTGTTTATGAATCGCAACAGACGTCTGGCACTTTAAACAAATTATTTTGTAGAATAAAGCTCAGCAGACAGAGGGGATAACAATTTGAGCTTGTGCAGAATGTGCATACCTAATTACAAGTTCCAAACTGTTAGCAAGAATTTCAGGTACAGGTTTTACCAATGTAATAAAATAACAGGATTTTACAAGCAGATTATTTCAAGATCCTTCTCTGGATTTACTTATTCTAACAGAAGAGAATTGGATTAGCGACACTCAGTGGCAGATCATGTCTTACTAACTTGATTACTGTTTTTGGAGAGACAAAGGTGATTAAGAGTATATGACAGTGGATATTGTCTATACCGATCAAAATCCAATCGATCGCGTTCCAGAAGCAAGTTGATTGAAATGGCCTTTTTTTTGGACAATCATGCCATAAGCCGTCTAAATTGTTTATATTTTGTGTTATTCTCTCTCCATGATCATTATTTTCAAACTAAATATTCACAACAGTTTGAGTCACATGTATTGTGCAAAAAACAATAATTTTGATTATATTTTTAGATTAATTTGTGGGAATTAAACATGAAATTCCTTCCATCTGGCATATAAATTCATGACAGTTAGATTTAAAAATCATGTTATATTGTGATTCTTGTGTGAATGGGATTAGTTTGTTACTTGGATACTCATGCTATTTTTTTAAATTATCCTTTTCTTAAGAAATGGAATCTACAGGACAATGTTAACGGGAAAGTAGTGGGCAGAAAGGCATGTCATGTGTCGTTTGAAGAGCAAAAACTTGTAGTTTACAATGCCAAATTTGAAAAGTTGAGGAAAAACAAGGTGTACAGAGTTGCTTATTGGTTACAATCTGAGGAGTATGATGATGCTACTGATTATGATACGCCAATGTACCAGCTGGCAACTGATCTCCATAAAGACTTGGTCTATTGCTAGAAATTGTAATTTATTTACCTATCTGTTACGGACTTACAGCATATAATACAATATTAAAGTTCTGATCTTGAGAATATAACATTTTTGAATTTTCAAGGCAGTCTGGGTGTTTATCTGGAACACCTTGCCGTTGCACATCAGACAGGCCCCCTCACTGTCCATCTTCAAATCCTCCCTAAAAACATATTTTTATTCTTTGGCTTTCAACACTGGCGGAGGCATTGCTCCTGTTTTTAGTGCTTTTAATGTCTTTTAATTTTTAGTGTGTTTTTTTATAGTCCTTCGTTTTATGGTTTTTAATGGTTTTTAATTGTTTGTAATAGCTTTTTGTTCATGATTTCTCATGTACAGCACTTTGTGGCAACTGTAGTTGTTTAAAGTGCTTTATAAATAAAGTTATTATTATTATTATTATTATTTATTACTATTTCCATCACAGTGGTCAATTTTGTAATTAGCTACAATTAGGTAATTAACTAATTATATGCTTTAATTTCAGGTCATCCAAGTAAGATTTGTTTCAAAATGCTTCAATCTATAATAACTGAAAATTTCACTCTGTTCTCTTAATTTTTAAGAAAGTTATGGGCTTTTGACTGTCCTCAATCACAGTTTTTTGTGTTGTCAATGGAAAAGTTCATCTTTAAATGCATCCATCTCAATTACCCTTCTTATTTAAAACAAGACCTATTACCATACACACCGTCATATTCACTAAGACATATTCAGCAACCCTTCTTTTTCATTCTAAGAACTAACAAAGAAATTGGGAGACGTGCATTTAAATTCAAAGCTCCTTCTGACTGGAACACTCTGACTAGTACCATAAGAACTATTAGCTCATTTCGTCTATTTAAAAATACACTTTTACCCTTCCTTATAAAACCATGTACCTGTTTCTAGTATTAGTCTTCAAGCTCCTTTATCTAGCTTGCTCTGTGTGTGATCATTTGGCATAACTATTGTATATGCATGGCCATTACACTTATGTATTATTGTATTGCATAGTGTAACAAGGTCTTATATTGTATTATGTCACAATATCATGAAATAATATATCATGTAATAATGTTGATAGTATGTATTAACGTACGATGTATGATAGGTGGTATATGGTATTATGCATCAACATTATGCTGTAACACATAACTATTATTATTATTGGATATGTAAAGCTAATTAACAATTGTTATAAACTATAACAAGTGGGGATGGAGGGGTTTTGGGATTGGTGTGTGGGCAGGTGGGTCAATGAGAGCCTCTATGTATGTTATGTCTTGTTCTGTATGTTCTATGTTGGACCCCCTCGAAAACGAGATGACTGTCCATCTCAAGGGGTTATCCATGAATAAACTTGTTTCAAACTTGTTTCAAAAGCAATAGGGTACAATATGCTAATTTCCAAGTATGAAAATGGCCATAACTTTTTTAATACTGAAGAGATTAAAGTGAATTAGGTGTCAAATTAAACTTTGTTTTATGCTTTATCTGATGGGATAAATTGCAGACTTGATTTTTAAAATCTCAAAATTTTGTAACATTGCTACATACAGTATGCTTGCCTTCATCAGTTAAGGCAGTGGGTATAGGAGTTAGGGAGTCATATGGCGTTTTAATAACATTTTGATTAGGCCATATTGTGCACAGTCCTGGTTGCCCAATTACAGGAAGGATGTGGAGCCTTTGAAGAGAGTACAGGAGATTGACCAGAACTCTGCTTGGAGTAGAAGGCATGTGCTCCATGGAAATGTTGAGTAAACTTGGATTGCTTTCCTTGGATAGTCAGAGTCCAAGGTGTGACCTGATAGAAGTATATAAAGTTATCAGAGGTGTAGATATGGTAGACAATTAGAACAATCATCATTCATAGAAATATACAAGTTTTTCAAGTTTGAATTTGATTTGACTTGAAATTAAATTTGACTTTTGATTTCTACTTGCACCAGTGTTTCTTTCAAGTATCAATTAATAGATCAGTGTGGCTTCTTCGCCAAGAAAAAGTACAAGTATAAAATGGTTGGTGTGGACTCAGTGGGCTGAAGGGCCTGTTTCCATGCTAAATCTCTAATCTAAACTAAAATGATTTTGACAAAAGCCTTTAAATAAAATTAGAGAACACAATCAAATAAATTATTAAACACAACTATAGTGGTTTGGTAACAAAAGTATTTTATTTTCATAGCTCACTGCAAGGTGCAACACAAGTAGATAGAGTAGTAATGTAGGCATACAGTATGCTTGCCTTCATCAGTTGAGGTAAAACTGAGGTAACAAGATCTAAAAAAAATAATACCAACTAAAATTGTCACAGAATAACTGTGTTCAAACTTAATATTATAACATAGATTAAACTATTTTCAGTTTCTTTGAGGAAAAACACAAGTATGGAACAAGTTCACCATGTCTGTCCCAACCACGATGACAATCTAACTAATCCATCTGCTTTCGCATGGTCTATAACCTTTTATTCCCGAGCTGTGCACATGTCTGTAAGAATACTTTTTAAATATTGCTATTATATCTGTTTAATCTGCTTCCCCCAGCAGCATGTCCCAGGTACTTACCATTCTCTATGTATAAAAAAGCACCTGCCTTGCACATCTCCTTTCAACTATCCCCACACCTAAAACTTAATCAGATGTACTCTTCAACATTTCAAACCTTTTTAGTTCAGTTTAGAGTTATAGCATGGAAACAGGTCCTTCAGCCCTCTGAGTCCATGTCGATCATCGATCTCCTGTTACCATTAAGGGCCTGTCCCACTGCGGTGACCTAATTCGCGAGTTTAGATGAGTTTGCCCTCGACTCGTACACACAGCATGGTCGACACGAGGTCCTAGGAGATCTTTGTAATGCCCCTGTCCCACTTAGGAAACCTGAACGGAAACTTCTGGAGACTTTGCGCCCCACCCAAGGTTTCCGTGCGGTTCCCGGAGGTTTTTGTCAGTCTCCCTAATGGTCGAAAGTGGTTTCCGCTTCTTCTATGTTCCGGTGATTATTTCAAAAAATTCAAAACCGGCCGCAATAGGTTGCCGTTTTAAAAATCGGTAATTTTTTAGTTGAACCCGGTTGCGATGCTAGTTAAAGGTGGTTGCCGGAGGTTGCAGGTAGTGGAAGGTAAGACCTTATTTTCACCCAGTTTTATTCCACCAGCTAGGTCTTACCATCCACTACCTACAACCTCCGGCAAGCCTCCGGGAACCGCACGGAAACCATAGGTGGGGCGCAAAGTCTCCAGAGGTTTCCGTTCAGGTTTCCTAAGTGGGACAGGGGCATAACTCTCCTTCATGCTCAAAAGTAGTCCCCGCATACTCGGTGCCTCAGCTACATCACGGCGTTTTTTTCAACATGCTGAAAAATGCCCCGGAGTAAAAAAGGTCGCCATGGGAGAAGACATTTTTTTTTTTAAATCGATATTTTTTTACAAGTAGGTTTAGACGAGATAGGTCATAGTGATATCATATGTAATCAAAGGCAATCGAAGGGAGTCGAAGGTAAAGCTTGTTGAGAAAAAAAAAGGTAAATAAACCGGCCAGTAATGTTAAATGCCCGCTAAACTTCATTAAAAGTGGTCTGGCTTCTTAAAAGTGTCTCTATTCCCCCCCTCCCCCCCCCCGCTCTCACAAGGACTTACAGCAACTGTGCCAGCCGTCTTTTACCTTCCTGTTCATCGCGGGTGTGAATTTCAGACAGCGCTACCCCGCTTTCCCTGGGTGTGTGTGTGTGTGTGTGTGTGTGTGTGTGTGTGTGTGTGTGTGTGTGTGTGTGTGTGTGTGTGTGTGTGTGTGTGTGCGCGCAGATGGTCGATCTGGCTCGCGGTTTCATCGCTGACGGTCGATCCAGCTCGAGGTTTTTAAAGCGAGTGCCCTTGAGCTTTAAGGTTGAAGACAGTCGCTGAAATGTCCGTGTTTGTGGGACAGGCCCTTTAGTTCTACATTATCCCTTTTTCGCATTCACTCCTTTCCCCTTTGGGGGCAATTTTGCAGAGGTATTTCATTTCCTATTACTTTGGTTTGCACTTAGCATCCTCATCATCTATTCAACTAACAACACACAAAACAATGGCCATCCACAACATGACCATTAATATCCAAACTTTACCCACACAAAAATAAAATCAAGATCTCTTAATACAACAAACCAACACCACGTTGTTGCTGATATACAATGACAGCGTGACATTTCATATCTGTACAATTACTGGCAGGGCTGAACAATACAAGGAACACAACTTCTTCCTTTTTCAGTAGCAAACAATTATCCAGAACACAAGGCCCATTTGAAACCTACCCTGTAGAAACAATTACTCTTGACACAACATCACAACGGATACATGTGCAATCCCAAAGATTATATCTTCGAGTATCAATGCACAGCAAACAATTGCACACAAATTTATCCTGGTAAGGCTAGTGAGGAAGACATTTCTTCTTACTCCGTTTTGAGCAGGTGTTATAAGTTTGATCTGCTGGCAAAAAAACTGTGCATTATGAATGCATAATGGAAATGAAAGAAACGTTAGTGAGTTGCTTTAGACCACTCCAACAATTTTACATTATTTTATATAAAATACATGAAAACTTGTGGGCACCCAGTCCAGAGTTCTTGATTCACATTGTAAATAGGCAACACCCCAACCCATCTTGATTCTTCTCCCCCCTCTCTCCTGACTCCAGTATGCACCCATTTCCCACTCTCTCCATCCCTTCCCTCGTCACCCCACCATCCTGACCCCCTCCCTTATACCTACATTCATTCCTCTGGCTTAAAATCCTTTCATCTCCTTTAGGTCCACGTTGTCTCCATTTCATCCCAAGCCTTATTCCACCCATTTCCCATTCCCATCATCTACATCCTCCCCCTTGGTCAGATACTCCGCCACTTCAATCTGGACTTCCACTGTTACGCTGATGACACCCAGATTTACCTTGGCACCAAATCCCCCCACAACCCCCCCCCCCCCTCTCCCATATCAACTCCTGTTTGTCAGCTATAAAAACCTGGATGCAACATAATTTCCTCAAACTCAACAGCGATAAGACATAATTCCTCCTCATAGGCTCCAAAGCCACACTCAGCAAAATCAATAACCCCACTCTCACCATCGACGGCACCACTGTCTCCCCATCTCCCCAGGCCCGCAACCTTGGCGTGATCTTTGATTCCACCCTCTCCCTTGAGCCTCACATCCGCCATGTCATTAAAACCTCCTTCTTTCATCTCCGCAACATCGCCAAACTCAGACCCTCTCTCACACCGCCTGCTGCTGAAAGACTCATCCATGCCTTCATCTCCTCCCGACTGGACTAATGCAACTCACTTCTCCTTGGCATCAGCTCCACCTACATCAACCAACTCCAACTGGTCCAGAACGCAGCCGCCCGACTCATCACCCACACCAAATCCTGGCATCACATCATTCCAGTCCTCAAAAAACTTCACTGGCTTCCCATCTCCCACTGGATCACCTACAAAATCCTGGTCCTCACCTACAAAGCCCTCCACCATCTGCCCCCCCCATATCTCACTGACCTCCTCTCCCCCTACCAACCCTCACGGTCCCTCAGATCCACATCAGCCGGTCTCCTCTCCATCCACAAGTCCAACCTCCGCAGTTTTGGGGATAGAGCCTTCTCCAGGGCAGCTCCCAGGCTCTGGAACTCCCTCCCCCAACTGATCCGCAATTCCGTGTCCCTCACCATCTTCCAGTCCCACCTCAAGACCCATCTCTTCACCTCTGCCTATCCTTAGCCCCACGTCCCCGTCCCTTTTCATCTGTGCATTAATTGCCTCATACTGTGTTTTGTATTGAATTCTGTCTTTACTTTGTGTACTAGTCATGTCTCTACTATTTATTTCATTCCCCTTACATGTTTTTCCTCTACATGCTCAATTTTTGTAAGGTGTCCTTGAGACTCTTGAAAGGCGCCCATAAATAAAATGTATTATTATTATTATTAAGAACTCCCTTTATCACATCCATCACTTGCCAGGCCTATGCATATGCATATCATCCAGAGATGTGTAGGAAGGAACTGTAGATGCTGGATTAAACAGAAGATAGAGACAAAAAGCTGGAGCCGCTGCTGGTCAGACAGCATCTCTGGACAAAAGGAATAGGTGACATTTCAGGTCGAGACCCTTCTTCAGACTGAGAATCAGAGGAAAGGGAACGAGAGATATGGACGAGTGAAATAGGAAAATGAATGAAAGATTTGCAAAGAAGTAACAATGATAGACCAAACAGCTGAGGCCTTGGTGAAAATAAGTTAGTCAATGAGACTCAACATGACAGCTTTGAAGCTACTTCTTTGAAGTTATTTCAGCACTTTGTGGTCTACACAAACTTCTGCTGTGTCTATGTCATTATTAAATAGGTGTGAACTAATTGTTACAAATCCATAAACCATACCCTTAGAGAAAATAACATAAACAGCCTTTAAAAGAATGCAATGATGATTTGTCAGCCATGCCTCCCTTGGCGAGCATTGAAAATCAGTGATGCAAAGATGTGAGGTAATTGTAGCACCATGAGGTTCCAGTTTGATGTAATGTGTACAAGGGTCACTGGTTATAAAAATCAGTCAGCCGGCCTAATTGTCATCTATTTAAAATAAAGGGCCTGTCCCACTAGCGCAACATTTCAGTGACTGTCTTCGACCTTCAAGCTCGAGGGCACTCGCCTGAAAAACCTCTAGCTGGATCGACCGTCAGCAATGAAAAGGGGGAGAGGGGGGAGAAGAAGGGGAGGGAGGGGGGGGGGGGGGTTTAGTGGACATTTAACATTACTGGTCGGTTTACTTACTTTTTTTTTTCTCAATGAGCTTTACCTTCGACTACCTTCAATTACCTTCGATAGCATTATGACCTACTACGACCTACCTCGATTAAACCTATGAGTAAAAAAAATATCGATTTTTTTCCATGGTGACATTTTTTTACTCGCGGGCATTTTTCAGCATGTTGAAAAAACGCCGTGACGTAGCTTAGGCATCGAGTATGCGGGGACTACTCTCGAGCATGAAGGAGAGTTACAAAGACCTCCAAGGACCTCGTGTCGACCATGCTGCGAGTATGAGTCGAGGGCAAACTCTTCTAAACTCACCATTTAGGGCGCCGCAGTGGGACAGGCCTTTAAGGATTGTATAAACCAGAACAATTTGCATTTTACAGTAAAACAAAGTGCTGGAGTAACTCAGCGGGTCAGGGAGCATTGCAGGAGGGAATGGATAAGCAACATTATATGGTCAGGATTGTTCTTCAATCCTGACCCAAAATGTCACTCATCCATTCCCTCCAGAGATTTTGTCTGACCTGCTGAGTTACTCCGGCATTTGTCTTTTATGGAAAGTTACAACATTGTTTGGAAATTTGCAAATATTACCCCGCTGCACAAGAAGGGAGCAAAGCAGAATAGTGGGAACTATAGGTCGGTTAGTCTGACCGGTGGTTAGTAAGATATTAGAGTACATTATAAAGGATGAGGTTACGGAGTACTTATAAGTTCACAATAAAATAGGCCTCAGTCAGTATGGCTGTGTGAAGGGGAAGTCTTGCCTAACAAATTTGCAGGAATCCTTTGAAGAAGTAAATAGCAGGATAGACAAAGAGGAGTCAGTGGATGTTATATACCTAGATTTTCAGAAAGCCTTTTTCAGATTTTCAGATAAGGTGCCAACATGGGAGGCTGCTGAGGAAGATGAGAGCCCATGGTATCATAGGGTAGATACAAGCATGGATAGCAGGTTGGCTGGATGGCAGAAGGCAAAGAGTGGCAATACAGGGGGCTTTTTTTGGTTGGCTGCCAGTGACTAGCGGAGTTCCGCAAGGCTTGGTGCTGCCCTTCACATTGTATATTAATGATATGGATGAGGGGATTGAAGGTTTTGGGGCGGAATGGTGTGAGCAATTTTGGGCACCATATTGAGGGAGGATGTGCTGGCTCTGGAGAGAGTCCAGAGGAGGTTTACAAGAATGATCCCAGGAATGAGTAGGTTAACATATGATGAGCGTTTGACGGCACTGGGCCTATATTTGCCGGATTTTAGAAGAATGAGGGGGGACCTCATTGAAACGTACAGAAAAGTGAAAGGCTTTGATAGTGGATGTGAAGAGGCTGCTTCCACTGGTGGGAGAGTCTAGGACTAGAGATCATAGCCTCAGAATTATAGGAAGGAGAAAGGGAGAAATTACTTTAGTCAGAGGGTGGTGAATCTGTGGAATTCTTTGCCACCGAAGGCTGTGGAGGCCATCAGTGGATATATTCAAGGCAGAAAAAGATAGATTCTTGATCAGTACGGGTATCAGAGGTTATCGGGAGAAGGCAAGAGAATGGGTTTCAGAGTGAGAGATCGATCAGCCATGATTGAATGGAGTAGAGGAGATGGGCCGAATGGCCCAATCCTACTCCTATCACATGATCTTATGATATGCAGTTCTTTGCATCTCCAAATTGCATTTACCATTTTCATTTGAATTAGCAAAATATTCTAAGACATTTCACGACAGTAATATTTAGGTGCAGCGGATGATAATAGAAAAAAAATACAAGGAGAGGTAAAATGTTTGATGATGGAATTACAACAAACACAGAGAAAGTACAACTATTATATGACTTTGTTTAATTACATTTACAGTGCACAGTCAATTTTCAGAGGCACTGACAAAGGATTTCAGTAAATAACAAAAAACAAGAATTTCTTTTTTGTGGCAAAGAACGTTTGCTTAAGGTTGAGAGATGATTACAGCATGAACACAGCAACTAACAATATGATATCCTTCATTTCACTCATCCCCCCCATATAATGAGCTGAGCCCAACATATATTCACAAGCATCAAAGCGGTCAGTCTACAAATAATTAATTGGGGAGTAGCTTCTGCTGATTGACTAGGCCAACTATCCCCACCCAACTGGTCTTGCTGTCTGCAGGCCCTCATATTGGAGATCTTACTTTTAAGTTAAAAACTCTTTGCCATTAACAACTGTTCACATCTTCCCCATTGATATAATGCTTGGCATCCCCACCAACAACCTACATGTACTCACAAACAAGGGGGATACATTTACAATGGTATTGCAAGAAATCAGTTTCAAATATTCACACTGGAGTCAGATTTTAAATGGGAAAATGCAAACATTAAAACAAAAACCACAACATGCATTTTTGTTCTTGAAATTAACTAACCACATATTGATATGAATTACCATGAGGAAATAACTAAGTCTTTAACAATCATAGGGGGCGTCCAATTGCAGTTTTTTAATTTATTTCCTCAGCTCAAATACTGCTTAACGATTTTTTCATCTCCGTGGGCTTCTGATGATGGAGCCTGTACATTTGGCTGTAAAATATAGACACAAGAACGAGAAGAAAGGACATAATTAAACATAAGCGATGTTGAATCATGCCTTTCACTCTATTCTCGTAGCTTACAATCACAATCACAATAATACTTTATTAGTCTCGTATGTTTTGCACCATATGAGGAATTTAATTTGCCAAGTCAGTCATACAAATAAAAAGCAACAGAACACACAAAATACATTTTAACATAAACATCCACCACAGTGCCTCCTCCGCATTCCTCACTGTGATGGAAGGCGAAAAAAAAAGTTAAATTCTCTTCCCTTAGCTCTCCGCGGTCGGGGGCCTCGAGCCCTCTGTTGACGGAACGATCTTGACTCCCGTAGACAGCGGCGTGCTCTCTGGGTCGAGGCGATCAGCTCCTGCATTGGGGAGGTTGTCAGCTTCCCCGCGCTGGACGATCGAACCCCGCGTTGGGGCTGGTCGAGCCTCTGCGTCGTTGGAGCTTCCCGACTAGCCGATTCCAAGACTGCGAGCTCTTGATGGTAAAGTCCGCAGGCCACGGTTGGAGCAATCCCAGGTAAGGGGTCGGCTTCGATATAAGTCCACGCCCTGCGATGAGGCCCAAAGTCAGTCCAAGGAGGCCTCCAGCTCCATCGATGGTTGGCCGCAGAGCGACCGGAGAATGCGATCCAAAAATTAATTGCATCTCCGGCAAGGTAAGAAACTGAACAACAAAGTTTCTCCCGATCCCTCCCCCTCCCCCCACATAAAACAAACCGGAGAACATTTACACAGACTTTTAACACACACTAAAAATAAAAAGACAAAAAAAAACAGACTGCTGGCGGGGTTGCCAATGATCTGGCGCCCCTGGTGGTATTATTAAATACCACCAGAGGCGCCATACCCTTTTTTAAACATTTACGGAAACTTTAATTCCTTCATGGCATGTTGGAGTAATAAAGTTTTGGTGAATTACTGGAGTTGGGTAAAAACTGCTTCCACAGCCGTTTTTCTGCAATATGGCTACAGCTGTGTCTGGAATTTGCTGATCAATATACTTTATGCACTGAGTATCAAAAATATCTAGAGAAATAGTTCTTCACATTACATGCATGGAATGCAAAACTGCCTTTCTTCAAAAATACCCTTCAATATTTAAAGTTAGTAGCTTTCGGAAACTTTATTTCTTTTAAAATGGCAGGTGTCAGACTGCAATAGCAACCAGACTATACGTGAAAATACAGCAAGGAATAGATGATAATGTATTCAACAGAAAGCCAAGTGACCACTGCTAATGAAGGATGTAATTCAACCCAGACAGCCAAGAAAATCTTTGCTGACCAGTTTAAATTTTACCCATTACCAACCAACCAACTGTTCCCAACAAAGTTATGTTCTAGATTTAATGTCTCCAAATGTGTTATTACACTTTTATGACAACCTTGTTGTTTTCCAAGGTGTTTTTTGCCTATTATTACAGATTTCTTTTGCTCTGCTTGTGTTTCCTCTGTCACAAGGGTATAATTTCCATGCCTGGACAAACAGCTTAAACCCAAGGAGGGAAGGAGAACATTTTTTGCTATTTCACATGATGTTCCATGAGGAGCAATACAACAATTTTGTGTACCCTCATTGTTCTCGGCGGCACCCCACCAGGTCCCTCTTTCTTCTTGGTGGTCCACCTGCCAAGTTGCTCTCGGCCCACTGGTCGTTCGGCTCCGCGGCACATCCCAGGAGCCTTCCTGCAAAGATGCTGCAGGGAGTGCAGCTGACTCACACCTCCAGCAAGTCGGTTTGATTCTCACTTCTGATGCCAACTGCGATGAAAGCATAGTGCTCCCTGCGAGTTAATGTGTTTCAGTTTTCTCCCACTTGGTTAATTGGCTCATGTAAAGTTGTCCCCAATGTAATTGAATGGTAGAAGAAATCAGTGAGGTATAAAAGGTCAGGTCTGAAAGAATAGGTTACATGAAAATAACTGGGAAATTTGATTGCTCAGAGAACAAGCCTAAGCCCATTGGGCCAAATGGCCTTCGATGTAGTAATGACATGTAAAATTATTTAAAAAATAGTAAAGATTCATTTCTTTAGAAAATAAATAGTTGGTTTTGCCCATTGTATACATATTAACATAAAATGAAGCAATGAGGAACAGCAAAGTGGAAAGTCACATATCTTGACAAAGACTGTGGGGTGGATAGGATGGTACATAGAATTTTAGATTAATAGAATATATACGACCCTATCCAGACTATGTTTAAATACAAATCAAACAATTACTTTGAAAAACACTGCAAGAAAATGTCATGGAAGTTTTAATAAATGGCAGATGGTTTAAATAAATCTTCCACAATTGCCCTCAATAAACAAGAGCTATGATTAGCAAGCAGTTTCAATAGAGACAGCTTTGGAATTTATAAGTGAGAAAGAGGTGAACTAAATGAGTTCTGAAGTAGTTTAAAGAATCAATTATTGTATCAATGAAACACAGACCACAAAGGAAATTCCCCAGCACCCTTAGAGACATGAGAAAAGAAGTGGGTCAGGATCTGATTAATGTTTTTGGAAATCCCACAGAGGCACAAATTGCCTTGGTTCATCTTATAAACGCCAGATTTTAACTGATGAAGTTTGACGTGAATGAAATAACTATTTATCAGTGTTGCTTTCACAAAATGCTCGAGTATTTTACAGGACCTTATTGGCATTTATCCAAAGTTGCAAGCTTATACTCTGCTGACAGTGCCAGGTCATGCCTAATAAGCTTCTCAGAGAGGATAAAGTAATTATAAGATCTATTGCATAAATTTAAAGTGCTAGAACTTTTAACCAGCTTTTGATTGATAATTTCTTCATGAGAAATCCACCAAATAAAATTATAATGGAAATTCATTGGATTTGATGTATTCAGATGCAGTATGAAATTAATGTTCAATTAATGGGCAAAGACATGGGATTGTAAGTTTGAATCAATAAAAGTTCAAACTGGTTAGGATTTGGAAATAGCTTCCATAACACCACCAAAAACCAAACCGACTCCATTGAGATGAATTTTAGACCACTGTTCTCACAATGCCAGAAACATCCATGCCATGAATAAGCCCAAGAAAAATATTTTGGTGAAAGGAAACAATGAAAACACTACAAAGCGGGCAAGAATCAACGATGAGAGAAAACAATTAAATCATACTGGAAACCAAGGCGAGAAATGACCACACAATACTATTAAAAACGATTTTGGATACAAATACCATTTTTTATTTAAGAAAACCAACAGCCAGTAACGTTCAGGAAGGCAAATTCAATTGAGAGTTGGAGCATGCATTAAACTATGACTGTTATAATAAATAATTTGAATGGTAAAGGCATAAAATAGTGGGACACAAGGAACTGCAGATGATGGAACCTTGAACAAAGCATTGGTGAAGGAACTCAGCAAGTCAAGCAGCATTGATGGAGAGAATAGACAGACAAGGTTTCGCACTGGGTCCAGACTGTTGCAAACTTAAAATAAGAAGAGGTGGTGCAGAAAGGATGCAGAGATTTCCTTAAAAAGCTGGTAAATCCTTCAGGTACAGAACCAGGAGAAGAAAACAAAACCTCAAGGTTGCTGAAAATGAACCAAGCATCAGTTTTTTTGGAGGGAAATTTTCAACTGATGTTTCGGGTTGAGATTCTTCTTCTGGACAGGATCTTGAAACAAAATGTCAACTATCCACTTTGCCCACTGATGCTGCCTGAACTATTGAGTCTCTCGGTATCTATGGTCCTTTGAATTTCCAAGCACTTTTGCCAATAATCAATTGTGTAATCTAACTAATACAAGAAATGAAGCTTGTAGAGTCTACAATCTAACAGCAGTGACACAAAAGGTAGCAGATTAAAGTGGCTACACTTGATTTTCCAAACAGAAGATACAGATTGGTCATTGCAAGAATTTTAACTTGTTCTTTTGCATGGTGGAGGAATAATAATTGTAAAGAAAAGAAAACTGAAGACATTTTTCTGCCAGCATCACAGCAAATGACATTATCAACATTCTATATAAAAATTAATAAGTCAATGGCTTGAATGTCATTTATCACAATTCTGTATTTCACTTTATGATTAAATGATGACCTGGCACTTCCCCTTCCATGGATTTTTAATTGAGGTGTTGCAGCTATTCCCAGCATTCACAGATAACTTGTGGGGACACATGCAAATTGTTTAACTTCCCCATAACTAGTTGCACTATTAGGAGAATGTGATCGGTGTATTATGCTTGATTTAAAACTTATCCTCGTTATCAAGTAGATCCAATATTTACATTGGCCAATGGTTCAGTTAAATACTTGGCTTAGTCTAGTTACTATTTTTTTTACTCAGTCAGTTGTAAAAATGGCTTGTAATTCTGCTCATAAATAAACCAGTAAGCCTGGCACAGAAAGCTAGGCTGGCCTTAGATTTGAACTCTTTTCTTAAGTTAAAGGTTAAGGCAATTTCACAGGAGAGCTTTTAAAAAAAGTATTATCAATAAATTTACAAATAGAAAATAAACTAGAACCTTCAGAATGATTGAACAATCCCTATTCACTAAAATGAAAGCAAATAAATTATAAAAGTTGATGTTTGATCAAAAATTAAACATATTTATTTTACAAGTCCATTAGAAAGCCAAGGTTTAAATAACACATTCTGCAGCCTGCCTCAGGGGCATGTGCTTCCATCTTCATTCATTGAACAACTCATTTTTACATGTTATTGATTAAATGCCACCTCAGAACACTGAGAATAAATGGAAGTTTTAGTGCAACAGGAACAAGCTGAACAATATTTGTTTTAACAGTGCTGAAACAAGAAGTGCCATCTATTCAAAAGTCAACCTTGTACAAATTATGTTGAAAGCATAAGAACGTGTTTGATATTCCAAATATATAGTCATCTTAAATAAACACATTCAACAATTTCCATCACCCTCTTCCCCTTTTCTGAGGCAAATCAAAAGATCAAACGCACATAATGTGTGAAAGCATATTAGGCTGTAATGAATAACAATACACATTTCAGGCTTTTGTGTCTTTAAGCATTGTTTTAGGAAATATGGGCAGAGACACCCTGGAAATTTGTAAATATGTTGAAAGGAGTTTTTCTAATATATAAACTTGGAGTTATTAAAATTATAAAGTGGGGCAAGGCCAACTTTGAAGGTATTAGACTGGAACTTGGTCAAGTTGATTGAAGGAGGTTGTGTGAAGGAAAATGAACATTAGGAAAATGGGATGTTTTTTAAAGTGTACCGACAAGTCCAGGACCAACATGTTGCTGTTAGAGTGAAGGGCGAGTATAAGGAAGCTTGGATAAGAAGAGAAATTGAGCCTCTGGTCAAGAGTAAGGAGGCATGGGCAGTTAGGATCAAGTGTATACATGGAAACTGGAACTGCAGAGCAAGCTAAAAAAGGAAATTGTGAAGGCAAAAAGGGGATAGGAGATGGCTCTCTGGCACATAACATTAAGGATAATCTCAAGAGATATTATGTTCATAAAGGGAAAATGGGAAACCTGAGAGAGAGTGGAAGTCCCCAGGAATCAATGCAATCAACTCTGTGTGAAGCCATAGGAAATGGACAAGGTCATTAATGAGTATTTTTCAGTTGGCTTTACTGTGGAGGAAGTCATGTGAACCGAGGAACTTTGAAGTGTCTTGGTGGCAGTCAGTATTACAGTGGAGGAGGTGCTGAAGGTAAAGACGCATATGAAGGTAGACAAATTTCCCAGGCCTGATCAAATATATCATAGGGCACTGTGGGAATCCACAGAGGAAATTGCAGGTGACCTGGCTGAGATTTATGAGTCATCATTAAATATGGGCGAGGTGACGGAAGACTGGAGGGTGGAAAATATTGTGCCTCTATCCAAGAAGAATGCAAAGAAAAGCATGGGAACTACAGGTCAGTGAGCCCAAGATCTGTGGTTGAAAAATTACTAGAGTAGGAAAAGATATGCATGCTTTTAGATGGACAGGGACTGCTTAGGGATAGTCAGCATAGGTTTGTATGTGGGGAATCGTGTCTCACAAATCTGATTGCATTTTTAGAAGATGTGATCAAATAGGTTGATGAGAGCAGAGCTATAGACATTGTCAAATGCCTTGCTGAAGTCCATATAACAACGTTCCACATGGTAGTCTGCTCTTGAAAGTTAGATTGCTTGGGATCCAAGGAGAGGCAGCTGAATAGATAGAAAATTGGCTTCATGGAAGGAAGCAGAGGGTGATGGTGGAAGGTTGTTTTTTGAACTGGAGGCCTGTGACTCGTGTTGTGCCTCAGGGTTTGGTGCTGGTTCCATTGCTGTTTGTCATCTTATATCAATGATTTAGATGAGAACATACCAGGCATGATTAGCAAGTTTCCAGGTGACACTAAATTGGGTGGTATTGTGGATAGTGGAGATGGTTGTCAAAAATTGTAGCAGGATATTGATCGGATGGACAGGGTGGCTGAGGAATCGTTGTTGAAATTTAACACAGAGAAAATTTGGGGTGTTGAATTTTGAGAAATCTAACATTGGCAGGACCTATGCAGTGAATGATAGGGCACTGCAGAGTGTTGGAGAACAGAGGGATCTAGGATCGCAGGTGCATAGTTCCTTGAAAGTGGTATCAAGGTAGATAGTGTGGTTAAAAAGGCTTTTAGACACGGGTTCGACTACGAGTCCCGACTGTATGGAGTTCATAAGTTATCCCCATAGCCGCCTGGGTTTCCCCCGGGTGCACCAGTTTCCTCCCACACATGTTTGCAGGTTAATTTACCATTTAGCAAGATCATGGCTGATCTTGTTGTAACTTCAATCAATGTGCCTCTGTATCTGTAGTAACAGATATTGAGAGGTTAGGCCAGTTGACAAAATATGTCTAAGTTTGTGGGGAAGGTAAAAAGTTGCTCATTTTGAAAGGAAGAACAAAATAATAGATTATTATTTAAATGGAGCAAAAGTGCTAACAGTTGCAGCACAAATCGGCATGGGGTCCTTCTGCATGTACAGTTAAACAGAACATTGTCCCTTATTTCAAACAACATGGAGTATAAAAGTGGAAATGTCTTATTACAACTGTGACACCAGATCTGGAGGGCAGAGAACAATTTTGGTCTTCCTATTTTTGGAAAGATATAATTTAATTGGAGGTGGTTCAGATATTTTAGGAAAACACATTAATTATTTTCCTAAATACAAACTCAAAAATGCTTGAAAGAGTCTGTGGGCTGACACCTTCTGTGATGATAACTTTCTCTGAAAACAGATGTTGCCTGACCTGCTGAGAAGTTGAAGAAATCTTTGTGTTTTGCCTGTATATCCAACAATCACGTACTTTGCTTTTCAACCAAACATTAGTTTATTCTTGCCAACAGTCATGTCAAATCTACAATGCTCTTCTAAACCTATTAAACATTTCACTGAGCTGGAAATAAAATGTTTAGAATTTCATTTAATTCCAGGAATATATTTTTCAGGTTTAGGCAATGGAACCAAATGATTTCATTTATTTTTATTTCATCTCTAGTGGACTAGGAACATCTCCTGTTGGAAGTCTGCAGCCTCCACTTCACGAATAATGACAATCCCACTCAGTCAGCCTGTTTAATGTAGCACACATCTTTCAAAAGTCATTAAATTAAGAAAGGAACTGCTACATTTTGGAAGTCATGTTCAGTTATTTCTCTTGGGTTTATTAATAAACACAAAATTTTGCTGACGTACCACAATTATATTGGCTAAGTGAACTGGTCACAATCTTGGAACCAAACAGTGACATTTGTCCCTACAATTTTAAGGAATTGCTAAATGAACTCTGGCAGTTGAGCCCAAACTAAATTATGATAAAATTATTTTAAATATACAACTGAACAGCTTAAAGAATACATACTTAACTATTTTTCTATATCCAGATTATAATTGCTCACAATGCAATTTCCAACTCCACACCTGTGGACAGCAGTACCAAAGCAATGTCTGGAGAGAAGAAATGGGTGACGTTTCAGGTCTGAAGAAAGGTCTCAACCCAAAACGTCACCTATTCCTTTGCTCCAGAGATGCTGCCCGAGTTACTCCAGCTTTTTGTGTCTATGTTTGGTTTAAACTAGCATCTGCTAGCAGGTGCACAGTCGAGAGCATACTGACCGGTTGCATCGTGGCTTGGTTCGGCAATTTGAGCGCCCTGGAGAGGAAAAGACTACAAAAAGTAGTAAACACTGCCCAGTCCATCATCGGCTCTGACCTTCCTTCCATCGAGGGGATTTATCATAGTCGCTGCCTCAAAAAGGCTGGCAGTATCATCAAAGACCCACACCATCCTGGCCACACACTCATCTCCCTGCTACCTTCAGGTAGAAGGTACAGGAGCCTGAAGACTGCAACAACCAGGTTCAGGAATAGCTACTTCCCCACAGCCATCAGGCTATTAAACCTGGCTCGGACAAAACTCTGATTATTAATTACCACTTTCTGTTATTTGCACTTTACCAGTTTATTTATTCATGTGTGTATATATTTATATCATGGTATATGGACACATTTATCTGTTTTGTAGTAAATGCCTACTATTTTCTGTGTGCTTAAGCAAAGCAAGAATTTCATTGTCCTATACAGGGACACATGACAATAAACTCACTTGAACTTGCAGTTCCTTCCTACACAGTAGCAAAGTAATGATCAGAATTTTGAGGTGGCTGGCTGTCAGGTGACGGGTTACATTCGCACCAGCAAATGCCCTTCTCCAATAGAAAAAAAAAATCTCCTTCCAACTTAACATTTTTCAGCATTACTATCACAGAACCTCAACAACATACTGGTGATTATCACTATCCAGAAATTCAACCACATAACATGGGGCCAGAAGCAGAGAATCCAATGACATCCCAACATCTTTGTAGCACAAGTTATATCGCCATAAAGTCAGAGTGTTATATAACAAGAGGTTGGCCCTTCATCCTATAAATTCACTGCAACCATAGAAAACCCAGTTGCACTAATCATATTTTGTTCTGCCAATATTCTCTGTGACACCAAGGCCTGCTGTGGGTGAAAGGCCATTAATGACAGGAAATAAATGTTACCCTTACTTGTGACACCTGCATGACCAAAACAGAACAAATGATTAGATTGTTCAACCCATTCTGGGGAGATGAAAATGTAATTTGTGAACCATTGAACAGCACAAGCTAAGAAGGCTGCCTTGAGACAGCGCCTTAGTTCCTGCTTCCTGACACTCAGCTGTCACTCACACCCTGCTTTGTGCTGTGATAATGAAGCATTGAGGACATCAGGAGCTGAATTACCACGAAAGCCAAGTGTAGCTATGGAACTAGCGTGGGGTGTGCTCGAAGCAAAGTCTACCTCGTGCAATTCAGGCATTGGCAAAACAATTCATACAGTAACAACAGCAGAAACCATTCAGAACCAATACTGGAAAGATGCATAATATTTTCTACAGCTTCGGAAGAAAGTGATAAAGATAAATAAACTTTGTTATTACAAAAATGGTCAAAGCAAATCACTGACACCATCAAACAATAGAAAATTATTTACATTCATAAAGCACAATGAGAAATTACAGTTTCATCCAAACTCTCCCAGTTATGGCACAACAACTCTCATGAGAATCATATGTTGTAATCTGTGTAATTTATTTGTTGTTATTTGAACATTATTTGCAATCCATGATTCGGGAGTGGAAGGAAATGAGAGAAGGTAGTGGAAACAAAACTTTCTTCCATTGCCAAAGTTAACAGGTAGGGGGAAAGAAGAGCCACAGGTTGAGGCAGGTTGATTGTATGGGGCCACTTTACTATCAGACGGAGCGCCCAGATATACCTTGATAGTTCACAAATGCTGCCATTTCATCTATCCTTTCTCACTGTCAGAAATTTTGACAGATAAATGAATAGTGGCTGTTTACAAGCTTGAAATTAAGCCCAAGCATAGCCCGTGGTGAATCATTGATTCAATCCTTAATGTACAGGTTGATTTTGCTGGACACAATGCTGTTGCATCAGCTCTTCATTAAGGTCCAGATTGTGGGAACTCTGAGAAATATTTTATCTGAAGCACCCCTGTCTGCCACAACCTCCCACACTAATTGCCTTCTACTGGTGATGTGCAGCTTAAGGCCCCTGTCCCACTTCCACGACCTAATTTGCGACCTCTGACAACCTTAAACAACCTAAAAAAAAAAATCAAGGTCGCGGTAACCTACGACATCCTACGACTATGTTGAAGACCTCCCACGACTATGTTGAAGACCTCCCACGACTATGTTGAAGACCTCCGACTATGTTGAATACTGGCTTCGACCATGTACGTTTTACTGCTGTTTGCAGTAGCCCTTTTGCTTCAGCAACCTTTTAAGAAAGGCAGAAGGGGAAGAGCAAGGGTGAAGAGGAAGCACAAGAAGAGGTCTCAATAGGTGAATGGAGACGATGTGATGGACTGTACCAGCACACCAGATGACTGGAAGAGAGTGGCGCTGGGCTTTGACAAAAGAAGGAACTTTTAAGGGCCTGTCCCACGGGCGACCTAATCTGCGAGTTTAGAAGAGTTTGCCCTGGACTCAAACTCGCAGCATGGTCGACACGAGGTCCTAGGAGGTGGCTGGAACTCTCCTTCATGCTCGAGGGAGTTTCCAGCCTACTCGTGGCCTCAGCTAGGTCGCGGAAAAATTTTCAGCATGTTGAAATTTTTTTCGCGAGTAAAATTTGGTCGGCATGGGTCTTTTCACTCAAAGGGCAGTGGAGTGGGGTCGCTATTTACTTACAGGCATTCGAAGGCAGCCATAGGCCCACTCCTTCGCTGACCGGCCATTTTGACTGGCTCTTTGGAGTTTCACGACCTAGAAAGACCCACCGGTAGGTAAAATGCCCGCTAACTTTATTGTACTTATTAAAATTGTATCCACTCCTTCTCCCCCCCCCACCCCACTTCTCCTCCCCCTTCTTCAACTCCCCCCCCCCCCGCTCTCTAAAGGACTTACGGTACTCGGTGGCAGCCGTTTACCTTCATCTTCATCGTGCAGACAGCGCTCCCCCGCTTCCTTGGCCCGTGTGTGCATGCGTGTGGTCGGTAGATGCAGCTCGCGGTTCGGTCGATCCAGCTGGCGGTTTCAACACGACCGGTCGATCCAGCTCGAGGCTTTCCAGGAGAGTGCTCTCGAGCTTGATGGTCGAAGGCACTCTTCTGGACTCACGGATTAGGTCGCCCAAGTGGGACAGGTCCTTAAACACATGTCAGGGGCAGTGGATGACAAGCATGCCATTCTTGCCCCTGTACCCCTCATTTCCTTTTCGTACAGGATGGCATTCTGCTGGAACCATTCCTCAAGGTTGCCCTCCTGCTGCCTGGTGAAGGTGTAGGGCATAACCTTCTTCCAGCATTCCCTCACCACCAATGGGGCATCTGACTGTGTTCAGGAAAAAGGGCTGCTTTGCTGCCTTCAAATGAGGCAGTGAAGAATGGGGACATATACTACCACCCTGGTCTCCTTCTCCAGGGGCCTCTCATGCAGGGCTACCTCCTCCTGCACTATCACCTCCTGTGGCATCACCTCCTGCCACTCCTCCTCTTGGGTGGGCAACACCTGCATGGCCGTATTTTTTTAGGATTGTGCCCTCCCCCTGTGCTGCTGCCTTTTTGGTGCCATCTCTAAAACACGTCTCCTCTCCAAAAAACTCTCCAGCTATGAATGAACATGCCTTGGAGTGACAGAGGTCACGTTCTGCTGTTTAAATAACCTTTTTTGTCTACTGACCTTTTTTTCACCCCGGAGCCATTACCTTCGACTGCCTCCGACCACCTACGACTAGCATCACGACCTACTACGGTTGCCAGGGAAAATTGACCAGGTGGGCTCAGCACTTCAACTCCCCCTCCCACTCCGTTTCCGACCTCTCTGTCCTGGGTCTCCTCCATGGCCACAGCGAGCAGCACTGGAAATGGGAGGAACAGCACCTCATATTCCGCTTGGGGAGTCTGCATCCTGGGGGCATGAACATCGAATTCTCCCAATGTTGTTAGTCCTTGCTATCTCCTCCCCTTCCTCAGTCCCCCTGCTGTCTCCTCCCACCCCCCAGGCTTCGGGATCCTCCTCCTTTTTCCTTTCTTGTCCCCGCCCCCTCCCCACCCCCGATCAGCCTGAAGAAGGGTTTTGGCCCGAAACGTTGCCTATTTCCTTCGCTCCATAGATGCTGCTGCACCCGCTGAGTTTCTCCAGCTTTTTTGTGTACCTTCGATTTTCCAGCATCTGCAGTTCCTTCTTAAACAAAAAATCCCTTCAAAGTGTTGAAAGTGGACAGAAGGTCCCCACCATCGAAGGGATCAACAGGAATCAGTACCTCAACAAGTCAACCAGTGTCATTGTGATCTACACCACCCTGTTCATGCTCTCATTTCACTGCCATTGAGAAGGTGGTATAGGAGGCTGAAAACTGTAACATTTAGGTTCAGGAGCTGCTTCTTCCCATATATTTGTCATTAAACTTTTTTTGGTGATCATTATGGTGTTTACAGAGTACTATGTTTACATATTTATTTTGCTGCTGCAAGTAAAAATTTGGGATACATGATAATAGGTCTGGTGGTGGAATCTTATTGGAGCTGACAGAAGTTGAGAAGGATGATCTGTGGAATGCAAAAGCTGGTGGATGGAAGGATTTCACTGTTGGTTGCTATATCCAGGAGGAGAGAGGATGAGACCAAAGGTGCAAAAAAAATAGATGGATGCAAAACTGCTCCAGTTGTGCTTGCAACAATTGTTCTCCCTCTGCGTTGAGGCAATCCAGGCTTTCGATATTGGGCCCCCCGCCGGGAGATGGTAAGTCCCGCGGCCGAATCCGAGCTCCGCGAATGGGCCGGTTCAAACTCCGCGGCCCGGGACGGACAAAGCTGCCACCCTCCAGTCCAGCGCACGAAGCTGTTGTTGCGGGAGCTCCGGAGAACTGGTCACCAACCTGGGACTTGCGATCTCCCGATGTTGTTTTCCACTGGGCCTGCAGCCGAAGCCTCCGAGGCTCCAAAGTCGGGCCGCTACCGCAGTGCCACCACAGCCCCAAAGTCGGCCAGCTTCGCGATGGTGAGTCCTGGCTCTGCCTCCGGAGCTTAGAGGTCGGCCCCAGTTGGAGGCCGCCAGCTCCGCGATTAGGCCTCAGCGCAGACGGAGACGAGTATACGACAAAGAAAAGGTTGCATCCCCCCGAAGGAAGAGACTAAAACAAGTTTCCCCCGCCCCCCCCCCCACACATACACAACTAAAAATAAACTAAAACATACGTCCAACAAGACAAAAGAAAACAAAAAAACAAGAAAAAGACAGACGGACTGCAGCTTCTTGGGCAGCGCCGCCACTTCCGGACCGAAACAACTGTCAGTATCTTGGATACTTTCTGATTTCTGTTTGCACACAGTATGAAATACATCACTAAATGCAGCACATGCAAGAGTTTTATTTGATTTAGCAAATTGGAAGGCCTTTTAAAAAATCCCTTGAGATTAAATGATTACAATCCATGATATTTGATCTGGACTCAGACATTTACAATGCAGCAACTAATTTGAAAAATCTATACATTACTCCCAAATAACATATTTAGATCTCCTGTGAGCTCTCCTTTCCCAATGTACATTTACTGTGAGCAAGCACCACATAGGAGGACCCCAAATAACGTTTCCAGATGAATGCAGCACAATTTATTCCCCTGTTCATAATGTGATCTGCAAGTGAGAAAAAGGTCAACATATTCAATCAGATTCAATCAGTGAAGAAACTGTCCCTGAATCTGGAGGTGTGTGTTTGCACACTTCTTTACTTTTTGCCTGATGGGAGAGGGGATAAGAGGGAGTGGCCAGGGTGCACCTCGTCCTTGATTAGGCCGCTCTGGATGGTAATAAAAGAAAGTTTAGTGGACAGAATAGGCAGGAAAAAGGCAGGGAGTGAGGGAAGACTGTTGGGTTAAATTGCACTTATTTTAATGCAAGAGGACTGATGGATAAGCCAGATGAACTCAGGATGTGAATAGATACATGCGACTGGAACGTTGTAGCCAGAAACAGAGAATGGGATCCCTCAGGCACCAAAGTAGTCAATTCTGGGTGAGGCCACAGAAGATGGGCAAGATCCTCAATGAGTATTTCTCCTCTCCTTTTACTGTGAAGAGACGAGAACTGGGACAAGTAATGGAAGTGGCTTGTAGGCAGTCAGCATTACGGACAAGGAACTGCTGACGTTACTAAAGTGTATGAAGGTAGACAAATCACCTGGGCCTGATCAGATATATCTGAGGATACTGTGGGAAACTAGAAAGTAAATTATGGGTGCTCTGGCTGAGATTTGAGTCATCATTAAATATGAGTGAGGTGAAGATAGACTGGAGGGTGACAAATGTGTCTCTATTGTAAAGGGCTTCAGGGAAAGGCGTCGTTACCAGAGGGTATTCTGAGGGATAAGGTACACATGCAGTTAGATGGACAAGGGCTGATTAGGGATAATCAACACTGTTTTGTACGTGGGAGTTAGTCTCAGAAATCCGATTTAATATTTTGAAGATGTAACCAAAAATGTTGATGAGGGCAGAGTTGTGGACATTGGATTACAGCAATTTGACAAGGTTTCACATGGTAGGCTGCACTGGAAGGTTAGATCACATGGGATCCAAGGAGAGATAGCTGACTGGATAGAAAACTGGCTTCATGGAAGGAAGCACAGCACAAAGGCGTTGCTTTTTGGATTGGAGGCCTGTGACTAGTGATGTGCCTCAGGATTTGGTGCTGGCCCATTGCTTTTTGTCATCTATATCAATGATTTGGGTGAGAACACACAAGGCATGATTAGCAAGTTTGCAGATGACACTAAAATGGATGGTATTGTAGTGAAGAAGATGGTGAAAAATTGCACCAGGATCTTGATTACATGGATTCAGGAATGGTTGATGGATTTCAATACAGAGAAGAGCAAGGTGTTGCATTTTGAGAAGTCTAACCAGGGCAGAACCTACACAGTGAATGGCAGGGCACCGGGGAATGTTGCAGAGCAGAGTGTTTAGGAGTGTGGGTACATGGTTCTTTGAAAGTGGTGTCATGAGTAGATAGGTGGTCAAGGAGGTTTTCATTACATCGGCCTTCATCATTCAGAGTATTGAGTTTAAAAGTTGGGAGTTCATGTTGCAGTAAAATAAGACATTGGTGAGGCCACATTTAAAGTATTGTGTTCCGTTTTGGGCACCTTGTGGGCACCATATTATAGGAAAGATGTTGTCAAGCTGGAAAGGGAGCAGAGAAGATTTAAAAGGATATTGTCAGGACTTGAAGGCCTGAGCTATAGGGAGAGATCGAGCAGGCTAGGACCTATTCCTCGGAGCACAGGACAATGAGAGTTGATCTTATAGAGATGTCCAAGATCATGAGAGAGAGAGATATAGGGTAAATGCATTTAACATATGCATTTTCTGCATTTTCTATGTACAATGACCTTGATGCATTTATATTCTTAATTACAACAACATTTATAGCAACATGTCGGCCAAGGTTGAAATGCGAAAGCTTGCAGTGCCCTGCGAAAGACAACCTTGACAATGACAGCTGGTGGTGGCAACCTTATGTCATCATGTTGCCATGGTGACAGTGACATCAATTTACGTGATAACTCAGTTCTGTAATTTGTCTGAAATCCATAGACATTTATCTATTTATACACAACTTCGACTTGGTTTCGTGATGAGAACCGCTTGTTGCAGATTTTTTCATTTAATAGTATTGCACCGTTTATGTGTCTGCATTTTCAAGAAAAGTGTCAACGGCTGAAGAGCTGGCATGTGGTGCAAAGGGCTAATTAGGAGTCCGTCAGAACACCTAGGTCTCAGAATACATGATTAATATAAAGGTTATCCTAGTCATATGCCAAACCAAGAAAGGCTGAATTCAGGTTGAATTATTCAGATTAAATTGTCATTTTATTGCTGTCTAACCACTAATAAGCAACACGATACAAAAAACTTGTGAATCAAACTGGAAAAGTCAGCAATATAGTCCTAAACTGTATTAACCTTGCAATGTGAATTAAAACTGTAATGTCCTAATAATCCACTACATTTCTCTGACAAGTTCTGGCCTTCGATGCATGGTTGATTCCTGATTATTCCTATTCACTGTCAGCAGCCATGTAACAACATTGACAAGAGACAACTGATGAAGTTACACAATTGTCTCTGTTCCCTTTTCCAATGTGGTCAAATAGATAATTTTTTGACCCCCTCATGCTATTGAAATATTCTGATCAAAGTTAACTCAATTACAGATAGTTTTAGTTTGTTTAAATTACTGTGCTAGAAACCATCATATCTAAACAAAGTAGGTGGATGCCAAATTTGGTCCTTTTGACAATTTATTTACTTTCTTCAAATCAGTTGAACATATCCACCCGCAAACATAACCCTAACCTAGACAGTATAGACAAGGCCAAAGCCCAAAACAGTGATGGAGAAAAAGACCCAAAAGCTTGTGTTCCACTCTCGTTTGAAGAACAACTTCAATTATGTATATTGCAAAATCAATTATGTATCCTGCTATAATTGCAAAGGGATAAAACTTTTTTAAATTTTAATTTAGGTTGATTTTTCAGCAGACCATAGCCAAGTTCTTTAAATCTTCACACTAATATTACACAACTAAAAATTCATAATAAAAAAAACATATTAAAGAGTAATAAAAATTAAAATTAACGATCTGCAAGATTTTAGCAAGAATTATGACTGTCAAATAAATGTTGCAACTTATTATCTGCAACAATTCCGAGCTCCTGGAGTTCAATTAATCTTGACAGATGATAATTATTTTGCATGCAAGATATGGTTCGGGTGATGTCCTTTAAGTAATACCCAATAATTCATTTAAATTGGACAAGAATACCAATAATTTATTTTTATTGAAACTTTGAGTAATATTACAAATTAACTGATTTTAACAGCCATAGAGCTGCAAATGTGTGATTTGATTACACCATTGCAAAAAGACAATTGTACCATCTGCTTGCTGCAAAGGAAGCAGTAGAATAACCAAATATAGTTCACCGTTCTGTACTGATTGCCTAGTCTGTTAAGTAATTCATTTTAATACATTCAAATCTGTGAAACTATTTCAGAAATTATTTAAATGAGGCAATAAAATCCTCCTTAATAAAATGAATAACAAATGTGGATAGGTCCACCCTTATGACACAATACTGAAGGTTTTTCATCAATTGCTCTTTCAAATGCCAATGGACAATATCCCCATCAGTTCCATATCACAAGGTAAAATCATTTAATCTGTCATCTCCTGATATAGAATTAAAATATAATGACAGCAATGATTCTTACCGCCCCATAGAAATAGCCAAGTAAACTACATGGTCCAAGAAGCATAAAACCAGACAGCCACCAAGAATAACCAGACCCAAATTAATTAATTTTATAAAACATTTCTCACTAAAGATCTAAATCCTTGTGCCAAAATTAGGAGTTGTGTGCCAAGGTCTAGTTAATTTAGCACCACCAATGTCAGGAAATTCATTGTTCTTGGGCAAGTCCAATCCCATCAGGAAGGTGCATTGACTGTGGAGGGCATCACTATGCTATATTGTCAGGAGGTATTATCTCCAGGAACTCCTAATATGGAATGCATGCCCTGTGAAGTCTCATAACAAACCCATGTTTAATCGAGTTTGTCAAACACATTGACTGCAACTTGCGAGAAAAAAACAAGAGCACGAAGCGCAAAAGAATGTACTCTCGGCAGGGACATCAATATTCATCACATAAAGTGTTGCTGTAGCATCACCACTGATGACAACATGAAAATATAGTTTTAACATTAAGTCTACAGCAGGTGTTGAGAGAACCAGCATGTGAGGTAGAAAGTTTACAGGACCAAATGCATCAATGGTATGACTACAAGAGCAGATCAGAGGTTAAGTAGTCTGTGATAGTCTTATCACCCTTAATTTAAAGAAAGTTATGCAATTTGAAACTCTTGCCTGGATAAATTCCAACAACAACAGTCGTCAAGAGGCTCAATATTTATTCTGCTTAATTGGCTCTTCCAATTGAACCACCTCCAGATTAAATTGTGTAAATTGGGTAAACTTTACCTTGTTATTTAGTTAGTTAAATTTATTGTTTCGCATTCCGAGGTACAGTGAAAGTTTTGGGCAGCACAGTGGTGCAGCTTTACAGTGCCAGATACCTGGGTTCAATCCTGACTATGGGTGCTGTCTGTACTGAGTTTGTTGTACTCCCAGGGATGAGGGAAAAAGAGGGAGTGTCCGGGGTGGTAGATTGCCGTGGCAGCATGAAGTGCAGATGGTAGAGGGGTTGGTTTGCATGATAGTCTGAGCTGAGTCTACAATTCTTTGCCATTTTATTGTACTCTTGGATGGAGCCGTTTCCAAAACATGCATCCCAATAAAATGCTTTTTACGGCACATCTGTAGAAGTTGGTAAGAATTGTTGGGAACATGCCAAACTTTCCAAGACTTCTAAGGGAACAGCGGCATTGGTGTACTTTATTGGTCATTGCTTCAATATGGCTAATCCAGGTCAAGTTGCTGGTGATATTTACTCCTGGGAACTTGAAGATTTTGACCATCTCTACCTCGGCACTATCTATGTATGCCGAGGTATGTGTAACTGGTTAAGAGAGACACATTCGGCACTATCTATGTATGCCGAGGTATGTGTAACTGGTTAAGAGAGACACCTATGTTGATTACTATCTCATCATTTGGCTTGCTGTCATTGAGGGACAGGACTTGACATCAGGTTACAAGGTTCTCAATCTCCTTCCTGTACTCCATCTTGCCAATATTTGATATCCGGCCCACTACAGTGGTGTGGTCAGCAAATTTGCAAATAGAGTTGGATTTCTATTTAGCCGCATAGTCATGAGTGAATAAGGAGTAAAGAAGGAGGCCGGGAATACATCGTTATGGAGCACCAGCATCCCACAAGTTTGGAGATGAGCTTGGATGGTATAATGGTATTGTAAACAGAGCTGTAGTCTATGAATACGAGTCTGACATAGGTGTCGCTCTTATCCAGGTATTCCATGGATGAGTGTAGGACCAGGGAGATGGCATTAGTTGTTGACCTATTGTGCTGGTAGGCAAACAGTAGTAGGTCAAACTTGCATGTAGACTGGATTTAATGTGTTATGTAACCAGCATCCCAAAGAACCTCATTATAGTGGACTTCAAGGCCACATGACTTCCACTAGATCTTTTTTTTCTTTGGCACCAGTGGTCTTCTTGTAGCAGGTGGATACCTCAGAACAAAGTAGGGAGAGATTAAAGATGTCCATGAAAACTCCCGCTAGTTGGTCCTCGCTGTTCCTAAGGATGCAGCCAGGGACTCCGTCCAGGCCAGTTGCTTTAATTTAAAGCATCTTCACTTTGTCTAGCAGGATCATTTATGAGTGAGAGGTGCACTTCCACAAATAATCTTCGATGGTTATTCAGCTGAGCACAACATTAACCTTGCCATAACTTTGTCCATTGTTTTTTTCACCCGCTTCCAGAATTCCCAAGCTTACTTTTCCCTACCATTCCATATATAAGCTTTCCAACCCGCTTCTGGTTTTCCCATATTCAGGATTTTCTACATTCTCCCCAACTTTCTACACTTAATTACCATAATTTATGTGCTTTGCAGTAGTTTTAACAACATTTGGGATGTGTGGATGAGTGGAAGAGCACATTAACAGCTGCTGAAGTATTGTTTAGGAAACAAGAGGCTAGACATTTTTGAGTAGAAAAGTTCAGATGCAGCTTGAGGGTGAATTTTTCCAGGAGCAAAGAGGATTGGCATAAATTTGTAATTGGAAGGAGCAAAGATAAGGTGATTTAAAATACAACCAATTAGGCAGATTAGTCATTTATAATTGCTTACTCTTCCTATCCAGCAATGCTGTTGGCACTAAATTTAGTTAAATGTTTTTTTCTCTTGTACTAAGACAAAGCCAACTTCCAAAACACAAATAATAGAAAATTGAACTTGTGCACCAGATTAAATTGAAAGGAGTAAATAATGCTTTGTGAATTTAGTAGAATTACTCCCAAAAGTGTTCAAATTCATTTAAAATGTTAGGAACAAACTAATACAAATTAAGGCAAATGTTAGGGACAATAACATAATACGTCAATGAAGTCGCCTCCATATCGTAAAAGAAAATATACCATTAAGCCATGTTCTCAAAGTTCATAGAATCAGTAAACAATGGAGATCCAAGTAGGTAGATTCCACAGAAGCTTTCAAGAAGAAATAAAGGAATACATAATGGAGAAAAATATGCAGAGATTTGGAGAAAAGACTAGATGATAAAACAAGCGAGTTGCTCTGGTAGGGAAAGTCAACACTGACACAATGACCATGTTCTATCCAATAATATTTCCATTACACTTTCATATCATCTATTCTCCATTATACATGAAGAAATATACACTATTTCACATACTCTCCCAACATGTCCCGATTGGAGGTCAACATCACATTACTAATTAAGGCAAAAATGAAACTATCTCAAAATGTCATTATCAACCATGCCACATAAAAGTTTCAATATTACCCAACACAATTGAAAGCACCAATACTTGGTTTTATACATATCTTTCTTACCTGAAACTGGAAGAGTAAAGACACCTCCCAACTGCAACATTCACCTTCTGTTAACAATTAAACTCTAATTGACTTCACGTAGTGATTAGTATGCCAGCTGCATGTCGTTGTCTGAAAGAGTCAAAACATTTTAAAGAGTTAAACCAACCAGCAGTTGAAAGAGACTTTTGTACATTAAAAAAAAACCTCACACTTGCACCAAGCTTTAAAATTCACAAAGTTCCAGTGTAACATTTTCTGAGAGTAAGTATGATGGATGAACTTACATGGGAATACTTTCACATTTAAGCCAGATGATAAATAAAAGTAATTTGAACTTTGTGGTATATCAATTCACCCAACCTCTTACGAAGATTTCCATCTCATTTTTAATAATCCTGCCTATTATAAGAATGATATTATGGGAAAATAATTTCTCTTTTACTTATAGGGTATTGACAATTAACAATTTCTCCCAGAGATGCAGCTTGATCACAAACACCATAAAGTGAAATTAAAGGTCTTTCAGATGTTAATAAATGATCACACGGACATTGGGCTATTATCTGTATATTTGCTGCCATTGTAAATTAATGTTATGTGATGCAAACTGTGTAACAGAGGGCACAGCAAACTCCAAGCCTGTACTCTGGTTTCAAGGATGAAAATTTCCTAAATTTGACAAGAATATTAAAAAATAGAAGAAATTCTAAAAAAATCAAATACAGTAACCCCTCGTATTTACGGACTTCTTTATAATATGTTTATAATACGGACTACATCAGTCTGAATAAGGTTCTCGACAGGAAATGTCACCCTTTCCTTCTCTCCAGAGATGCTGCCTGTCCAGCTGAGTTTCTACAGCATTTTGTGTCCATCTTTGGTTTAAACCAGCATCTGCAGTCCCTTCCTACACACTTCTTTATATTGGATTTTGGTCATTGTGGACTGCCCAACCGACCTTCACTGCCAGGCTGGGTTGCCGTCGCCCGTGCCACCTCTCCAGCCACTCCCACTGCCGTTGCAACCACCCCAGCCGTTTCCAGCGTGCCTGCCGCCACTATCACCTCCGTCGCCGCCGCCACTGAAATTTACCTGCAGTCCGGCCGCCCGTGGACCACGACCAATTGCTCTGCTGATACTCGCCTCTCCCCCAGCCATCAACTCATCTGGATTCCAGGTCCAGTTCCAGACCAAGAGTATGAAGATGGGTCTGCACCCGGGATGTCACCTATCCATGTTCTCCAGAGATGCTGCCTGACCCACTGAGTTACTCCAGCACTTTGTGTCCTTTTGTGTATTAACCAACAAATGTAGTTGTTTATTTCTACCAAAAATACAATGATAACCCCTTACTCAACAAGAGCAGACAATTGGCAATAACGGACACCCCCTCCATGGTCTATTATAACAAGGGTTCACTGCAATATTGAAAAAACATTTGTTTCAATTGGTGTCCATGAAAGTCCCATAGCAATTGCCACCAGTTGATATGTACATATTATACACAAAGAACTGCAGATGCTGGTTAATACACATAAAAAACACAAAGTGCTGGAGTAAAGCAGGTCGGGAAACATCTCTGGAGAACATAATAGGTGACGTTTCGAGTTGAGGCCTGAGACACTTCTGAAGAAGAATTGTCTATACCAAAAACGTCACCTGCCCCATGTTCTCCAGAGATGCTGCCTGACCTGCTGATTTATTGTTGCTGTATTGACAACTTCAGCAACCAATTATCTCAAAGCATGAACTTATATTTTTGCTGGTATAGGTTGAATAAAGATTGCTGGTGAGAGGATTGGGAAAACTCTACGTTCCTCCTCAATTAATGCCCTATGATCTTGCACATGCAACTGAGCGGATAAATCGAGTTGAATTAATTCCAGGATGATCACTGAGACACAAGCTGGCATTAAAACATTTCTGCTGCTGATCTCACTATCAAATGAAAGTGGAGAGATTATGGGAGGCCGAATGCAACTGATCTATCTTCCCTCACCTGCTAAGGTTGCTTTTCCTCTTGATATTTTTCTGATTGAGTTTTCCACAGTCATATAGAAATTAGAAACAGCAGTTTAAAAAAAAATACATTTAGGTGGCTTTTTAGGCGACTGCAGCAGATTATGCAGTCGCCACATGGTCGCCACATGTTCGCGGGTAGTTGCCGGGAAGTCGCCTTCAAGGTCGCGAGGAGGACCCGCATTCTGGGAACTAGTCGCGGCCTCATTATGGTCGGCGCAAATTTTTCAACGTTGAAAAATTAGCGGTGACTAGAATGAAGCCGCCATGGAGAGTAGCGACAATTCTCGTGCCTTAGGTGGGTCGCCAGGAGGTCCTAGTGGGTTGCCAGGAGGTCGAAGGTTCTCTTAGGTTCTCGTAGGTTGTAGCCGGTGCTGACCGGTGAATTTCATTGGCTCATTGGGAAAAAAGGTAAGCAGTAGTTTTCAGAACGAAGGATTTCCGACCGGTAATGTTAAATGCCTGCCGAGCTTCACAGCCATGTATCTCTGGATTATTAAAAGTTGTCTCCACTCCTTATCCCCCCCTCCTCCCCACCTCCTCTTTTAAAGGACTTACCGTACACTGTGCTTTAGCCATCTTAATTACAGCACCAACCTTCCTGTTCATCGCGGTGTGTGCCTGTATCACCTTGGCTTTGCACCGTGTGAATTTTTTAGACAGCGCTCTCCCCACTTGCCCTGTCTCACGCCTGTATAACGGACTGGTGAAGGAAGCGATGTGTTTGTGTGTGTGTGTGTTCCACTCTGACAGTCACCGTTCTAGTTGCCGGTTTTTCAGGCGACTGCCGGCAACTTGACAATTGCCGGCAGTCCGCTAAAAAATCGCCTAAGTGGGACAGGCCCATTAGGCACCACCTTCAGTAATATTACCATCACAGTTCATGCATTTGTAGGTTAAAGGGCTTGGTACAAGTGTAAATTGTCCCTAGTGTGTGTAGGGGAGGGTTAGTGTGTGGGGATCGCTGGTTGACGTGGACTCGATAGGCCAAAGGGCCTGTTTCCACGCTGTATCGCTAGACTAAACTAATATTTGCTATGCCGTCACATCGTACTCAAGCATAAGTCAATGATGCTGTCTGCCCATGAGGCTTTCATTTTCATTCATAGGATGCCTGTATAACACCTTCATCCCAGGCACAATTGGTTATAGGTTATAATTGACATCAAAATACAATGCCTTAGAGATCACATTGCAAGCGCTTGTTTCCCTGGAACAAAAGACATGAAATAACTCTGCAGGTCAAGCAGCATCTGAAGAGGCAAAAGGTGTGTCGGCCTTTCAGGTCAAGACCCTGTATCAGGACTGAGAGGGAAGATGAGAGATTGTCAGTATATTGCAGTACATAGAGAGATGGAATAAAGGGTGGTAGATGGAGCCACGTGGTTGGAATCAGGTGGGGAAGGCTAATAGGAGAGGTGAACAAAGGGAGAAGAAAGCTAAGTGGATGTTTGAGTGTGGGAAGAGACCAAGGGGAGTGTGAGAGGAGGGGTGAGGGTGTGGTGTTAAGGGCCTGTCCCAATTCACGACCTTTTTTACACGTGGACATTTTTCATCATGCTAGAAAAAACACCCCGACCTACTTGATGCCACGAGTACCTACGACCTCCCTACGACCTCCTACGACCTCGTGACGACCATGCTGCGAGTATGAGTCAAGGGCAAACTCGGCAGAAGTAGTGAATTAGGTCGTGAAAGTGGACAGGCCCTTTTGTGCACATTATCTGAAGCTGGAACATTGAATGCTCAAAACCATTGAGGTGTTTCTCTCCAGGTTCCATGTAATAATAATAATATAAATTTTATTTAATGGGCGCCTTTCAAACATCTCAAGGACACCTTACATAGTATATCGGAATAACATATAATCGGAATAAAACAAGTAATAAAGACATCACAGAGACACAAATTAAAAACAGGATTCAATCCAAAAAACAGAAAATCAAAAACACAGTGTGAAGAGGGAGCAGCGGCAGCCAAAGCGCGCCAGCGTCCACTCTCTCTTCACAGCAGCCTCTTGGACACAGACCTACAAGACTACAATTAGACAAAAAAAATCATCCCCCACAGTGGATAGCACTGTGGAGGAAGGCACAATGTCCAGTCCCCACCCCAATGTTCACCCCAAAGTCGGCCTATTGAGGCCACCGCATTGCCTCTACGGAGGCCCGAATGTCCCTGGCCGTTCTCACCGGGTGGTCTTGCCCGGCGTCGGGAGAGTCCTTTCGGCGGCTGGGCCACCTGGAACGGCCGCTTCCTGGTTGGAGCCCGCGGCTGCCGAAGCCGACAAGGCCGCGCCGGTTTGGAGCTCCCAGGCTCCGATGACAAAATCGGCGCCGCCTCTCCGCTCCGCAGACCCAGGCAGCCGGAGTTGTTGCTTTATGTAGATATGTAAGGTCCAAATGGAAAGCTGCAAGTTAACTATTTTTGCAACGTGTCTGTCCAATCTACTAAAGATGAATAATAATTAACTTTACCCTTGCCTACAGAAACCATGGAGTTTTACATAGTTTGCAAATATGATGAATAATAATTAACTTTACCCTTGCCTAATATGTCTCCTAATATTTGTCTTTAGTCCATTCTGTCAGAGCGGCATAGTGTGCAGCTGGTAGACCAGCTGCCTCACAGTTCCAGCAACTCGAGTTCAGTCCTGAACTCCAGGTGCTGTATATGTGCAGCTGCCATGTTCTCCCTGTGATCACTTAGGTTTCCAATTTCCCCCACACCCCCAAAGACCTGCAAATAGCTGAGTTAATTGGTCACGGTAAATTGCTGTCTGCAGAGACTGTATTCAATTGCATAGATATGCTGCAGCCAAGAAAGAAATTGATTTTAAAACAGAGAACATCTAAAACCCTCAGCAGGTCAATCGCCATTTGTATAGAGAAACAGGCACTTTTCATCTGATGTATGCGCCAATCTTCTTTGAAAGTGCATGACAACCTGTGCATTTTCGAGATTTTCTCTTCATATTTCATATTTTCTGTTATTTGAGGCATTTTGATTTTGTCCTCACTGCTATAGTCCCTGTTGCTACACCCATCTCTTAGTGTGGGAGAATCAAACTGAATAGGAACAGGCCCTAGGGCCCAACCAGCCCATGCCGACCAAGTTGGCTCATTTATGCTAGTCCCACCTGCCTGTGTTTGGTCAATGTCTCTCTAATCCTTTCCTATCCATCTACCTGTCCAAATGTATTTCTAGTCTCTCCGGCTACCAATTATGAGCCCCCAACCTCAGCATCACGAGGACAGTCGGGTTGTTTTGTTATAAATCATGTCTACCGTTTGGAAATATGCTGTCTGTATTCACAGGCATCATGCTCTCATTTAGTTTAGTTTATTGTCACATTGATGACAATTCAGCAAACATTCAGGGAGTGCAGCGTAGGTTTACAAGGTTAATTCCTGGGATGGCGGGATTGTCATATGCTGAGAGAATGGAGCAGCTGGGCTTGTACACTCTGGAGTTTAGAAGGATGAGAGTATATCACATTGAAACATATAAAATTGTTAAGGGCTTGGACACGCTAGAGGCAGGAAACATGTTTCCGATGTTGGGGGAGTCCAGAACCAGGGGACACAGTTTAAGAATAAGGATTAAGCCATTTAGAATGGAGACGAGGAAACACTTTTTCTCACAGAGAGTGGTGAGTCTGTGGAATTCTCTGCCTCAGAGGGCAGTGGAGGCAGGTTCTCTGGATGCTTTCAAGAGAGAGCGAGATAGGGCTCTTAAAAATAGCGGAGTCAGGGGATATGGGGAGAAGGCATGAACGGGGTACTGATTGGGGATGATCAGCCATGATCACATTGAATGGTGGTGCTGGCTCGAAGGGCCAAATGGCCTACTCCTGCACCTATTGTCTATTGTCTATTACCATGTAATTTGCCATTTATAATTATAGCCATGTGTAACTCAATTTTCAAGCAAAGGTTAGTAAAAAATGCAGCATTTTTTAGTATGTAAAGACAATTGCCATAAAAATAGTCATATTACCTTGTCTTCTTCTGCAAAATATGAAAATGAATATTTTTACATAGTCCGATTTAATTACATAGTTTCCGAGTCAAATAACTCAACTCTGGAAAATTGGCCAGGACCTGCAATGCAAATCACACTTCCAGGGGAAATGTTTCACAAATGTGACATAATTACCAGTGTGAAAATAAAGAACCTACCTTTAGCAAGGTCAATGACTTGGACCCCAGCCTGTCCCCCCAGCTCCCCCACCCATCTCCACCCCACCCTCACATCCCACATACCCGCATTCAACCACACCCCCATACCCCTCCATCCCCCCCCCTACCGACTGCGTTAGAACCTAGCTGCCTCATCTCTGCCCTGCCCATCCAGTGCATGAATATTAAACTGCCCTTTCATCAGTATTCTACCTTCCCTTCAGAGCTGGTGAGTCTATCGCTGGCCATCATTTTTACTGGTCTTTCATTTCAGCACCATTCCCTCTTTCCTTCTTTAACAATTCTTAAATCCAATCACGATTGGTCACTCGTCCAATGTGGACAGAAAGTTTTGTGTGATAACTCTCCCCCTGGGCATGTTTTATCACAAATGTGGCCAATATAAACATGAGTTGTTTATTTGTACATCTGAAGGAGAAATGCTCCAGAATAATAGAAACTAAACTATTTATGGTTGAAAGCCTCATGACTGAAAGCTAATGTTTCAGACTTGAAGGATTTTCATTCAAAATAACAATTGCCTTAACTGCCTTCATCTGAAAATAAAAAGAACATCTACCAGCTGCTCTAACAGCCACCTCGGGCTTGCATCCACTTATATAAAAAGTGTAGCTCTGATTAACCAGTGAATCAAAATGGATTAAGTAGAATCTTGTGACTAAAAAAATATTGCATGCTGGTTTGTTGCTTTTTAAATTTTCTTTTAATGTGAAACAAACCAATTGTAGTCAAATATAGACACAAAAAGCTGGAGTAACTAAATCTGAAGAAGGGTCTCGACCTGAAACATCACCCATTCCTTCTCTCCAGAGATGCTGCCTGTCCCGCTGAGTTCCTCCAGCATGTTGTGTCTATCTTCAGTTTAAACCAGCATCTGCAGTTCCTTCCTACAGCAATTGTAGTCAAAGCAGGATTTGTAATAGGTTGTATAAATTATTCTCCAGAACATTCTCTGAACCAGCAATAACTCATTGATCCAAGTTTAAATCATTGCTTAAATTAGTTGGGAATCTTTCAAAATTAAATGCTAATGATATTTAATTGTATGATTCAAAGTAACATTAGCAAATTTGCAGATGACACAAAGCTGGGTGGCAGTGTGAACTGTGAGGAGGATGCTATGAGAATGCAGGGTGACTTGGACAGGTTGGGTGAGTTGGCAGATGCATGGCAGATGTAGTTTAATGTGGATAAATGTGAGGTTATCCACTTTGGTAGCAAAAACAGAAAGGCAGATTATTATCTAAATAGGGAAAAGGGGAAGTACAATGGGATCTGGGGGGTCCTTGTTCATCAGTCAATGAAAGTAAGCATGCAGGTACAGCAGGCAGTGAAGAAAGTGAATGACATGGTGGCCTTCATAACAAGAGGGGTTGTCTATAGGAGCAAAGAGGTCCTTCTGCATTTGTATGGGGCCCTAGTGAGACCACACCTGGAGTATTGTGTGCAGTTTTGGTTCCCTAATTTGAGGAAGGACATTCTTGCTATTGAGGGAGTGCAGCGTAGATTTACAAGGTTAATTCCTGGGATGGTGGGACTGTCATATGCTGAGATAATGGAATGGCTGGGCTTGTACACTCTGGAGTTTAGAAGGATGAGAGGGAATTCTTATTGAAACATATAAGATTATTAAGGCTAGAGGCAGGAAACATGTTCCCGATGTTGGGGAGTCCAGAACCAGGGACCACAGTTTAAGAATAAGGGGTAAGCCATTTAGAACGGAGATGAGGAAACACTTTTTTACATGGAGAGTTGTGAGTCTGTGGAATTCTCTGCCTCAGAGGGCGGTGGAGGCCAGTTGTCTAAGAGCTAGATAGGGCTCTTAAAGATAGCTGAGCAGGAGATATGGGGAGAAGGCAGGAACAGGGTACTGATTGGGGATGATCAGCCATGATCACATTGAATAGCGGTGCTAGCTCGAAGGGCCGAATGGCCTACTCCTGCACCTATTGTCTATTGTCTATTTGAACTGCTGATAACTGAAGCTGGAAGCTGGATAGTTTGAAGTAGCCATAGAAAATGACCTCTGACGAGGCATCACTGTTTTCCATTCTCCATGTACTGAGGCTGGACAGAAGAGACCTGGGGTTAGGCTTTCCACCACTTCTCAAATCTCATCCAAAATGTAATCGCCATTTACCTAAATATGGGTTAATTAAGCAGGACTGGTGGGCGTCAGCTTCGACCACCCCGGGGCGCGGTGATTGAGCCGCGGGACAGTTTTTAACATCGCCCGGTGGGTTATCGCCTCAGCGCAGAGGGAGAAGAGGAGGGAAGAGACTGCAGCCCTAAGACTTTTGCCTCCATCATAGTGAGGAGATGCTGGGTGGACTCACTGTGGTGGATGTTAATATGTGTTTATTGTTGTTTTTTATTGTATTGTATTGTATGTTTGACTGCTGCAATTTCGTTCAGACTTCGGTCTGAATGACAATAAAGGCTATCTAATCTAATCTAAATCTCGGGTGACAGTGGACTTGGTGCCACAGTTACTGCAGCACCAGGGAACATAAAAGGGGCAGAGGAAGCCTGCCATCACAGTGTCAATCTTTCCACCAAAAATAAACCCCTGCTGCAAGGCAAATCCAAACCCAAGGGAATATTCACCAGTGACTTGTTCATTACAACAAGGACATAAATGATAAATGTTAGAATGTAGATCATAGAAAAGTAGATCACAGGGACAGGCCCTTCAGGCCACAATATCTGTGACAAGCATGATGTCAAGCTAAATTATTCTCATCTGCCTACACATAACTCATACTACACTGATCCTAGCACATCCATATCTAAAATAAATCTCTGAAATGCCACTATCATCACCTGTCCTAGCATCATTCCCAGCACCTACCACTATCTCTGAAAAAAACTTGCCTTGCACATCTTTTTTTAACGTTTCCCCTTTCACCTTTAACCGTGCCCTCCAGTCTTTGACATTTCCGCACTGGGAAAAATGTTCTGATTGTATTCCATTCAATCATAACATTTACCAACTACTGTTCTGTAAAGAAAGTGATTGGCTGTTTGTCCACATTTATTAAGTTAAGAGTATACACTATTACCTTACATTACTGGAGGGGCAGGGTCAGCAGATGTCAAACTGTGTTTTTTGCTGAAGGTAAATCTGGAACAAAGAGCTTCTGGTTAAACTACAATGTCAGCCGTGGACTGAAAGGAAAATTGGGCTGTACATCTTGTAGGCACAGTGCTGTGTTGATGTATTTGATGGTCCTGTGGTTTGTCTATCCTTGAACCTTCTCATGCAGATAGACCCGTCTTGCTCTCAGCAGCTATCAAAGATGAGATGCTATCCTAGGTTGCATCAGTTCCTCATGCAGACATATCTGTTCTTGAGATTCACTTTTATATTTCACCGGCCTGTTACAACTTAATCCTCTCACCCTTCATCCTTCCGATGGCAAGGAGTGCCTTTTCAACTACTTCCTGTGCTTTCATTCATCTCCACATGGCTTGTTTTTTAGTTGTTTCTTGTCTTTTAAACCATCTCTTATAAAAATCATTCTTGCCAATGATGTATCCTTAGTTTCCACACTTGTTCAAAGATCCACAAACCATACAATTACGTTATGCTGGCATTTCAGATTCTAATGCATTGTCAAAGATTGCAAACCGAATCAATACTTGCCTACATTTTGACCTGTAAATCATTCAGTCAATTTTTAAAATATATATTAGATGTGGAAAATACTTTTAAAATCAACTTGCAGGCATAGCTAATGAGAGGGGCATAGTTTAAAGGAGATGTGCGTGGCAAGTTGTTTTACACAGTGGGTGTCAGGAGCATGCTGCCACGGGTGGTGATGCACGCAGTCACGATAGTGGCATTAATGAGACTTTTAGATAGCCACATGAATATGCAGGGTTATGGATCAACAGCATCATGTTTGGCATGAACATTGTGGGCTGAAGGAACTGTTCCTGCACTGTACTGTTAGTTTATATTTGAACATAACATAAATCTCAAATTGTAATTAACAACAACTTTTGTGGGAACCTTTCTAATATCCTGTCAAAATCCAACTGGAAATTTCAGTGTCAATTTGTTTGGAGCATTCATCAAAGTTACAGTATGGATCGGGAAACTCTTATAAAAATTTGATGGTATTATGTTTCTGTTCCAGTCTTGTGGGGTCATTACAGTTATCAAAAATGTTGTTGTTGCAAAAGTCAGAATGCATTATTTTATATTAAAATTGTATTTTTAGTGAATTTGGGAATTCCTTTCAATCAATGATTTCATTCCCAACTTTGTATTTCCTAAAGTATACACAATTTTTTTTGTATTTTTATATTTCACTGGCCTGCTACAACTAATGTTATCACAAAGCTAGGGGCGGTACAGTGGCGCAATGGTAGAGTTGCTGCCTTACAATGCCAGAGACCCGGGTTTGATCCTGACTACAGGTGCTGTCTGTATGGAGTTTGTACTTTCTTCCTGTGACTGTGTGGGTTTCTTTGGGTGATCTGCTTTCTTCCCACATTCCCCAATACGTACAGGTTTGTAGGTTAATTGTGTATTGCGTAGGGTATGGTTGGTCACTGCACAGCACGGACTCAATGGGCCGAAGGGCCTGTTTCCACACTGTATCTCTAAAGTTTAAAGTAAACTAAAAAAAACCTTAAGATTAGATTCTGCAAATAAATAACGTCATTATTAAAATCCTTAAAACCGTTCTGTGATCTGCTCTTGCCATATTGGAGTGTGATAAGATTTTATTGCAATTTTTATATTGCACATTGACATGCTGACTTGTAAAATGTGCAACAAATTATCTGCATGTCAATATTTGATCGTAAATGGGCTTTTTGGAACAAACTGAGAGTTGATAACTTGAGTGCAAAATCGACATTCTTAAGGAATGGAATTTACATTACACTGCATAAGTTTATGAGTGGTCCATTGAAAATATATGTTTCATTTTGGCAAAATCTGAAGCATATGAAGGAACTGGTCAGCATGAAGGCACATTTGAAGATCAATCAAATAAGTGTGAATGCGCCTCATCACATTAATCCTCAGACAGAAATCTACCCCAATGAGTACAAGATACTTGCTGGTGTAAAACCACTTGTCATAGTGTTCTTACAGCAGAGAAACAGGCCCTTTGGCCCAACCTGACCATGCCAACCAAGATGCCCTGTCGACAGTAGTCCAACCTGCCTGCATTTGCCCCATATCCCTCTAAATCTTTCCTATCCATGTACCTCTCTAAATGTCCTTTCATTTTAGATAATAGGACCTGACTCAACTACCTCCTATGGCAGTTTGTTCCTTATTTCCACCACCCACTGTGTGAAAAAGTTACCCCTCAGGTTCCTTTTAAAATTTTACCCTCTCACCTTAAATCTGGTTCTCGATTCCCCGATTATGGGTGAAAGGGAAGACTAGGTGTATTCACCCTATCTATTCCCCTCATAATTTTGTAGGTGTCCATAAGACCATCCCTCATCCTCCTGTGCTCAAGGAATAAAGTTCGAACCTGCCCAACCTCTCCTTAAACCTCAGCCCCTCAAGTCTTGGTGACAACATCATAAATATTTTCTGTCGTCTTTCCAGCTTAACATCCTTCCTATAGTAGAGTATCCGAAACTGAACACAATATTCAAAATGCAGCCTCAACGGCGCAACTGTGGAAACAGGCCCTTCGGCCCAACTTGCCCACACTGGTCAACTTGTCCCAGCTACACTAGTCCCACCTGCCAGCATTTGATGCATACCCCTCCAAACCTATCCTATTCATTTACCTGTCGAACTGCTTCTTAAATATTGGGACAGTCCCTGCCTCCTCTGGCAGCATGTTCCATACACCCATCACCCTTCTGTGAAAACGTTACGCCTCAGATTCCTATTAAATCTTTTCCCTTTCACCTTAAACCTATGTCCTCTGGTCCTTGATTCACCTATGGACAAGAGATCTGTGCATCTACCTGATCTATTCCTCTCATGGTCTTAAACACTTCTATAAGATCACCCCCCATCCTTCTGCGCTCCAAGGAATAGTCCCAGCCTAATCAACCTCTGCCTATAGCTCAGACCCTCTAGTCCTGGCAATTTCGTAAATCTTCTCTGTACCCTTTCCACACTCCAAAGACACATAGGTTTGTAGGTTAATTGACTTTGGTAAATTGTCCTTAGTGTGTGTCAGCCAGTGCTAGTGTACGGGCATCACTGGTCGGTGCAGACCAGGTGAGCCGAAGGGCCTCTTTCTGCACTGCATCTCTAAACTAAAGTAAACTGAACTATAATAAACTAAACTAGTTTGTAAATGCAGGTTGAAAGAATAGCATTCAAGTACAAATATGTTTTATAAATTGGGATATTAAAATGACTGTGTATATAGCCGGAACAGTGCACAGTTGCAACGAGGCATATGAAGAAGAGGAACATGGATGCATTGTAGAAAAAAATGTTACATCAACATCTCCGCTGCCATAAATATGACATGATGTATGTATGTCAAGGACAATGAAAAAAAAGAAGTTTAATATTTTGATTTAAAAAACCCTCAATAGGAGGAAATAATATTCAAGAATATGTTAAAAGGTCATAAAGTTAATTACATAGATTTTCAATTATCGCATCCAGGGGAACAGAAATGAAAAATAGAGTATGATTTTCTGGGGGAAAATTAAGATTGCTTCAATTTTGAATAGTACCTAACAAAGATTTTTTTATTAACTGTCCAGTTATGATGTAAAAAATGAAGAGAAAAGAGTGAATGCAGTTAGAAGCACAATGACAATTAAGCAAGTAGAACAGTGAAGGAAAAATACTGGACATTAGACATTAAAGAGAATACATTGTGGACTTTTAAAAATAACTAAACAACAATCATGTTATGAGAAAATATGTTTTACATTGTTTGCTCAACTCCATTCTTCCTTCTAAACCCATTCTCATCCCACAGTTCCTTCACATCTAATAGGAGAAGCAATATCTTTGTCTCTCATCATTCAGGGAGAAAACACTCCTTCCAGTTGAAGCAGAAATTTACGATTTAATTTAATTTAATTTAATTTCTTTGGTGTACGACACGATATGCTGATGATGTTTTCTCCAATACATTAGGGAGACCAAATGCAGGAAAATACTGGAGGATATTTTCTAGGTTTCAAAGATAGAAACAAAGATTAATCTCAAAACAATTATTGGAAAAACTAAGAACAGAATAATACAGGCCCATGCTAAGAATATAAGAATGTAATAAAAATAGAATTACAAATAAATATACAGAAAACTAATATCAAAAATGAGTTAAAGTTTCAAAGCACTGTGGAATTTGCTTGGGAGAAGTAGTTTTCATTACAAAGTTAGCTAAAGGCACATGAAAAATATGTTTGCAGACCATCATCCCTGAATAACAAGCAAGTTCCATTTTTACAGACATTGAAAAATATCCAGGTTGAAAAATACACAGAAATAACTTGACATAGTAACCATATGTCATTATACATCATACATCAGTAACACAGTGTTGTAATGAATGGCATTAAAAGCATGTAAGAACAGTAAGAGAAAACAATTACTATAAATGGAGAGAGAGAGGAAACTAGTTCTCAGTTCTGGTAGTTAAGTCTAAAGGGTCTTGACCTGAAACTTCACCTATTCGTGTTCTCCAAGAATGCTGCCAGACCCGCCATGTTACTCCAGCACTTTGCATATTTTGTGCATACCAGCATTTGCAGTTCTTTGTTTTTACAAATTAGTTCTGCTGTTCATCAGAACGGACATATTATGTACATCAGAATTTAATATCACCATGGGTGCTCGTTCATATGTACTGGTATTCATGAATCAGATGTTTGCAAAACATGGACAATCTAAAATTGAAAAATCAACAGAAACATTAAACGAGAGCTGCAATCGGCTCACCATTGAGACTCGATGTCTGCTCTCCCCTTATCCATTTATTTGTGGCAGTTTTTATACATTTAATCTGCGGTTATTTTCATTTATTATCTTGGGCAACCTATTTATTTGAATGAATGAAAATAAATGCTGTGCCCCGCAGCATCAATTGATTTTGATTAAAAAATATCTAGTAACCTGTGCTTAAAGAAGTAGAACTTGATTGGGAAAAAAGTTCTGTTAATTTAAGTTTGCAAACAACACCAAAATTGGGGGAGTGGTGGATAGCGAGGAGAGTTGTTAAAGTATACTGTGGGATATAGATTAGATACAGAAATGTGCAGAGAAATGGCATATGGAGTTTAATCTGAGCAAATGTAAGGTGTTGCATTTTTGGAGGTTGAATGTAAGGGGAAAGTATAGTCACTGGCAGGACCAACAGAAGGATCTTGGAGTCTAAGTCTAAAACTCATTGAAAATGGCAACACAAGTAAATAGAGTGATAAACAAGGTGTGTATGGTATGTTGCCTCATCAATTGGGCATAATGCCATTGGCAATTAAGAGGCATTTAGATAGGCACGTGAATATGCAGGTAATGGAAATATATGATCATGCAGGCTGAGGAGATTATTTTATGTTGACATCATGTTCGGCATGGACATTGTGGACTGAAGGGCCTGTTCCTGCAATGTACTGTTCTATGATTTATGTTCATACCCCATGAACCAATTTACGAGAGAGTTAGATAGAGCTTTAAGAGAGAGTTAGATAGAGCTTTAAGAGAGAGTTAGATAGAGCTCCAGGGGCTAGTGGAATTAAGAGAGATTTAGATAGAGCTCTAGGGGCTAGTGGGATCAAGGGATATGGAGAGAAGGCAGGCATGGGTTATTGATTGGGGACGATCAGCCATGATCACAATAAATGGCGGTGCTGGCTCGAAGGGCCGAATGGACTCCTCCTGCACTTATTTTCTATGTTTCTACTTTTATAATCGCATGATTTAGCAGTAAGCATTCAAAAACATGTTAATAAGCTATACCATTTATGAAGGCATTTCACTCAGAGGGTTGGGACGAATAGGGAACAAGCTGCCAGAGGGGTAGGTGGATATTATAACAGCATTTAAAAGGCACTTGGAGAGGTTACTGGATTGGAAAGATTTTGAAGGATATGGGCCAAACGTGGGTAAAAGGGGCGGCTTGGATGGGATATCATGGCACATGGACCAGTTGGGCTGAAGGGCCTGTTTCCTTGCTGTATGACTCTAACTTTGTTATATTAATTATTGGTTTTTTAACTTGCTGATAATTTTATTGTGATAATATGATGCAGATATCATATAAATATTTAAAGTCAAAGTCAAAGTATCCTTTATTGTCATTCAGACCTTTCGGCCTGAACAAAATTTCGTTGCCTTGCAGTCATACATATAAAAATAACAAAAACGCACAATAAACACAAATTTAACATCCACCACAGTGAGTTCACCAGGCACCTTCTCACAGTGATGAAAGGTAAAAGTCTTAAAGTCCTTGTCTCTTCCCTTCTTGTTCTCCCTCTGCGCTGAGGCGATCCAGGCCTCCGATGTTGTGACCCCACCGGGTGATGGTAAGTCAGTCGCGCAGCTCAACCGTGCTCCGCGAACGGGCCAGTTCAAACTCCGCGGCCCGGGGTGGTCGAAGCTGCCGAAGCTGCCGCCCTCAAGACCAGCGGACGAAGCTGTTGTTGCGGGAGCTCCGGAAAAACAGGTCACCAACCTGTGACCTGCGAGCTCCCAACGATGTCGTCCACTGGGCCCGCGGCTGAGCCTCCGAAGTCGGGTCCGTCACCGGAACGCCGCCACAGCTCCAAGTCGGTTCCACCGCCGGAATGCCGCCACTGCCCTGAGGCCGCCAGCTCCGCCATTAGGCCTCAGCACAGACGGAGACGACAAGAAAAGTCACATCCCCCCCGAAGGAAGAGACAAAAAACTATGTTTCTCCCACCCCCCCACACATACACAACCTAATAAACTAAATTTAACTAACATTAACTAAAACAGACAACAGAAAACAAAAAAAAACAAAAAAAAAAACAGACGGACTGCAGGCGAGCCGCAGCTGCCAGGCAGCACCGCCACTTCCGGATTAAAAAATGTGCTGATGTGAAATCTGTATTATTACAGACTGGGAACCTGAACTGCTTCTTATCGATCACATCTAGCAATTAGTTTTGAAGGGAGCCAATGTGAATCTTTATTCACCGTTACAACAATCACTGCACTGAAAGCTGTTATGACTTGCATGCACATGCAAGAATGAAACAAAGAGCTGCTATAAGATGAATAACCAAACTGTAAGGTGTTTTGTTTCTACATCACTCAATCCCTTTAACAACCATGTAAAATATGCTTCCTCAATAGTGTGAAACATATCAAGCACCTGCTAAGCTGATGACATTTGATCCATAATATTTATTCACTACCACTGGCTACATTTTAATGGAAACTAATTTTATTACACCATGCTTGAATTGCCTTTTAGCAAAATATATTCACCATTTCTTATGCAAAAGCAGTTGAGGTTGAAAATGTATGAAATGTGTTAAATAGCTTTCTCTGATAATATTGTTGTGAGGCAGTTTTCTTAAAAAAAATTTTTTACACATCTTCTAATGAGACCATGACAAAAGACATTAGCGCTGTTATATTCTCCTGTAACCATTTTGGACAACATAAGTCAGATGAATATGATTCATAAAATATATCTGGTGAAGAATGTATTTAATCCATAAATTAGGTTGTATATGTACTGAACACTTTAAATTTTTTTTATGTGATCTGGATGTTACTAACAAGGCTACAGTCCATTCAGGCCTATCTCCTTCACTCCATAGATGCTGCTGCTGCACCCGCTGAGTTTCTCCAGCATTTTTGTGTACCTTCGATTTTCCAGCATCTGCAGTCCCTTAAATACATTACAGACTGAGTTCCCTGTCGGTAAGTTGAAACTTTGTTTTTGTTTATTAATCTGCAGAGTACCAAGTCGCAGATAGACAACATAAGATGGAGTAACTCAGCGGGCCGGGCCAGGCAGCAGCTCTGGAGAGAAGGAATAGGTGATGTTTTGGGTCGAGACCCTTCATGTCCTTTTCTCCAGAGATGCTGTCTGTCCCGCTGAGTTACTCCGGCTTTTTCTATCTCCTCGTGGGTTTAAACCAGCATCTGCAGTTCCTTCCCACATGCTTCAACACTACAGGAGAGCCCGGAGTGGGGACTCAACCCAGTCGAGGGACGGTCGCTTCTTGCTCAGGCTTCAGGAAGCCGGTACAGTGGAGGGCTCCATTCGATATGCTCATGCACATGGCAACCGCCGAAGCTTTGGTTAGTGGTGAGTTTTCTATTCTCGAGTCCTATTCTTTATTGTTTATGTATGACTCCAGTTTGTCCCATGGTATTGTTATCCATCTTACACTCTGCCCGCCCACCAACACACTTCATTCACACGAATACATGACACACATAATCCTCGCATGTTGTGAACTTAATGCTGCCTGCCCGCTGAGTTAAAGAGTTCCCACGGTAGACTCACGATACACTAAGGTAAACGCACGGGCCACTACGTTCTTACAACGAGTTAAAATGTTTCAATTCTTAACCACAAGAGTAAATTTGACTCGTGGAAAACTTTAAACATGTTTGATTTTTTTCAAGCGTTGACAAATTTCACGGGTGTCTGCCGTTAGCGCCACGAGTCTCTAATTTGCGTCCACGAGTTCCGACGTTACAGCTACGTTAATCGTACGTTATTACCACGAGTTTTAACTCGGGGTACCTCGTGTGTGAACTCTCACCGTGAGACAGGGGTTTAACTCAGCAGGACAGGCAGCGACTCTGGAGAGAAGACCCTTCTTCAGATTGAACTGAACTCTCGTCGGTGAGAGTACTTGTGATTGTCTGAAGAAGGACCTCGACCCGAAACGCCACCCACTCCCCAAAGTCGTCCCACTGAGCCACCCCAGCCCCCCGTGTCCACCTTCAACTCCAGAGCCAAACAAACTCAGGAGGAACTCAGCGGGCCCGGCGGCCCCGGCGGAGGGAATGGATCAGGAGCCGCCACGGGCCAGGGCTCCCCCCCAACAGGAAGGAACCGCAGATGCAGCCGTCCTCGCAAAACACCAAATGATTCCGGGAATGCCGAGGCGAGAGGGTGAGAGAGAGAGAGTGAGAGATGAGAGAGAGACGAGATGGGGAGCGGGAGAGAGAGCGCGCGATAGAGGGTGGGAGGGAGAGAGCGAGAGAAATTCTCCCGTGAATATTATTCAAAGGAACACGGCGTCATTAATACTTGGTCAAAACACAATTACATTTACTGAGGAATGTGGATTGATGTGTTGATGATACATTGTGTAACTACGTGTTAACTACTGGCTATTAACAAGTGCTAACAGTAGTAATTAACAAATCGTTTTTGTCTCATGGCCGGTACAGCGGTGACTCGTTGTCACGATTATCCATGGTCGTTTTTTTTTAAATCTGTATTTATCAACTCTGACTCACTTCTAGTACAGACATTGGACAAACTGGAAACTGAAAGTAGGGGAACACCATCCCTCTGTGTGTACCCCCCCCCCCCCCCCCCCCCCCCCCCCACATGAAGAACTCCTGCAGTTAAGACATAACACCAGCCACTGGAATGGCTTTCCTTCAAAGCAACTGACCAGTTCCACTAGGATATCTTGATCCAAGTTGGTCTACGTACTTTGTTATCCAGGGCAGTCACTCTCCCTAACCTCTGGAATTCATGTCTCTGGTCCATTTTTGGACAGTTTTCCAAATTGGAAAAATATAGATGCCAACATTACAACTGTGCTGGAGCAGTTTGACTAGAGGCACTACTAATTGTGGAGCACACCTTCAGTGCTACTGCTGGAATGATGTCTGCCCCATAGCCTGAATGTTGAACTGCAAGTATCATGTCCGACAGTACACATTGAATGATTCTATTACTGGCAAAATAAACTCCTTGCATTTAGCCATTGTTCTTCAACTTCTATCGACCAGAGTTGCTAATTTACAAAGCCAAGAGCTACTGATTTATGAATATAAATATGATGACAATAAGATCTATGACCAAGAATTTCATTGTTCAGTAACATTTTCAAGAAAAGTTGTAAATAGATTGCTTAATCATGTAAAATAAATATTTATCTGTTTGATTAATCATTGACTTTGTTTAATTATTTCTGGAGTGACTTTTAAAAGAATATCTTCGATTTAAAACCACTTTTCAACTTATTAGAAATTAGAATTGTGTTGAGAGCAAAGGACTGAAAGATAATGGTTCAAACTATGTATTGCAAAAATAGGATCACGTAAATTTACAATTTTTAATTAGCTACAATAATATTAGAATTGTTATAACATTTGAGATATTTTTATACAATGGCCTTACATTTATAATTTATACCTCTAGTATAAATAGATTTCATCATTTTCATTTAATTAAAAATACTTTGGTCTATAATTAGATGAGCCTGCTAACAAACCTGGGTTGAAGAATCAATCCTTATGCCATAGAACGAGGAAGCAAAACACAATTGAAATTAGACTCCAGGTCTCGTCTAAAATGACCAGCAAGCTAGAATGCAGATTAAGCCACATGCAGACACATTTTTCTTAAAAAACACACATTGCCATTCATGGTGGTTTGAGTTTAGGAGCAAGGAGGTCCTACTGCAGTTGTACAGGGCCCTGGTGAGACCGCACCTGAAGTATTGTACGCAATTTTGGTCCCCTAATTTGAGGAAGGTCATTATTGCTATTGAGCGAATGCAGCGAAGGTTCATCAGGTTAATTCTCGGGATGGTGGGATTGACGTATGATGAAAGAATGGGTCGACTGGGCTTGTATTCACTGGAATTTACAAGGATGACAGGGGATCTTATAGAAACATATAACATTCTTGGAGGATTGGACAAGGTAGATGCAGGAAAAATGTTCCCGATGTTGGGGGAGTCCAGAACCAGGAGTCACAGTAAGGGGGAAGCCATTTATGACTTAGATGAGGTAAAACGTTTTCACCCAGAGAATTGTGAATCTGTGGAATTATCTGCCTCAGAAGGCGGTGGAGGCCAATTCACCGGATGTTTTCAAGTGTTAGATTTAGCTCTTAGGGCTAAGGGAATCAAAGCCGGAACGGAGTACTGATTTTGGATGATCAGCAAGTTATCTTATTGGCAAATTGGGCAGTTTTGGTGTAGAATATTTGTGCATACACTTCAATTACTATCACCACTCTCCCTCCCACTATACCCTTATCCATGCTGCCACCATCATTGCAGACCTAGTGGTGCCTCTCTGAATCTGTAATATATAAAGATGACTGTTTGGACATGAAACACATGAATAGGATGTAGGATTATCTTTGACAATTGGTATAAAAATATAAACCTGTGTTTCGTTTGTCATTGTGAAGTGATAATATCCTGGTGGTTTATCATGTATCTGCACACTGTGGATGGCTCAAGAAAGAATAGAATAGAAATAATTTTATTGCCACACAACCAAGGTCGGTGGTATTTGGGTTGCCAGCAGCGGTACAATAATAAAGAACACAACCACATTAAAATTTTACACAAACATCCACCACAGCATTCATCACTGTGGTGGAAGGCACAGAGCTTGGCCAGTCCTCCTCCATTTTCCCCCGTGGTCGGGACCACCACCCTCCACAGCCGTTGCTGCGGGCGTCCAGATGGTAAGGGACAAAGTCAAAGTCAAGGTGAGTCCAGGATTGTAATATTGTCTTACTGCTGACTGGTTACAACGTGACAAAAGCTTTTCTCTGTACCTCGGTAAACGTGATAATAAACTAAACTAAACTAAAACATAACTCCCTTCATTCATTTACTCAAAACCCCACATAAAGGCCCTTCCAGAGGGCTGTGTACAGCAGGATCTCCCGGAGTGCTGAGGTCTACAGGGGGAAGGTGCCGAGCTGATCCCTCACGGCCGAACTCAAGACCTGGAAGCCGGAGCCCACCGAGCCAGCCCAACAACACATTTCCAGACGAAATTTGTTGGTTCTCATTCAGGCTGGATGCGGTGGTTTTGAATACGTTCCAGTTCACCGACTCAAGGCAGTGCTGGAGTAGACTCCCGGACTTGTCCAACCACTGCTGTATTGGTCTCTTTATTGGTGCCTTGTACTTAATCTTTGTCTGTAAACTGGCAGAAGCAGCAATGACAGATGATGAGACTGGCCAAACTGAGTGCAAGGGGTGGACCGATCGGCATACTCAATGGTGATGTAGCAGTAGTCTTGAGTGTTAACATCCATCATCATCACCATCGTTGAAAACATCAACAGGCACGGTGCCTTACAATGCTATGTACGACAGTGATCGCAGCTTCTACTGAAGTGTGGATGGCCGTTGGCTCGCTATGAGCTCACCTGCCCTTTGACAGATCTTATTTTTGGTCCTGCTGGGAGTCCACAGCCCCCTCCTCACCTGGCAAACCAGGTGGGGGAGACCGTTTAGTCGCCGACTATCCGACCATGGAGCAGGTAGCATGGGATTTCATGGTACCCGTGGCGGGGGAACTCCCCCTAACCTGACCTCAGATTAACATCCCACATCCTGAAATGTTCCTGAAAGCAGCAATGATGAATAGGGCCTCAGGGTTTATTGTTTCAAGAAAGTTGACAACCAAGTATAATTCATCCATTGCCATCTTGGTGTTTACATAGACTGTCGAAAAGATGGTAGAGGAGAATGGGTCCAGTGAATCTTTGAACTCTTTCATCTTATTATCTCACAGAATGCTTCATTTCCCTGGAACTCATAAACAGGAAAATATTGTTAAATTTAATTATTTCATAATTTTCCGTCCTACTTATTTTCATTTCATAATGCTGTGAATCATTGGACTCTAAAAGGAAATTGAAATGAAATGGTTTTCCAAATGGAGAGTTGAGGTGGTATTTGATGCAGAGGAAACCACAGAGGTAAAAAAGCACATCGCAATTTGCAATGAAACGAAATAATTTTGGCATTATGTTTGATTGAAATGTTCAATGGCAATGATATACAGATACCCAGGCACAAACACACACACACACAACATATTCTCAGTTGTTTTATAGACAGTCCTTACATAGAATTCAGAGGTGTTCAAGACAAATGACTGAGAAAACTGCAATTTAACGAGAAATGTAAATGTTTGCCAAATGAATGACAAGAATGAAGGAGGCCACAAAACAATGGTGGACATTGCCCGGTCCATCATGGATACCGACTTTCCCCACTTTCAAATGATGTGCTGCCTCATAAAGGCAGCTAATATCATCAAAGACCCACACCACCAAGTCCACCAAGTCTCTTCTTGCTGCTGTCGTCAGGAAGAAGATATTGGAACAATATGATAACGCATTGGTGATCATTTTCCAATGTTCTATAGATTCAGGATCAGTTCCTGTGGATTGGAGGGTAGCTAATGTTATCCCACTCTTTAAGAAGGGCGGCAGAGAAAAAACAGGGAATTATAGACAGGAATTATAGACTGGAATTATAGAGTTAGCCTGACATCGGTGGTGGGAAAGATGCTGGAGTCAATAATAAAGGATGAAATAACGGCACATTTGAATAGCAGTAGCAGGATCAGTCCGAGACAGCATGGATTTACAAAGGGGAAATCATGCTGGACTAATCTTCTGGAATTTTTTGAGAATGTTACCAGCATAATGGACAAGGGAGAGCCAGTGGATGCAGTGTATCTGGACTTTCAGAAAGCATTTGATAAGGTCCCATATAGGAGATTAGAGGGCAAAATGAGGGCACATGGTATTGGGGGTAGGGTGCTAACATGGATAGAAAATTGGTTGGCAGTCAGGAAACAAAGGGTAGGAGTTAACAGGTCCCTTTCGGAATGGCAGGCAGTGACTAGTGGGGTACCGCAAGGCTCAGTGCTGAGACCGCAGCTATTTACAATATATATAAATGATTTGAATGAAGGGATTAAAAGTAACATTAGCAAATTTGCAGATGACACAAAGCTGGGTGGCAGTGTGAACTGTGAGGAGGATGCTATGAGGATGCAGGGTGACTTGGACAGGTTGGGTGAGTGGACAGATGCATGGCAGATGCAGTTTAATGTGGACAAATGTGAGGTTATCCACTTTGGTGGCAAAAACAGAAAGGCAGATTATTATCTAAATGGTGTCAAGTTGGGGAATGGTGAAGTACAACAGGATCTGGGAGTCCTGGTTCATCAGTCACTGAAAGTAGGCATGCAGGTACAGCAGGCAGTGAAGAAAGTTGGCCTTCATAAAACGAGGAGTTGAGTATAGGAACAAAGAGGTCCTCCTGCAGTTGTACAGGGCTCTAGTGAGACCACACCTGGAGTATTGGTCTCCAAACTTGAGGAAGGACATTCTTGCTATTGAGGGAGTGCAGCGTAGGTTCACAAGGTTAATTCCTGGGATGGCGGGACTGTCATAAATTGATAGATTGGAGCGGCTGAGCTTGTATACTCTGGAATTTAGAAGGATGCGAGGAGTTCTTACTGAAACATATAAGATTATTAAGGGTTTGGACACACTAGAGGCGGGAAATATGTTCCCAATGTTGGGGGAGTCCAGAACCAGGGACCTTAGTTTAAGAATAAGTGGTAAGCCATTTAGAACGGTGATGAGGAAAAACTTTTTCACACAGAGAGTTGTGAGTGTGCGGAATTCTCTGCCTCAGAGGGCAGAGGAGGCAGATTCTCTGGATGCTTTCAAGAGAGAGTTAGATAGAGCTCTTAGGGATAGTGAAGGGATATGGAGAGAAGGCAGGAATGGGGTACTAATTGTAGATGATCAGCCATGCTCACATTGAATGGCGGTGCTGGTATCTTGTATTAATATCCTTACTTGGGATACAACTGGAATGTTTTGCATTTGTACTTGTGTCTTTCATGACCTTGGGGCATGCCAAAGCATTTTACAGCAAATCTCCTTTTGATATGTGTTCACTGTTTTGAAGGTGAAGCAGGTGAATTATACACAACTTGTTCTCACAACTGATACTGAGATAAAGGCCTGATAATCAGTTGGTGAAGTCTAAGTATTAGGCCCATGTCACTATGCAAACTACCTTGCTTTTCTTAAAGTCATGTCTGGGATGATTTTTGTATGATTCATAAAATTCATCGAGCCTATATTTCTAACATCACACTGAAGAATTTAGGAATTGCGATATATAGTTGAATTATACTTTAAAGAAAAATATATTCACACCAACCAAAATTGAAAGCACAAGATGAAAGATCTTAATAGTCCTTCAAGCTTAGATTTAGAAGTATTATCTTTGGCATTATACCTCAAATAAATAATTCACACATTTCATTGGCAGGTTGCTGGTGTTGGACAGAGTTTTTCTGACAGGTAACTTTCCATAATTATATATTTATGAGGGAACACATCCCAACTGGCAGAAACCCAATGAATATTTGAATGTCAGTGGTTGATCCGAGGGATACTGAGCTTAAACCACAAGACACCCAAAATATACCTCTTTTGTTACAGTGTTCAGGATTGTCTCCCTGGATACATCAACAGCCAGAATACAGGGTTTCAACAAGAATAAAATAACATTGAGAATTAATTTCCACTTGCATATGCTTCTTGACCCGCTTGAGTTCATCCACCAGATTGTTTGTTGCAGCCAGAATATTAATCGGCCAAGGAGACATTCCCAAACTGCGAGTTAAGTGATGGGGATAGATCTATTATGATGTGTTAATGCAGGAGAAGGCCACTTAATGGCTTCCCCTGATCCCATCATGGCAGCTTCAATACGAACATTTATTTGCGTGTCTCTTCCTATGGAGTTATAATGGTACAGAATCAGAATATCCCACATCCAATAACGGGTTTTGATGGGTTTTAACGCATCAGTGAATGTTACACTGGGGACTGATTTCGCGTGCACAGCCTATAGTTGTTGGACAACTTGTTCTATTTGATCTTCCGTTTGTGCACATCGAGTTGATTGCATTAGTCGAAACAGGGCGGACCACGTGAAGGTTGCAATCTTCCACCCCTTCATTTCAAGTTGCACTCAGTCAACAAGCAAAACAGTGTGGCAGCTACCCAAATAAGACCTCATTATGGTGTAGAATGGAAAGCCATTGGCCACATACAGTATTATACACAACATTTTACAGAAGCTGAAACCACAGAGAAAGAAAAGAAAAATAAAGGAACCGTTTGAGAAAAGGAAGAAAATCCCCGTTTTGGGAATCACTGAGTGGAATTAACACCTAACAGCAGGAGAAGCTCCAAGAACTAGATGAAATATTAAGCAAAAATAAAGTGTTGGAGGAACAAAGAATGGAGTCTGAGGAAGGGTCCAGTCTTGAAATGACATCTTCCCATTCCCTCCACAGGTGCTGCCTGACCCTCTGAGTTCTACCAGCACTGTGTTTTTTTTGCTCAAGATTCCAGCATATGCAGTCTCTTGTGTCTCTGAAATCGTAAGCAATTATAGAGCACAGAAATTGAAGGTAAGTGGACAATAGTAAGGCTATCTTGGCTTATACTAATAACTATGACCATGAGGTCCCCCCTCATCCATCCAAACGCAAGCGAATACAGGCCCAGTGCCATCAAACGCGCATCATATGTTAACCCAATCATTCCTAGAATCATTCTCGTAAACCTCCTCTGGAACCTCTCCAATGCCAGCACATTCTTCCTCACATATGGGAACAGAACTGTTCACAATATTCCAAATACAGCCTCCAGAGGAATGGCTAGGCATCGCACTTGCAGAGAAAATTGAATTAATCTACTTTAACTTTGGTAAAGTGAAATGCAATCTAATTTTAAAGGTTAGTGATGAGGATTGAGGAATCAATTTTACTTTTTTATGGGTAGAACTCAAGATGTGTTCAAGCAGCAATTCTGTATTTCTGACAAAATTTGGCTCAAAATTGAATCACAAACTGCCCTGTTTTTAGGAGCTAATAGCACAAAATTAAATTTTACCCAGAAAACAGATTGTTCATTTCAGAGTGAAACTGCTGTAATCATGAAACTGAACCAATCCGCATCCGCAATCAATATTGTTACTCCTGACCTTTTCTCAGCATTGGGAGCATTGTGGCATCAGATGATGGTCAGACCACTTACGGTCGAACCCTCGTCAGTGGTTACGAGGGCTGTCACGTGACGTCATGGGTTATGGGGAGTGTCCTGCTACACAAGCAGATCCCACTTTGAGATCAGGAGTGGACAAGCAGCTGAGCTCGAGTCAACACCCTCGCTCAGCAGCAGCAGCAATGGCTTAGTATGTTATAGGACCAAACTTGCATGTACACCAACCATGTAATGTCTGAATAAAGCAACTGTTTGTTCACCACGTTTGGTACCGCTACATTGGTGACCCGCGATGATCCAAATTGGGATTTTGGATTTCTCCAAACACGCAGCCTTGGGAGACCTGATGTCTGCAGCCGACAGCCCAGCCCTGCTGAACGATGCTGCCGCCAACCCGGCCCTACCATAATGTATGCTGCCGACGACTGTCTCAACGCGCTCCTGTGACTGGTATTTGCAGCTGCAGGCTGCCCGGGTCGATGGGCGCGGTCCGGGCCTTGTTTGATGGCCGCCAATCTCTCCCGCATGAACCGCCTAGAGCCGACTACCGGAGCTGAGAGGCCACGGCTGCCGTCGTTCCCTCACCAGCCGCCGCTCCCCCACCAGCTGTGGCAGTTTAGCAGCCCCCCGCCCCCAGCATCACCGCCACCAGCCCCGGGAGCGGGGAGAGAGCGGGCCCACCCATTACCCCACCAAGCCTCTCGATCGAGCGGGCCTACCTGGGACGACTGCCCGAAGACGTCCTTTTGCTCCTCGCCGGTGCGGATTTCGATGATCCCCGGCCGCTGGCTGCCCGTCTGGCTGAGCTGTGGGTGGAATCTCGGCCGGTCATGAGTTGGCGGTCCCGCAATGGATTCACCGGCAGCTTCCAGTCTCCGGCGAGGACGCGGTAGCGCAGCCGGTCTCCGACGACACCTGATAGTCAGACCACTTACGGTCGAACCGTCATCAGTGGTTAAGAGGGCTGTCACGTGATGTCATGTGTTAAGGGGAGAGTCCTGCTACATAAGCAGATCTCACCTTGAGATCAGGAATGGACAGGTAGCTGAGCTCGAGTCAACACCCTCGCTCAGCAACAGCAGCAATGAGTTAGTATGTTAGAGGACCAATCTTGCATGTACGCCAACCATGTAATGTCTGAATAAAGCAATTGTTAGTTCACCATGTTTGGTACCGCTACAGCATAACAAATCACATAATTATTTTCACAACACGCATTTCTACCCTAAATTGAAAGCTTTACATTATAACCGTTGTGGTTGTCATCTCAGCGGAACTAAGTACAACACATTAGTTTGTTGTTTTCCCCCATTATTTAATGCAACATCTTGGTGGGATTTGGATATCTAAGAGGTAGTATTGGAACCAACTCCATACCGCTTACAAAAGTTCAAGGACTAAGCTAGAATCAAAAGGGATGTTTTCTCCGACTCTTAGATGTGGAAATCCATAAGATCATAAGACATAGGTGTAGTTAGTCCATTCAGCCCATCAAATTTGCTCTGCCATTTGACCATGGCTGATCTACAGTATTTTTGCCTCTCAAACCTATTCCCCTGCCTTCCCCACACCTTTGATACCTTACTAATCAAGAACCTATCAATCTTTGCTTTAAAAATACACAGTGTCTTGCCCTCCACAGCCATCTATGGCAATGAATTGCATATCTGACTCAGACCTTTTTTTGGAGAACAGCCTCAAAGTTCATTACAAAGTCAACACTGAGATATGTGTCAAGCTGTGAGATGATCTCAAACCAAACTCTCATACTTGGACAACTCTCTCAATGGAGGTTAAGGTCACATCGAGTTTCAATTTTCTTGTCACAGGTTCTTTTAAAATGCCTGAAGCAAAGTACTGAGAGTTGCTGTTAACTGCAGCAGAAGAGGGATAGCCAGGCATTGCACTTCCAGAGAAAATTAGGTTAATCTACTTTGCCTTTGGTGAAGAGTTATGCCCCTGTCCCACTTAGGAAACCTCAACGGAAACCTCTGGAGACTTTGTGCCCCACCCAAGGTTTCCGTGTGGTTCCCAGAGGTCGCAGGTGGTTGCCGGAGGTTTTTGTCAGTCTCCCTACCTGCTTCCACTACCTGCAACCTCCGGGAACCGCATGGATAGTCTCCAGAGGTTTCCGTTCAGGTTTCCTAAGTGGGACAGGGGCATAAGAGCCATCTCAGGCAATTGGATTGACCAGTAAGCTACATCCCTACGTTCAGGCAGTGTCTGCATTTAAAAGGTCCCAGTAGTAACCTGGGACTTCACCTCAGTCATAAGAGTTTCCGTTGCCTCAATGTGCAACTGGTTGTGCATTGTGAAAGGACATTCCCCCTAGTGACTGCCACAATGACTTCTTATCCTTAAGTAGTAATTAAAATTATACCAATCCAGATGCAAATTTTATTATCCTTTATCAGCATGGAATCAGGCCCTTCGGCCCACCAACTCCATGCCAACCATTGATCACCTGGTCAAATTAGTGCCATGGTGTTAATGGTGGTGCACTTGGCAATGGTAAATTTAATTAATTTGCATGATTTCAGTTTTACTGTTGCTACTTACAGCATTTGACTCCACACGTTTGGAGATGATAAGTCAACCATCTGGTAGATGGTAAATTTGGGATCAAACTGTTTTATTGATTTTGGAAGTTGCGATACTCATTAGAACTTTTAATTATACTTATCTATATTTTGTTGTATTAAACATGGTATTTGCTCTCAGCAATTAACCTAACCCTGCTTTCACATATAATTTTTGAGCAGCACCTTTTTCAAGTTCAAGTACAAGAGAGTTTATTGTCATGTGTCCCTGATAGGACAATGAAATTCTTGCTTTGCTTAAGCACAACAGAACATAGTAGGCATTGACTACAAAACAGATCAGTGTGTCCATATACCATTATATATACACACATGAATAAATAAACTGATAAAGTACAAATAACATAATGGGTTATTAATGTTCAGAGTTTTGTCCGAGCCAGGTTTAACAGCCTGATGGCTGTGGGGAAGTAGCTATTCTTGATCCTGGTCGTTGCAGTCTTCGGGCTCCTGTACCTTCTACCTAAAGGTAGCAGGGAGATGAGTGTGTGGCCAGCCTGGCGTTGGTCTTTGATAATACTGCCAGCCTTTTTGAGGCAGTGACTGCGTTAAATCCCCTCGATGGAAGGAAGGTCAGAGCCGATGATGGACTGGGCAGTGTTTACTATTTTTTGTATTCTTTTCCTCTCCTAACCATTTACTTGAATTCTTAAATCAATGATGGAAAACTGCAGTGATCTTTTCTTATGGACCGTCTATGCTGAAGCTGTCATCTTATTTTTAGAGCTTAATTTTCAACTAACATTGCTGCAACATCTTACAATGCAAATTTATTTCTGCACCAGTCTGTTGCAAACAACAGCTGTTTCCTTCATAGTAATCAAAGTGGTCAACGTGGAAATTCCATTGTGCTGGATGGCTGTGCTGGATTTTGTGGCAAGATCCACAAAAGGGATGTACATGCCCTTGCATTGGAACTACACATCTCCTCGTTGAAACCCAGCAGAATTTAGGCCAAGGCACGTCTCATTCGTGATGTAAGTAAGTAAGTAAGTAAGTTTATTGGCCAAGTATTCACATACAAGGAATTTGCCTTGATGCTCCGCCCACAAGTAACAACATGACATACAGTGACAGTTCCGAATGACTCAGAAAACAATAAACATGAATAATAATGAGATATTAATGATAAAACACCATTGATCAAGCATGTGAACCAACAAAATACCAGATCTAAGGGAGGCTACAGATTTTTGGCTGTTGAGTAGAGCAACTACTCGTGGATAAAAAATGTTTTTATGTCTGGCTGTGGCAGCTTTGACAATCCGGAGTCGTCTTCCAGTGGGAAGTGATTCAAAGAGTTTGTGGCCAGGGTGAGAGGGGTCAGAGATGATCTTGCCCGCTCGCTTCCTGGCCCTTGCAGTGTACAGTTCATCTATGGAGGGAAGGTTGCAGCCAATAATCTCCTCTGCTGATTGGACGATTCGCTGCAGCCTCCAGGTGTCGTGCTTGGTGGCTGAGCCAAACCAGACCATGATGGAGAAGGTGAGAACAGACTCTACGATGGCCATGTAGAATTGGACCATCATTGTCTGTGGCAGATTGTGCTTCCTCAGCTGCCGCAGGAAGTAAATCCTCTGTTGTGCCTTTTTGACTGTGGAGTCGATGGTAGCCCCCCACTTAAGGTCCTTGGAGATGATGGTTCCCAGGAACTTAAAAGACTCCTCAGATGTGACTGTGGTGTTGTTGATGGTGAGTGGGGTGAGGGGAGGGGGGAGCTCTCCTAAAGTCTACAATCAATTCCACTGTCTTTCAATTCAATTCAATTCAATTCAATTCAATTCAACTTTAATGTCATTGCACAAATACTGAGTGTGGGTACAACGAAATGCAGTTTTGCGTCAGTCCGTAGTAGTGCAATATAGAAATTTAAAAAAAAAAGAGGATACAGAATAATAAAAAATACAGAATAATTAAACAATGGGGACGGAGGGACCGGAGGAATCTATCGGCGGGACTCCGAGTTCAGCAATGCGACGGTATGATTGTAGAAGCTGTTCCTCATCCTACTGGTACGAGACCTGAGGCTCCTGTACCACCTCCCTGATGGGAGGAGGGCAAACAGTCCATGGTTGGGGTGGGAGGGGTCTTTAATGATCTTCCCAGCTCGTTTCAGACACCGTTTTCGGTGGAGGGCATCCATGGCAGGGAGCGGGGCACCGATGATGTGCTGCGCGGTTTTCACCACCCGTTGTAGTGCCTTCCTGTCCGCAACAGTGCAGCTGCTGTACCATACCGTGAAGCAGGCGGTCAGGATGCTCTCGATGGTACACCTGTAGAAGTTGGTCAGGATCTGGAGGGACAGGTGGGCTTTCTTGAGCCTCCTCAGGAAGTAAAGGCGCTGCTGTGCCTTTTTGATCAGCTTGGAGGTGTTGAGGGACCAGGACAAATCCTCCGAGATGTGTACCCCGAGGAATTTGTAGCTGGAGACGCGCTCCACCTCAGTCCCGTTTATGTGGATGGGGGTATGTCTGCCCCCTCTGACCTTCCTGAAGTCGACAATAAGTTCCTTCATCTTCTTGGAGTTGAGGACGAGGTTATTATTGGCACACCAGGTTGTCAGGTGCTGGACCTCCTCTCGGTAGGCTGACTCATCGTTGTCACTGATCAGTCCTACCACCGTGGTGTCGTCAGCAAACTTAATGATGGCGTTGGATCCGTACTTAGGGATGCAGTCGTGGGTGAAAAGGGAGTAGAGGAGAGGGCTGAGCACACAGCCCTGTGGCACGCCGGTGTTCAGTGTTATAGTGGTGGAGGTGAGGTTGTTGACCCTAACAGACTGTGGTCTGTTGGTGAGGAAATCCAGTGTCCATTTGCAGAGGGAGGTGGAGATGCCAAGCCCGCTGAGTTTGGTGATCAAGCTGGCGGGGATGACAGTGTTGAAAGCGGAGCTCTAGAGCATTGAGCTCTAGGTTGTTGCTACGGCACCAGGCCGCCAGTTGTGACTCTTCCTGTCTGTAGGCAGATTCCTCCCCATCCTGGATCAGTCCAATCAGGGTTGTGTCATCCGCAAACTTGAGAAGCTTGACAGAGGTGTCTGCGGAGGTGCAGGTGTTGGTGTAGAGAGAGTAGTGGAGAGGAGAGAGTACGCACCCTTGCGGTGCTCCTATGCTGAGCATTTGCGGGTCCGAGATGTACTTTCCCAGCCTCACATGCTGCTTCCTGTCTGTCAGGAAGTTGGTGATCCACTGACAGAGGGGTTCAGGCACAGTCAACTCGGAAAGCTGGAATGTAGTAACTCTGGCACAATGGTGTTGAATGCAGAGCTAAAATCAACAAACAGGATCCTCGCACAGGTCCCCTGGCGGTCTAGGTGCTGTAGGATGAAGTGCTGGCCCAGGTTGACTGCATCATCCACCGATCTATTGGCCCAATATGCAAACTGCAGAGGGTCCAACAGGATATTTTTCAGCTTGGCCAGCACAAGCCTTTCGAGTGTCTTCATGACTACAGAGCTCAGTGCGACAGGCCTGTAGTCATTAAGACAAGTAATCCTTGCCTTTTTGGGTACAGGGACAATAGTGGAGACTTTGAAGCAGGCAGGGACAGTGCATGTTTGCAGGGACTTGTTAAAAATGTCTGTTTAGACCGGTGCCAGCTGTTTGGCACAGAGCTTAAGAGTAGAGGGGAAAATATTGTCAGGTCCTGGAGATTTCTGGCTATTCTATCTTCTGAAAAGCCTCTCCACCTCCTCATTTTTATCGTTGATATTGGATGTTATGTTGAGCAGCACAGAGGGTGGGGGGGGGGGGTGTAGAAAGGTCCAGTCTTTGCAGACTGAGGTCAGGCTGTGAGTGGGTGTGAAGTGTTGGTTGGGGTGGGAAATGGCCCAGTCTTTTCATACTGGAGTCTTGCCTTAAGTAGGTGTGAAGTAGTGAATGGGAAGGAGAGGGTGCAGGGTCCATTCTTTGTAGACTGGGGTCTGGCTGTGTTGGTTGGGGTTTGGGGGGGGTGTACCAAGGTTACGTTTCTGATTTTCAAACCTACAGTAAAACTCATTCAGGCCGTTGGTCAGCTGACGATTGTCCAAAGTGCGGTGGGCTTTCCTCTTGTAGCTGGTAATTTCTTGCAAGCCCATCCAAACTGAAGAAGAGTCACCAGCTGAGAACTTGCTCCTCAACTTTCCTTGGCAGCTCTGATTCCCCTTCTCAGCTTGTACTTGGCCTGCCTGTAGAGGACCACATCCCCGCTCCCGTAAGCCTCCTCTTTAGACCGTCGGAGCTGTCTGAGTTCTGCAGTGAACCAGGGCTTGTTGTAGTTGAACCATGTCCGGGTCTTAGTTGGAATGCAACTGTCCTCGCAAAAGCTGACATATGATGATACAGTGTCCGAATACTCATCGAGGCTTGTGGTTGCTTCCCTGAACACATTCCAATCCGTGCAGTCAAAGCAGGATTGTAGGTTCTCAATGCCCTCGCTTGTCCACCTTTTCGTTGTTCTGACCACAGGCTTAGCAGCTTTTAGTTTCTACCTATAGATTGGAATAAGGTGAACTATGCAATGATCAGAGAGACCCAGACCCGCCCGGGGAACAGAGCGATATGCGTTCTTGATTGCCGTATAACAGTGATCGAGTGTTCTCTCCCCTCTGGTGGGGCAGGTAACATGAAGTCTGTATTTTGGAAGGTCACGGCTGAGGTTAGCTTTGTTAAAGTTCCCAATAACAATGACCATGGAGCCCGCAAAGTCACTCTCTACCCTCATTACCTGGTCAGCGAGTTGCATTTGCACCTCACGTACGCAGGCTTGGGGGGAATGTAAACTCCAGCGAGAATAAAGGAGTTAAATTCCCTCGGAGAGTAGAAGGGTTTGCAGTTTATAAAGAGGGATTCTAGGTTGGGAGAGCAGAAATTTGACAGAACCGTGATGTCACTGCACCAGTCCTGGTTGGTATAGAAGCATATTCCACCGCCTCTTGATTTCCCCGCTGCCTCCACTTTGCGATCCAGTATGTGAAGTTGGAAGCCAGCCAGTTGCAGCGCGCTGTCTGGGGTTGACACTCAGAGCCAGGTCTTGGTGAAACACAGGGCAGCAGCTCGAGAGAAGGCCTTGTTTGTCCAATGCAGGAGTTGCAGTTCGTCCACTTTGTTCTTGAGAGAACGTACGTTTGCCAGGAATATGCTCAGGAGTGGTGTGCGTGATCCTCGTCGCCGGAGTCGGGTGAGTGCTCCAGAGCACTTCCCACGAGTCCTCCTCCGTCTCAAGACCTTGAACGCAGCCACAGCCCCGTCGACGAGTATTTCCAAATAATCCAGCGAGTGAGAGAAATCCGGAACGATGTTTGGAGGTTCCGTATGCCGATGTTTATGAGTACCTCTCTCGTGAAAGTAATCTTTGTTGGGTTTTCACAGACGACACCAACGAACAAACACATACAAAACAGCAAGGAGCAGTACACCATGGCCGCTGTGGAGACATATCTTTGACATCCAAACATCATCAGCATTTTAGGTCTGATTGCCAAACTTGATCTACCAGAGCAATAGCTTTATGCTTTGAAGGTGATTGTAGTTAAAAATCTTATTAGAGCCTGATCCTTTCAAGACCGGACTGACATTCATATCTAGTAGCAGGCATAATCATAACAAGCATAATCTGTTTATTTCTTTGCCAGTTTTTATCATGTTTATTTTTATCCAATGTTACTTCCTGTTATACCAGGAGAGTTGCCATCTATTCCTGTGCTTCTTCTAACTGGTCTTTCAGAGGGAGAAGAAAGCTGATAGCCTGCTGGTCCTCAATGGAGATATCCTTGCATCCCCTCTCTCTGTGTCCCTCCCCCACCCCAGTCATCATACTAGTTTCACTGTTGTCCTGCTGAGTTTCATTGTCTGTATTACTGATTATCACTTTTCCCAGAGTCAACCATGGACCATTGTGGGCTCCAACTTTCCTTGATGGCTTTTTGCATATCTTTCATTAATTTGTTCTATGTATCTTTTCATATCTCTCAGTTCCTTCTCCCCTGACTCAGAGTCCGAAAAAGGGTCTCGACTCGAAATGTCATGTATTCATTTTCTCCAGAGATGCTGCCTGACCTACTGAGTGCTTTGTCTATCTTTGCATGACAGTTTGTCCAAGCAGGTATTCTCAATTTTGATCTCTGCTACATTTGGTGTTGCTGCCGAGGCTGACATCAGCCACCATTTGTACCAGATATCACTGCCATTCTGAGTTTCAATATAATCAGCAGATCATCTGAAGTATTATGTAAAACCCAGGGAAGATACACAATAATCCCTGAATAGACAGACATCAAGAAACTGGTTTTATATTTATTGTGCACAAGGGGACATTCCAGAAGTGATTTTCTTTCTTGTATCTCAAAATTCATACTTACCTATGCAACGTATTTATAGTCAATTTAATGGGATATAGAATCATAAATAAATAATGTGTTTTTGAACTACACTGCTAAAATTCAATTTTAGTTTAGTTTAGTTTAAGTTTATTATTGGTGCAGAGATCAAGTGGAAAGGTTGTTCTGAGTATTATCCAGTCAATTAATGCTAACCACGAGCAAAACCTGGTCTCTTCATGCAGAGTGTCACCACACTCTGACACTATCTTGCAACTTCCAAGTCTCTGAAAACTCTGACTTTGGTCCAAGGAGAAATGCAATTTCTTATGTTCTCACTTAAGGCCCAGGCCCTTGATGGATCTAGATTGACGAAGTAGGGGTTTGCCCGGCCCAGTGCGATGCTCTTTGCTCCTTCTGTCACTGTTCTATGCAGCTGCAACCACCCACAACCACCTCTCCAACACCATATTATGACTTTTGGCCAGACCAGGGCATCACTTGTGAACGCTTATCTACCATATCCAATCCATCCAAAATCCTAATTTACATCTCCTCATAAACCATTGTATTCCCAATGACCACTGAGCTCTACCGCGGGAGCCTGCGGACTTTCACATCGTAGAGCTCACGCTTTCTGGTCAGAGACCGATTTTGTGGACTCCAAGCCGCAGGAGCTTCGCCTGCCCCGACACGGGGGCTTCGATCGCCGGCTGCGGGAACTTCGATCGCCCCCGACTGCGGATGGTTCGACTGACCTTGAAACCTTGACCTTGAATATAGGTGTAGTTTTGCCATCTTCCTTCACAATTTCATCCTTTAGTTTAGTTTATTATTGGTGCTCTGGTAACATTCTGATGAATCTGTGTTTTACATCTTCCAAGGCCTTCATATGATGAATATGCAATATTTCAGGTATATTTTAATCAGATCATATAACAGTGGATGGCCACAGATAAGTTTCAATGCAGGGATCAAAAGGAAAACAAAACTGCACAAATATAACAGTTTATTTTTGCAGCTACACAACAGCTGTTGAAGAGGAAATAATCACTCTCAATTAGAAATGTATTTATTCAATCAATCATTACACCTGCAGTGGGAGAGCCTCATTCATCATACTGAGTGCAGACCACACAATCTCCCTGACTGTACAGAACATGGCATTTTTGTACACTTTTGGAGATAGGACACAGCATCTTCACTACTATATATGTATACTAATTTTCCATCACTGAGCCAATCAGCTATATGGGTGGAAGTGTGATCAATACCTTTGAACATCAATAGACCTGAATGAAGAATGAACAGCTAATGTAAAGATGCCCTTTCTCCTGGGGGAGGGGGGGGGGGGGTCGTGGCCATGTCTCATTAGATAGCTATCTGGGTGCTCAAATTAAGCTCTTGGTTCGAGACATCTGTGGAGGACACAGTGGAGCTATCTTCATTACTATGGAAAGCACCCCAGATCTAGCCATGTTATCTCCAGATATATTGTAGAAACAAGGAACTGGAGATGCTGGTTTACAAAAAAAGACACAAAGTGCCAGAGTAACTCAGCGAATCATGTAGCATCTATGGAGATGCCATTCTCCAGAGATGCTGCTTGACCTGTTGAGTTACTCCAACACTTTGTGACCTTTTTTTAATCTCCAGATGTATTTTGGTTTCAGCTTTAATGTTCTTGTTTGAGCTTGATGTCTCAAGCCTGCAGTCTTCATATAGATATACACGGAGTACGTTGTTCCTAATCTTGTAGCAGTCAGTCCTGTAATTTACTCTTCCATTGTGTTTGCCACCCGCTGCTGTTTGTAGGTTAATGATTTATCTTCCAATATTCTACCTTCACTGCTATCTTCCACTGTTCATTGACAATAAATACAAGCCTCTCCATTCAATTAAAGAATGATTATTTGAGGTTCCAGCTCAGTTTCTTGTGGTATGTCTTGTTACTACCTTCCGAGCTGATCACATCCATTATCCCTAGTGTTTGGCTGCTGCTTCTTAACTGAACTGTCAGTAAGGCTGTGGGTTCATCTTCAAATCCATTAGCTTTAATTTTAGCAGCCCATCTCTCCCATGGGCTATTATGGAGGCCTTTTGGGAATTCACATAATCTATATCCATACAAATTCCCCGGTTGTCCTATTCTTCAAATTTTCAATTGGGTTCATTGGATGTGACCCATCCTCTTAAATTCACTTCAAATCTTTTTAATTAATTCAGTTTTCCATGTACACAGTCTCCTTTCCTTTAATTACAATGTTCAATATCTTCCCAGCAGATTTTTGTTAAACAGCTCAAGAAAAAGTTCAAGAGAGTTTATTGTATTTATTGTCTATAACCATATAATAACCATATAACAATTACAGCACGGAAACAGGCCATCTCGACCCTTCTAGTCCGTGCCAAACACGTATTCTCCCCTAGTCCCATATACCTGCGCTCAGACCATAACCCTCCATTCCTTTCCCGTCCATATAACTATCCAATTTATTTTTAAATGATAAAAACAAACCTGCCTCCACCACCTTCACTGGAAGCTCATTCCACACAGCCACCACTCTCTGAGTAAAGAAGTTCCCCCTCATGTTACCCCTAAACTTCTGTCCCTTAATTCTCAAGTCATGTCCCCTTGTTTGAATCTTCCCTACTCTCAGTGGGAAAAGCTTATCCACGTCAACTCTGTCTATCCCTCTCATCATTTTAAAGACCTCTATCAAGTCCCCCCTTAACCTTCTGCGCTCCAAAGAATAAAGCCCTAACTTGTTCTATAGTTTCCTGTTTTCTTTTCCTTCTCTTTCTAATGTACCAATCAAAAGGAAAATTCCCTAATTCGGAGAGGTATATGCAATGTACCAGCTTGGTGCTCAACTCTGGAGTATATGCAGGATACAAGATAATTAAATTGAACTGATGTGGTTTATTCAATGACTCACTAACAATTGATTATACGCAAGATAAACCCCCACTCTACATGCTAACCATGCCTTGCAAACATGTTGTACTTCATGATATCAAACTAAAGTGCTGATTATGCAACCCAATGACGGACCAATTCCAAAAGTATTATTAATTAACCTTAGCTCTGTACTCGCTATCTCATCACCATTTACACACTACTCGCGTAGTCGGCCTTGGCCTTGAACACATTGGTCCCATCTTCAGCAATTCTCTTTGCTCCGACATTCTTGAATGAATTCTCCTTAGGTTTCTTGTGCGACTGCCAGACTGACAATGGACTAAGTTGCCAGTCAGATGTGGAAGTTGGTTGCACAGCTCAGGAGCAGATAGATTTAGTGAGATAGGGAGAGGAGTTTTTCTTTGGCCTCCTCTCCACGTTCTTGAAATCCTCAGCTGCCTTCCCAGTGCTGATATTGTGCTGCCCCCCCCCCCAGTTTTGGATGCAGGCCATTGGGTTTTTATGCCTTCCACAGGTCAAAGGGGAGGGGGAGGGGGAGGGGTGGTGCTTGGCTTTGCTATGACTTGAACAACAATATCTCATTGAAAGTTCATAAGTGATAGTAGAATGTCAACACTTTACACCCGCAACACATCAAAGGCAAGGAGCTCATAACATGATATATGCCAGCTAGTATCATCCCTGCAGAGCCAGAGAACCAGGAGATTAATGCTCTCAGTTGCTGACCCAGCAATATCTGAGCCACCATCTAATTTAAGAAATAAATGTTAGCTGTCTAGTATAACATCTGCTTTGCAATTTGTTTTCACAATTTATGACATCCATGCCCTTTTTTTAAAGTTTGTTACATCCTTGTCGTACACTCTGATCCAACTATTAATACACATTATACAGATATATAGAAATAATGGAGCAATGGTCTTGGAAATGACCCTCTAATTTATTAAATATTGACTAGTGCTTCCAAAAGAATAGAGCCTCCAGGGTGATAAAAATGTGTTAAATTCAAACTGTCTTGTTCTAACTCCTCACTCATTATCCAACCACATTTTTTTTCCATGGCTATTCCCACTGCAAAGAAATACTTTACATTTATGAACCAATCAGCCCCGGGTGAACAGTTAAAATACCTACAATCCAACTATAAGAGGCATCTATTATTCAACAGAAGATAGAAATTAAATGGTGTTTTTGAGATATTAAATAAGAATATTAAATAACAGTTGGGTGATACATGCAATGCTTTGAATATGATTTTCAGACCCTCTGGCATGATTGTTCAGTTTTACCCAAGCCTTTGTCATTTTTTAGCGGTGAGAGTATCAGAACATAAAGACAGATGAAAGGAACAGCTCTCCTCGTTAATCCCACTCATATATTGCTGATAAATACATTAGCATTTTAATAATAAATCCTGTTTTGCATGTAAATGGGTATAAATGATTGACCAATGGGTTCACAATTATACGGACGTATGGGCATTTGTTTATTGCATTTTTAAACAGAAAATGTCAAGGGGGGGGGGGGTCGTGGAATGCATGTGAAATGTTATCACTGAACAGCTCTGCACCAATAATACAAAAACAGCAAGGGAAAATTGCATTTAAATGTAAAGTGATTTGGAGATTGTTGAGCTTTTAAACTTGATGTGTTACTACCATATGAATAAACATGCCCCGGAAGTTGATGCTACCAGTCTTATACAATAAACCTTCATTATTACGGACCTCTTTATGGATTTTGGTTATAGTAGACTGTCTCCATAAGAACACAGGTTGCTAGTTATACTGCAGGAATTGACAAATCTTTGAAATTGACAAGGAATTGCTTCAATATACACTTAAATCTATTAAGCAATGTAACAAACAGCCTTTAGTATTTTTAGCTTGTTGTAACAAAAATATGTTTTTTGCTGTTAAAAAGAGCATTGTTCACTCAGCTGATTAATGTCTTTAGAAGGAGAATGTTTAAAGTTTAAGGTTGATGTCCTTTCACCCTCAACTCCGGGCAGGCAGTTAGTCATGGAAATCTCACTGAGAGCGGGACAGGGTTTCCTCACCCAGTCACACCACCACCCCAATGCCCCAGACTTCCCATTTTGCTCTAAATCTCTGAATGTAGGAATCAGTAGCAGGGGCAACAGTTACTGTATCACCGTCCCCCAGCTGTGTTGGACAAGATCATGCTGAATGGCCTTCTTGGGCCCCTGCGCTCCGTGTGGTAACGGAGTGACGAGGCTCCCAGGATTCTGACCTGGTGCCCGGGCAGTGATTTAAATGGAGGAAAAATCTTTACTCGGTTATAGTGGCAATAATGAGCACCACTCTCCCCCTCCCCGTTCCCATGGTCTGCTGATATAACAAGGGTTTTCTGTACATGATTGACTAACCATGTCTTAGACTAGGCTGGTGAGGCTGGAATCTGGAGCAAAAAAACAAACTGCTGGAGGAACTCAGGGGATCGAGCAGCATGAGGTAAAGGATTGGTTGATGTATCAGTTCAACACCCTGCATCAGGATTGAGAGCAGAGGGAGAAGACAGCCAATATAAGGAATTGGGAGAGGGTGAGACAGGGAATAATAGATGGAACAAGGTGAGGTGGGTGATGATGCGCAGATGGAGCCAGGTTGAGTGGGGATTGCGTACGGCAGGAAGAAAGTGAATACTGAGGCTGGAAGATGATGTAGACCTCGATAAAGAAGGGATGATGGGTCGAGGTAAGTATGGGTCAAAGAAGGGGGGCCCACGTGAATAGGTGTACAAGTAATGGACAAATAGAATCAGTGGGAGAAGGCTACCAGATCTAGGTAAAAGAAAGAGGGCAGATAGAAAAGATAAACAAAGGGAGTGAGACACTGGGTGGCAGAGGGAAAGAATAATTAAGGGGGTGCGACACCTGAAATTATAATAATTAAATTATATTAAATTAATATTTGATTAAATTATATTGATCCTATATTGGGTTATAGGCTTACCAACTGGAATATCAGGTGTTCTTCATGTAATTTGTGTTTGTCCTCAACGTGGCAATGAAGAAGGCCAAGGACAGATGTTGGTGTGGTAATGGCCGAGGGTGTAGAGATGACTTGCATCAGTAATTTACATTGAACAAGGCTTCTTGTTGGTGGCATACAATCAGACAGCAATTCCAGGAATCATCTTAGTTACATGTTGAAGTTATAATTCACTTTCAAAATCAGTTTTTGCCGACAGCTTCAAAACAGGTAATCAATCCTTGTCGGGCCAGATTCATGGAGTTATGTGAAACAAACACCAGGACAAACCTAATAATTATAATTGTTTTTAATTGCAGCTGCAGGAAATCTGAAATAGAACCAAACTCAGCAGGGCAGGTTGTATCTGATGGCTGTGGATGCCAAGTCAATGTATGTTTTAATGGGCCGAATGGCCTAATGGGCCGAATAGCCTAATTCTGCTCCTTCAATTCTGCTCCATATGTGCAATCAAACACAGGTGTAACATTTCAAGTCAAAGACCCTTCATGCAATAACTCTTATATTTGTTTCCTTCCCTGGTGGAGGGAGTAAGTGCTGTTTCTGTTGAGATGAGAGTGTGCTGTTGGAGGACATCAGGATTATGGTTTTACTGTTTACAATAGATAAAAGTTACAATAAAACTTGACAGGCAGGTATATAAATGATAGATAGACAACCAAAAGGAAAATTCATTCAGCTCTTCTGCTAAAAGCTTTGTGGTAAGAGGATCCCTATAGTATAGGTATCCTTCTTTTAGAATAAACAGAGAATGAAGGTTATACATTTATATCTTTTGGCAGACCATGATGGTTGAGATGTTTTAATTCATGAATTAACATAGTTAATAGTGTTTACTTTAATTATTTAAAACAACCTTAATGTCAGACACATTTAGAAAAAGTTACACAGCTTCATGGATTTGTCAGGAAGTGAGGATCAGATCCTGCCAGACATATCAGGCCATTCAAAGGGCAGGTTATTGTGATAACTACCCATCCCACACTCTATCTTTATTCTCCCACATTGGTCCGACAATGCTCAATGTGAGCTTGAAAAGAGCACTTCATCTTCAAACTAGGTACGTTTCAACCACCAAGAGTTTATATTGGATGATTTCAGCCCTTTTCATCCCTCTCCCCCCAGACTTCTTGTTTCAATTTGTTTCATTTTTCTTTAATGGCATCTTTTAAAGGTAATTGTTATCCATAAAACATTGGTCTGACATTCCCTCTGTGCATCTTCACTCCCTCCCCTTTCTGCAACTTACAACACACTTGTTTTCTCATGTTTCTAATTCTGATGAAGGGTTATTGACCTGAAACATTGGCTCACTTTCTTTCCTCGCTGTTGCTGCTTGACCTGCTGAGTGCTTCCAACATTCTCTGTTTTGGATTTCCTGCATCTGCAATTTTTTATTCAGGCAGAATTATTTGATCTGCTGCTTAATTCCATATGGAGTGATGCCACTAGATGGCGCTGCTGGTGAATTAATTTGTTTGTTTTCTTCCATGTAGATCCAGGAACTGCAGGTCTGCAAACTAATTTAATGTGAGCAAAATAAAGCCAAATCCACCAGAAACTGTAGGAAGGAACTGCTGCTGCTGGTTTAAACCAAAGATAGATACAAAATGCTGGAGTAACTCAATGGAGAAGCAGCATCCCTGGAGAGAAGGAATAGATGACGTTTTGGGTCTCAACCTGAAACATCATCTATTCCTTCTCTCCAGAGATGATGCCTGTCCTGCTAAGTTACTCTAGCAGTTTGTGTCTACCACCAGAAAATGTTGTTGATTGTGGTGTCCCATGTCAAGTGAATATCCTTGCCTGCCATTTTAATTACAGTGCCCTCCATAATGTTTGGGACAAAGACCCATCATTTATTTATTTGCCTCTGTATTCCACAATTTGAGATTCGTAATAGGAAAAAAATCACATGTGGTTAAAGTGCACATTGTCAGATTTTGATAAAGGCCAATTTTATACATTTTGGTTTCACCATGTAGAAATAACAGCAGGGTTTATACATAGCCCCCGTCATTTCAGGGCACGTTCTCTAATGTTTGGGACACATGGCTTCACAGACGTTTTTAATTGCTCAGGTGTGTTCAATTGCCTCCTTAATGCAGGTATAAGAGAGCTCTCAGCACCTAGTCTTTCCTCCAGTCTTTCCATCACTGTTGGAAACTTTTATTGCTGTTTATCAAAATGAGGACCAAAGTTGTGCCAATGAAAGTCAAAGAAGCCATTATTGGACTGAGAAACAAGAATAAAACTGTTAGAGACATCAGCCAAACCACAGGCTTACCAAAATCAACTGTTTGGAACATCATTAACAAGAAAGAGAGCACTGGTGGTCTTACTAATCGCAAATGGACTGGCAGGGCAAGGAAGACTTCCACAGCTGATGACAGAAGAATTCTCTCTTTAATAAAGAAAAATCCCCAAACATCTGTCCGACAGATCAGAAACACTCTTCAGGAGTCAAGTGTGGATTTGTCAATGATCCACTGTCCTCAGAAGACTTCATGAACAGAAATACAGAGGCTACATTGCAAGATGCAAAGCACTGCAAAAACAGGATGGCCGGGTTACAGTTTGCCAAGAAGTACGTAAAAGTGCAACCACCGCAGTTCTGGAAAAAGGTCTTGTGGACAGATGAGATGAAGATTACCTTGTATATGAGTGGTGGAGAGAGCAAAGTATGGAGGAGAGAAGGAACTGCTCAAGATCCAAAGCATACCACCTCATCTGTGAAACACAAGGCTGGGGGTGTTATGGCCGGGGCATATATGGCTGCTGAAGGTACTGGCTCACTTATCTTCATTGATGATACAACTGCTGATGGTAGTAGCATAATGAATTCTGAAGTATACAGACACATCATATCTGCTCATGTTCAAACAAATGCCTCAAAACTCATTGGCCGGCGGTTCATTCTACAGCAAGACAATGATCCCAAACATACTGCTAAAGCAACAAAGGAGTTTTTCAAAGCTAAAAAATGGTCTTCTTGAGTGGCCAAGTCAATCACTCGATCTGAACCCAATTGAGCATGCCTTTTATATGCTGAAGAGATAACTGAAGGGTACTAGCCCCCAAAACACACAGCAGCTAAAAATGACTGCAATACAGGCCTGGCAGAGTGTTAATATGCAGGGGTTTGGATACTTTGGAAATGGCAGGTATCTGTGAGAAACTGGGCTTCACTGATGGCGACAATACATTGCAAGCTGCTAGAGACTCATGTGACCGAGTTGGCTGCAGTAAGTCTGGACCTCTGAAGAAGCCCCGGGAAGCTTCTGCCCTTGTGACCCACCTGTCGCCACCAAGTCTGGGTTCCTAAAGTGGTTTCTGTTAATGTTTCAGTACACTAATGCTTAATGCATGTCTGTGATTAGTTGGGGAAGCTCTATGTTTCTACTTTGTTTCGGTTCCTTCCCGCCGGTATTTGGGATTGGTCTAAGAGGGGTTACTCACCTAATGTGTACTTACTTTGTATTCTGTGTACTGAATAGGTGCAACGATTGTTATTTAGGGGTTGCCCGCCCCCTCTGTACTATTGTGCCGTTAATTTGTCCGCCACTGTATAGGGGTATAAAAGATCCGAGGCTGGCCCCGCGGTGCTGTATACAAATAAAGAAGGGTATGGTCTCCAGTGTTCAACTCCGTAGTTTTACTGAACCAGACTAGGGAGAGAGTATTAGATCCGCAATCAACAAGATCATCACCAGAGAAGACACCCAGCAACTGGTGATGTCCATGAATCACAGACTTCAACCAGTCATTGCATGCAAAGGGTATGCAACAAAATACTAAACAAGACTACTTTAATTTCCATGATATTGCTGTGTCCCAAACATTATGGTGCCCTGAAATGGGGAGACTATGTATAAACACTGCTGTAAGTTTCTACATGGTGAAACCAAAATGTATAAAAATGGCCTTTATTACAATCTGACAATGTGCACTTTAACCACATTATTTATTCTATAACAAATCTCAAATTGTGGAGTACAGAGGCAAATAAATAAACGATGGGTCTTTGTCCCAAACATTGTGGAGGGCACTGCAGAGCTCACTGTGGGGCAATCTGTACAATGCCAGCTGACCTCACCTTCCTGAACCTGTAGAAGCTGCAAGGGACTGCAGATACTGGTTTCCCAATGAAACACTTCAGTCTGAAGAAGGGCCTCAACCCAAATTGTCACCTATCCATATTTTCCAGCTGCCTGACCCGCTCAGTTACTCCAGCATTTTTGTGTCTTTCCTCAACATGTACTCCGCCCCATTTCTAACATTAACACACTTGTTCACATTTATGCCCTTCCGTCTTTTTAGAAATCACATTCACTGTCTTTGCCTACCTTAGATCCTCTCCAACCTCCACTGGTTTTTTGTCACACATAAAATCAGACAATATAGAAGGCCACCGTTCTGAGATTCATATTGTTAATTCGTACCCTGACTTCTGTGGCCATCCAGCCCCAACTCCTCTGATCATGTCTGGAACTACCCAAGAGAGAGAGATGTTACTAACTGGGAAGATTGACTGCCTATGTCAAACAAGAAGTCACAAGCCTGGGGGTAAAAATTGACAATCATCTTAAATTTAATCTCACATAAATAAGGTAACAAAGTGTGCTTTCTATCACCTCAGAAATATTGCTAAAGTATGGCCTTTCTTAACTCAACGTGACTGTAGAAAACATACATGCTTTCATATCAAGGGGACTTGATTTCTGTAATGCCTTATTTACCAGTCTGCCTTCAAAATCCATCAAGTTACAGCTCATTTAAAATACAGCAGCCCGGCTTTTAACAAATACCAAGTAAAGGAAGCATAATACTCCAGTGTTATACTACCTTCATTGGCTGTGAGATCCAGGATAGACTATAAATTCCTCCTTCTTGTCTGTAAATCCCTAAATGGCTTAGGAGCAGCATATTTTACAGTCCCTCCTTCCCTATGCCCCTACTCGAGCGCTCAGGTCTTCTGATGCCGGCCTGTAGCCTCTCAATGCCACGGCAATAAGAACATTTGTGAAGCAGCCTTTTTCAATTACGCCCCAAGCTGTGGAATACCCGACCCAGGGCTATGAGAGACACCCACAGTTGACATTTTTAAATGGCAGCTATAAACTTATATATGCAATCAAGCATTTAATTGTCTTCTGATGACATTGTAAAAATTACCTTTATTCTCTTGCATTTATCTCAGCACAGCCTTCAGCATCTTGTGTGCTCATATAGTATATGGGACTCTGTGTTTGACCTCAGTGTTTTTGCTTTGTGTCCTTTTACACTCTCAATTTTTTATTTTTTATTTTTAATTTTCATATTAATCTGTGCTATTAACTGTATGTCCTTACTGTTTTAAATTTGTATTTTTTTTAGACTTGTATTTTTGTGGAAAGCACTTTGGGTTGCATTTAATTGTATGAAAAGTCCTATACAAATAACGTTGTTATTATTATTATTATTATCATGTGTTAACATCATATTTATTCTAATGCTTGGGACTACCTTCATCATCTGAGTAGGAAGCACAATGTTATATGTTCTGCTATGGCAGGACACAGAGAGGGGGGAGATGGAGAGAGAGAGAAACGGGGGAGAGGGAGGGAGGGGGAGGGAGAGGGGGAGGGGGAGAGAGGGGAAGAGGGAGGGGAAAGAGAAAGGGAGAGATAAAGGTAGAGGTAGGGGTAGAGGTAGAGGGAGATGGAGAGGAGTGAATAAACGTATGCGGCTTGAATGAGCAAAATTAAATTGGTAAGGTAATTGACTGCATGACAGAAGGTATATGTCCCATTAGCTTTTAACTCAAACCTCTGTCAGAAGCTCCATCTTACACTGATGCAATGATTAAACAGAGCATGACTATCCTATTTATGAAGCCACTTGCCTTGAGTTATACTGTGCATATGCATCTGCAGAACAAAAAATGCATTGCAGCAACACTATTAAAGTACTATTAAAATTGTAGTAGTCATACATTCCAAATGTTTAAGTCGTATAAAATATAGGAAACAGAACAAAAATACAGAGAAGCACACCACACACAGCCACACATGCATTCTGAGAACAGGGCACATGAACTTCAAAGGAACAATGCCTACCTTGACATAAAACATTTTATTGATCCCTGGAGGAGAGAGTTAGCTGCTGGTGCATGCTGGCTAGACAGGTGCTTTTTACAGTTCATTCTGAGCACAGCAGGAAAAAGGTTATATTTTTCATGATGATTATTTTTCACTCCACAGATTCCTATTTACAAGTTTCCGAGATGACTAATTGAGCACCTTTCTGGAACTACTGATTTCTGGGCTCCAGCTGTGTTCATTATCAGCAAATAGCACGGTAAACTGTTGCACAAAAACTGCAGGTTCAAATAGGAATAAATAATAAAATTAGTTCCTGTGCTCAAATGAAAATTAAGTCATAACTAGTGGATTCCATCCCAATTGATTCTGGTAATGTTTGCATTCTGATTTGAATAACATGCACATAATTGATAGGTTGCATATGCATCTTGGCCCATTTATACCATGGCATAGGCATGCATGGGGCAAGGGGAGAGATTCATGTAGCTCATAATGTCCTAGTCAACACTGAACAGCCACAGTGGGAGTGATCAGGTTTGCGATCCTTGCTTGCACATCTGATGTGTGAAGATGGGATTGGGGTTCTGACATTAATGTGGAATGTGGGGGGAAAAGGATTGGGATTCCTTCGTAGTGCAATTGCAGTCAATACAAGTGGGGGGGGGGGGGGGGGGGGGGTTTAGGGCATCCCGATAGCAAGGACATTCGCAAGTTGGTGCATTGGGAGTAATAAAAAGGAACTGCAGATGCAGACTGGTCTGAAGAAGGGTCCAGAGCTAAATTGTCACGTTAATTTTCTCCAGACCCGCTGAGTTACTCCAGCACTTTGCGTCTACCATTGGTTTATTTGAAAGTTTGGCTGAAAGATGCAGCATGCACCTCAGCAAGTCTGGCTAAAGACTGGGTAGAGAGGAAATTATGGCAAGAGGTCAGAGCCAGGGATAACAAGTAACCATGCCAAGAAGATGGTCCGGGTTTTGCCTGCAACAGCATTGGTGGGTTGTTGGGGAGGGGATGGGATTGGATTGAAAGATGGCCTTACGGTCCATCAAGTTCATGCCGCTGATCAATCACCTATTCACACTCATTTTATGTTATTCCATTATTGCATTCACTCTCTACACACTCAGGGCGATTTACACTGGTCAATTATTCTACAAACCTGAATGTCTTTGGAATGCTGGAGGACACTGGAGCGCCAGGAGAAAATCCACATGGTCACAGGGAGAACGTGCAAACCCTATACAATCAGCATACAAGGGTAGAATTGAACTCGGATCTCTGGTGCTGTGAAGCAGCTGCTCAACCAGCTGCACCACCGTGCCACCCAGGGTCACAATTCAATGCTGTGACAAGGAAAACCCGGGAGGAAACCTGAAAAAAATATACTTAAAACCTAACTCAAGCAGATAGACACAATATGTTGGAATAACTCAGCAGGTCAGGCAGTATTTCTGAAGACCCTGAAGACTGGTCTGAAGAAGGGTCTCGACACAAAATGTCACCTATTGCTTTTCTCCAGAAATGCTGCCTGACCCACTGAGTTACTCCAGCATTTTGTGGTATATCTCTTGGTTTAAACCCGCATCTGCTGTTCCTTTCTACACCGTGTCAAGTAGGTCTGGACGGTGGTGAAAATGACACACTGACCTCTCTCACTGCTCTGGTCAATGTTGCAAATACAGTCAGGGTGATGCCATGAATTGCCTTTTTAAAAGTTTCCTTCCAAAGGATAAAATCCTGATCTGCTCATAATACCAGATTAACGGGGGGGACTTGGTGGGAGGGAAGCGGATCAGGTGGATAAGAGATTCCAATAAATTTAATTGCCTGCCCTCTGTTTTCCAGGAACACAGCTGGTGGTTGTTAGGCTGAGTCCACAGTGTTTCTGATGCCTCTTTAACATTTAAAGGAGAAATGCACTCTCATTGCTTGGGCAGCAGGTTGTATAGCACATGCACAGATCCTGCCCTGCATCTACGTGGAAGTTCTCCAGACAACCGCTGAACACCAATAACAAGATATTGCAGAGAAGGTCAAAGCTGAGAGCCAGAGTGCTCAAGAATGTCCGGTGACCACACCATCAAGATGATGAGAATGCCGCTTTTATATTCAATGACCATATGCCCACTTTCATCAGTTATCCCACACGCAATGCCCCACACTTCTCTTCAGTCTCTTTCAAGTATTGTCCTCTACATTTTTCTTATGAATTTACCAGTGTTTGCAAATCTCACAGTCCCTCATCTCACTTTTGACACATTACATACCAGGTGTTCTAATCTGGGTATTTACCCTTCAATAGGTAAAGGACTATCATTAGCCCATTTCATTTATTTATTTAATTGTCCATGGATAGGTTGCAGGTTGGCAGCACCTGCATTTGTTGTACATCCTTGAACTAACAGTTGCTCCTTGCTCCTTGAACTGACAGTTCCGATGTAAGAAGGCAGTAAAGAATAACCCACATTGTTGCAGAGATAGGTTTCGGTCAGATTTCCCACTGATGGGCTAGATCAGTGTTTTATGACAAACCCGGAGTGGAGGAAGTTTCACTGACTCTCCATCTGTTTTGTTTGCCGTATTTGAATAAGGTCAAAGACTTGAGTTCCAAGGTTCAATGAAATATCTTGGCAAAGCTCAGTTTGAGAACAATTGTATTCAGATCAAAATCCCAAACACAAGGCAAAAGAAAAATTGCTGTTGAACTCATTAGTTAGTGCCTGTAGTAACACTCAGAACAGAGAGTTCTGTTGGTAGTATGTTGTCATATTCTGCAGAGCTGCATCTAGTACGGTCTCAATCTGGCTGAAGTCTGAGGATTGCGTTGTGATGCATAAGTCATCGGCATACAGAAACCCCCTAGTTTTCGGGGTGATGGGTTGGTCATTGATGCATATATTAACAAATGTTGGGGCAAGGACACTTCCCTGTGGTAGACCATCATGACAGAATCCTCCTCGTGGCGATCCCCGAAAAGGACATAGAAACATAGAAAATAGGTGCAGGAGTAGGCCATTCGGCCCTTCGAGCCTTCACCGCCATTCAATATGATCATGGCTGATCATCCAACTCAATATCCTGTACCTGCCTTCTCTCCATACCCCCTGATCCCTTTAGCCACAAGGGCCAAATCTAACTCCCTCTTAAATATAGCCAATGAACTGGCCTCAACTACCTTCTGCGGCAGAGAATTCCAGAGATTCACCACTCTCTGTGCGAAAAATGTTTTTCTCATCTCGGTCCTAAAGGATTTCCCCCTTATCCTTAAACTGTGACCCCTTGTCCTGGACTTCCCCAACATCGGGAACAATCTTCCTGCATCTAGCCTGTCCAAACCCCTAAGAATTTTGTAAGTTTCTATAAGATCCCCCCTCAATCCTCTAATGACACAATGCACTCTGTAACGCGTCAGGTGACCAATTCTGTCAACATGTTAGATGACGTCAATGCCTTGCTGATATCTATATATACGTCTACAGCTCTGCCCTCGTCAACCTTTTAGGTCACATCTTCAAAAAACTGAATCAGATCTGTGAGACATAATCTCCCATGTACAAAGTCATGCTGACTACATATTCCTTGTACCGTTCCCGTACCAGACTGTGATGCAGCCCGTCAGCAGACTCTCGATGGTGCGATTGTAGAAGTTTGTGAGGATGCTGGCGTTCATGCCAAACTTCCTCAGTCTTCTCAGGAAAAAGAGCCGCTGGCGAGCTTTCTTAGTTACTGTGTCCGTGTGCAGTGTGCAGTGTCCAAGAGAGAAGTGCTCATCGAGCAACTTGAAGCTGCTGACCCTTTCAACCTTAGCATCACCGATGTGGATGAGGAGGTGTCCACTCCCCTTTTGTCTCCACAATCATCCCTTTAGTTTTGCTGACATTAAGAGAGAGGTTATTTTCCTGGCACCAGCTGTTTAGTGCCCTTACCTCCTCTCTATAGGCCATCTCATTATTGTCTGTGATGAGGCCCAGGACGGTCGTGTCGTCAGCAAACATTAAGATGATGTTGGAGCTGTGCGTAGCAGTACAGTCATGCGGGAACAGGGAGTACAGGAGAGGACTGAGCACACAGCCCTGCGGTGCGCCTGTGTTGAGGATCAGTGAGGAAGAGAATACTCCCTGTTCCCTCAGTATCCCTCAGAATACTCTCTAGTACCTTTTCGACCACACATGTTAGGCTCACTGACCAGTGATCCCCAGGCTTTTCCCTGCAGTCCTTGTTGAATTGAGACACACATTTGCCACCTTGCGTTCTGGCACCTCACCTGTTTTTCCACTCCAGTGTCCTTGGATGTCCCTGGTCAGGCCCGTGAGATTTTACTTCATTCATCATGACCTTCACACCGCCTCGACTGTAATATTGACTGCCCCAAGTAACCCAGTCCTCATGTCTTACTCCACAGTAAAAATAGAGGAAAAAAACTTATTGAGAACCATTCCCATCATCTGTGGGTCTACACACAATTCGCGTTTGATTCTTGTGGGATCCCATCTCGGGCCCTTTTTCCCTTTCTGATCTTATAATATCTCTTGGGATTATCTTTAATATTATCTGCCAGAGCTGTCTCCTGTCCCCTTTTTGCCCTCCTGATTTCCTTTTTTAGCTTGCCCTTGAGTTCCTGAAACTCCTCCAGAGGTACACTTGATCCCAGCTGCTTATACCTACTTCTTACTCTTGACCAGAGCCTCAATTTATCTCTTCATCCAAGCTTCCTTAAATACTCTGGGAATGAGGAGGTTAACATAACATATAACAATTACAGCACGGAAACAGGCCATCTCGACCCTTCTAGTCCGTGCCGAACACATAATCTCCCCTAGTCCCATATACCTGCGCTCAGACCATAACCCTCCATTCCTTTCCCATCCATATAACTATCCAATTTATTTTTAAATGATAAAAACGAACCTGCCTCCACCACCTTCACTGGAAGCTCATTCCACACAGCTACCACTCTCTGAGTAAAGAAGTTCCCCCTCATGTTACCCCTAAACTTCAGTCCCTTAATTCTCAAGTCATGTCCCCTTGTTTGAATCTTCCCTACTCTCAGTGGGAAAAGCTTTTCCACGTCAACTCTGTCTATCCCTCTCATTAAAAACCTCTATCAAGTCCCCCCTTAACCTTCTGCGCTCCAAAGAATAAAGCCCTAACTTGTTCAACCTTTCTCTGTAACTTAGTTGCTGAAACCCAGGCAACATTCTAGTAAATCTCCTCTGTACTCTCTCTATTTTGTTGACATCCTTCCTATAATTAGGCGACCAAAATTGTACACCATACTCCAGAATTGGCCTCACCAATGCCTTGTACAATTTTAACATTACATCCCAACCTCTATACTCAATGCTCTGATTTATAAAGGCCAGCACACCAAAAGCTTTCTTTACCACCCTATCTACATGAGATTCCACTTTCAGGGAACTGTGCACAGTTATTCCCAGATCCCTCTGTTCACCTACATTCTTCAATTCCCTACCATTTACCATGTACGTCCTATTTTGATTTGTCCTGCCAAGATATAGCACCTCACACTTATCAGCATTAAACTCCATCTGCCATCTTTCAGCCCACTCTTCCAACTGGCATAAATCTCTCTGTAGACTTTGAAACTCTACTTCATTACCCGCAACCCCACCTATCTTAGTATCATCTGCATACTTACTAATCCAATTTACCACACCATCGTCCAGATCATTGATGTACATGACAAACAACAGTGGACCCAACACAGATCCCTGTGGCACCCCACTCGTCACTGGCCTCCAACCTGACAAACAACCATCCACCATTACTCTCTGGCATCTCCCATTCAGCCACTGTTGAATCCATCTTGCTACTCCACCATTAATACCCAACCATTGAACCTTCTTAACCAACCTTCTGTGAGGAACCTTGTCAAAGGCCTTACTGAAGTCCATATACACAACATCCACTGCTTTACCCTCATCAATTTCCCGAGTAACATCTTCAAAAAATTCAAGAAGATTAGTTAAACATGACCTTCCAGGCACAAATCCATGTTGACTGTTCCTAATCAGACCCTGTTTATCCAGATGCTTATATATATTATATATATTATCTCTAAGTATTCTTTCCATTAATTTGCCCACCACTGACGTTCTGACAAACTAAAAGCAGGATTGCAGCAAAATTATTTTTACTCCATTCCCTTTTAACCAAGTTGGCCGATGCTGCAGGCCAGGATAGCTGGGGACAAAGCTCAGCAATTACTACTGATTGCAGAATTGATGAGGGATATCGAGCCAACAAGCAAATTAAATGGAGCAACTGATCTTGAAGTATGTGTAGATTTTGAGAAGGCAGAGAATATGTCCCTGAGGTTCTGGAAGGTGCACTTCCACTGCATCTGGTTGCTCAGACCCTCCTCCAGTTTCATGTTGCCTAAGCTATGGAGATCTTGGTGCCTGACATTCAAATATAGTCAGAGTGCTGCAGAGCTTCATGAAATACTTCATTAAATGATCTGCATTAAATTGATGTTGAGATGTTAGAGTTCAATTTTTGAAGAAGTAATATACAAATTCTAAATCAGATTTTCTTCACGTTTTAATAGATGCATGCACAAATAGAGGTGGACAAAATAAATCTCTCTTATCAGTTTGTTTTTAAACAGGAACAGAGGTATGAACAGTATTTTAGTACCAATGCACCTCGCCTAATGACAATGGCTGACTGGTATTAAAATGTTGTTCACAGCACATTGGTACAGAACTGTTCTAGGAAGCACGGCGAAGAAGCTGAAGAAGCAGTTCTGCGAATCTGCTGCAATTGTTGTTCTGCACTGTTCATTCTGCTGAGCAAAACAAAAACCCATATGTGCAGGAGCTCTTTGCACAAATTTGGCAAGTATCAGTACAATTGCATTTAAACACATTGAACATTTTAATCAATATACGTAGTACAATGTTAAAATCTTTCATCTTCTACTGCAAAGTATTAGCGATTATTCTTAATTTCTGCTCAAATTATTTTCTATCACAGAACATTTGTAGTTAAAGAATCCATATTGCATTGAACGTTGGCTTATTGTGCAGTGATATGAAGTATATGCTGAAGTTGACTGCATTTCAACGGTGAAGTGTGGCTAGTGACCATCCTCACTGTATATCGCACATCCATTGGTAGCCGTTAAAATTTAATTACACATCGTAATCCCCAAAATACTGCACATCCAAAAAATGCAACCTAGGGAGAAAGGAAATGTAATAATAAGTTCTACATTTAAGGCACCTGATTTAAAAACAATTAAGATTTTAGCAATGTTAGCAATGATTAGGCTGGTATAATTGCTTACTCAGCAAATGTTTGATATCATTTACTGTTGGCAACATCAGTAGAAAGGAATAAATGAACATGTCTCCCTTTCCATAATATATTTACAAGTGAATATAGGAACAATAGGAAATAGGAAGTGTGCCATTCAGCCCCTCCTGCCTGCCCTGCCACTGAATAAGATAACACCAGTAATCCCATATCCTTCATTGACTTACTATTGAAAGGTCAAATGGTCAGACAGAACCTCTCCAACTCTTAGATTCACCACAAGCTGGGTGAAGAAATGTTTTGTTTGTAATTTTGACATTTGATCCCAGATATCCCAGCCAGGGAAAACATCATTGCATGTAAAATTGTTAGAGAGCTGGACAGGGTATACATGAGAAAGATGCTTCAGCTGGTCAAAATATATTGGACTAAGGTCACAGTCTCATAACAGGGGGTAGCCTTGAAGGGTGAAAGAAGTTTCTTTACTCAGAAAGTGGTGAATCTTTTAAATTCTCCATCTGATATAACTGTGGAGGCCCATAGATTTGTTTCATTCAAAACCAAAATTAGAGGGATCAAGAAATATGAGGCGAGGGCAGGAGAATGGTGCAGAAGGTAAAAGATCTAGGTGATGGAGTAGACTTGGGTTCGAGTAACTCTTTTCTGCTCCTATTTCTTTACATGTTACCAACTATGCCCATGTAGTATTATACAGTGTAATATTTTGTACAATCCTTTAAAATTCAAGACCAGATAACCCCATCCTTTAAAATACTCATATCATCCCACAAATCAATTTGGTGCACCTTTGATGCAGCCCCCTTCCCGTGAAAGTTTATCATTCCTTAGGGTGGCAGTCTAGACCTTTACACATTATCCCAGATGAGGTCTCATCAGGGTACTTTATAATGGGAGTAAAATGTCTCTACTCTTACACTAGTTTCTGCAATATTGACCAATATATCAATTTGCCTTGAAATTTGCTTGCGTCATCTTCCAGTGATTTGTTTTCTAGGCATTGCAGTGCCTTCTCAACATAAACATCTTTCAATTTCTCATCATTTAAAAAATACTTTTTTATTATTGAACCAAAGTGCATGCCTTTACATTCTTCCAGATTATATACCATCTCCCATGCACGTATATTTATATAAATTGCCATTATTCCACTTAAGCCTTTCTGTATCTTTCCTCACTGCAACTCAACTTTATTTCACCAACAAATGTATGTATGATACACCTCACCATTCATTCAAATTATTCATTTATATTTAATATCCATTGAATCATTATGAACAGTTGGCATTCCAGCATTGTTCCTTGACACGCCACTCGTCACAATCTTCAAAATGAAAATAACCTGTTAATTCCTATAAAAGTACTCAAGCCGCTACCAAGCACTCTAATTTTGATCATCAATCTCTTGTAGGCCCCTTATTGATCATTTTGTGGAAACCCAAACACACATCAATTGGTTCACCATTATCTGTAATTTGGAAATTTAACAGATTTCATAAGTTCATGTTGTTCGCCCATGAAGGTACTGCCATATACTTTTTTCTCTTAACTCTACCTCATTCAGTTATCCCATTGTTGCACTTTAATAATTTTTCCCTTGCACCACTTCCTATTGCACTACACTCTTTGCACAATTATGCTGTTTTGCATTATTTGTTGTATTTGCTGTTGTAAATATCATTACCAGTTGTATTGTTTATTCAATAGACTTATGGCAAACAAGGAATTTCATTGCACCCTGGTTTATATGACATTAAATTATTCTGAATCTCCACCTGAATTATGTTACAATAACATGCCTGGCACATGTACAGTGGGGGGAGTGAATAGCATTTACCAGCAAACCAGTAACCTGCAACTCCACTGATGTCCCTACATTTTCCTGGATTCTCTGCAGCCCCAAACTATCAACTCTATCTTTGATTGTTGTCATCTTAAAATTCTGTGGGGGATTTGCCAGTCATCACTAAAGATGGTGCAATTAACTGTGAAGCGGCCTTTTCACGGGGCGAGTTGACGCAAGATGTCACCAGAGTGAAGAGGTCGTGGTCCAGCACGAGTCTCGCACGATATAACGGCAGTAGATAAAGAGTTCCCACGGTACTCGGCATTTCTGCTATTTGTGCGAGTGACTTGTCCGTTTCCCGACCTTTCCCGTTAAATCTTGAATGAACATTGTGAACTACACGTGACACAAATAATGTAACTTTTTTTTTCACACACTATATATATCCTCCCTTGGTTGAATTGGCTCATTTGGAGACATATTTTACTGTGTATGTGGGAGACACAGATGGACTGAGCACAGTCAGGGCCGGTTTTAAGCCGATTTGACCGATTGCCCCCAATTGGGCCCCGCGCCTAATGGGGTCCCCGCACTAATGTTCCGTATTTCGTACGGAAATACGAATTCTCCTTGTTAAATAAAGATTATATTTTTTAATTCGCCATGCGGATTTTTTTTTTAAACGACAATGTATAACAACCGCTGCATGGCCATCAGACACAAACGATTTGTTAACTAGTGCTGTTAGCAATTCTTAACATGAAGTTGTTAACAAGTTGTTATATCAATCTGCATCCATCCACATTCCTCAGTAAATGTTATTGTGTTTTGAATGAGTATTAATGACGCCGTGTTCCTTTTTATAAAATTCACGCGGCGTCATAAATACTTGTTTAAAACACAATTACATTTACTGAGGAATGTAGATCGATGACACATTGAGAATTTCTTTAAACTCACCATCATGAGTGAGGGCCCCGGACCGCGAGAAGGGGCTTCTTCCTGGTGGGCAGGTTAGTCATTCACCTACCGACCCACGTTGTGTCTCTCTGTGCTTTGCTCTCTCTCTCCCTCCTTCTCTCTCTCCCGCTCACCATCTCGTCTCTCTCTAGCTCTCCCACTCCCTCTCTATCACCCTGTCTCCTCAGCATTCCCGGAATCATTGACGTTTAGCGGTAGACAAAAATGCTGGAGAAACCCAGCGGGTGAGGCAGCCGCCTTGACCGCTGAGTTCCTCCAGCACTCTGTGTTTTTTGTTTGGCTCTGAAGTTGAAGGTGGCTCAGCGGGACGGGCATGGGCTCTGGGGAGAGGGTTGCGTTTCTGGTCGAGACCCGTCTTCAGACAATCACAAGTACTCTCACCGACGAGAGTTCAATTCAGTCTGAAGAAGGGTCTTCTCTCCAGAGTCTCCGCGCTGCCTGTCCTGCTGAGTTACTCCAGCTTTATGTCTATCTTCAATTTCAGAGAAATACAATTTCTCACGGGGGGCTTATAACGTCTCTAAACCCCTCTGGGACCCTCTGAACACCTCTAAACCCCGTCTATCCCCCCCCCCCCTATTTCCCTCTACAACACTTCTGAACACTTCTAAACCTATCTGAAGCCCTCTAAACATCTCTAAACCGTTTAAACCTCTCTAAACTAGGAGGCTACAAGGTGACTTGTATAGGCTGGGTGAGTGGGCAAATGCATGGCAGATGCAGTATAATGTGGATAAATGTGAGGTTACCCACTTTGGTGGCAAAAACAGGAAAGTAGACTTTTATCTGAATGGTGGCCGATTAGGCAAAGGGGAGATGCAACGAGACCTGGGTGTCATGGTACACCAGTCATTGAAAGTAGGCATGCAGGTGCAGCAGGCAGTGAAGAAAGCGAATGGTATGTTAGCATTCATAGCAAAATGATTTGAGTATAGGAGCAGGGAGGTTCTACTGCAGTTGTACAGGGTCTTGGTGAGACCACACCAGGAGTATTGCGTACAGTTTTGGTCTCCTAATCTGAGGAAATACATTCTTGCCATAGAGGGAGTACAGAGAAGGTTCACCAGACTGATTCCTGGGATGTCAGGACTTTCATATGAAGAAAGACTGGATAGACTCGGCTTGCACTCGCTAAAATTTAGAAGATTGAAGGGGGATCTTATAGAAACTTACAAAATTCTTAAGGAGTTGGACAGGCTAGATGCAGGAAGATTGTTCCCGATGTTGGGGAAGTCCAGAACAAGGGGTCACAGTTTAAGGATAAAGGGGAAATCTTTTAGGACTGAGATGAGAAAAACATTTTTTACACAGAGAGTGGTGAATCTCTGGAATTCCCTGGCACAGAATGTAGTTGAGGCCAGTTCGTTGGCTATATTTAAGAGGGAGTTAGATGTGGCCCTTGTGGCTAAAGGAATCAGGGGGTACGGAGAGAAGGCAGGTACAGGATACTGAGTTGGATGATCAGCCATGATCATATTGAATGGCTGTGCAGGCTCGAAGGGCCAAATGGTCTACTCCCGCACCTATTGTCTATGGTTCTATGACTGCGTCCAACTGCTGTCTGGTTCGTTGATCGGTTTGCTAGATGTGAACTATTTTGGGAGAGAAAAATGCTCACGGCAGACCAAACGTGTTAAACAGAAATTGGTCAGATATTGAGCTTTACACAGTGAGAAATCATGTGAAATAATCACTGAATTTTAAATGAATGTACCTGCATGTTATACTGTTTAGTTTGGAGATACAACCAGATAGTCTGGTTGATACAACCAGATTAGTTTGGAGATACAACCAGATAGTCTGGTTGATACAACCAGATTAGTTTGGAGATACAACCAGATCCACTGAGTTCGCACCGACCCGTGATTTTTGTTACAGATTTGACAATTTTGTTTGGCGGCCAATCAATCGTTGTCTCTAAGGGGGTTGCATCCAATCACCAACCAGCTTGCTTTAAAATTCCCGTCCAATCACAAATAGATCTCCTCCCGTCCAATCAGCCGCTGTCTCCAAGGGCATTGTGTCCAATCACATAATGCAGTTTAATGGTAATTAGCTGCTACGGTAAAGGTTGGAAGCAGCGGAGCTACTGACAGTGAAACGGGAGGGAGCAGGAGAGATTCACACAGTGTAGAATCCATCACACCCTAGTGTACAATTTCAAGTTCAAGTTAGTTTATTGTCATGTGTCCCTGTATAGGACAATGAAATTCTTGCTTTGCTTAAGCACACAGAAAATAGTAGGCATTTACTACAAAACAGATAAATGTGTCCATATACCATGATATAAATATATACACACATGAATAAATAAACTGATAGTGCAAATAACAGAAAGTGGTTGGTAATAATCAGAGTTTTGTCCGAGCCAGGTTTAATAGCCTGATGGCTGAGGGGAAGTAACTATTCCTGAACCTGGTTATTGCAGTCTTCAGGCTCCTGTACCTTCTACCTGAAGGTAGCAGGGAGATGAGTGTGTGGCCAGGATGGTGTGGGTCTTTCATGATACTGCCAGCCTTTTTGAGGCAGCGACTGCGATAGATCCCCTCGATGGAAGGAAGGTCAGAGCCGATGATGGACTGGGCAGTGTTTACTACTTTTTGTAGTCTTTTCCTTTCCAGGGCGCTCAAATTGCCGAACCAAGCCACGATGCAACCGGTCAGCATGCTCTCGACTGTGCACCTGTAGAAGTTAGAGAGAGTCTTCCTTGACAATCCGACTCTCCGTAATCTTCTCAGGAAGTAGAGGCGCTGATGTGCTTTTTTGATGATTGCATTAGTGTTCTCGGACCAGGAAAGATCTTCAGAGATGTGCACGCCCAGGAATTTGAAGCTCTTGACCCTTTCAACCATCGACCCGTTGATATAAATGGGGCTGTGGGTCCCCCTCCTACTCCTTCCAAAGTCCACAATCAGTTCCTTGGTTTTGCTGGTGTTGAGGGCCAGGTTATTGCGCTGGCACCATATGGACAGTTGCTCGATCTCTCTTCTGTACTCTGACTCATCCCCATCAGTGATACGCCCCACAATAGTGGTGTCGTCAGCGAACTTGATGATGGAGTTCGCACTGTGGTTCGCTACGCAGTCATGGGTATAGAGTGAGTACAGCAGGGGCTGAGCACGCAGCCTTGAGGTGCTCCCGTGCTGATTGTTATTGAGGCTGACACATTTCCACCAATACGAACAGACTGTGGTCTGTGGACGAGGAAGTCGAGGATCCAGTTGCAGAGGGATGCGCAGAGACCCAGTTCTGCGAGTTTGGTAACCAGTTTGGAGGGGATGATTGTGTTAAATGCCGAGCTGTAATCAATGAATAACAGCCTGACATATGAGTTTTTGTTGTCCAAGTGGTCCAGTGCGGAGTGGAGGGCCAGCGAGATCGCATCCACCGTTGATCTGTTGTGGCGGTACGCGAACTGCAGTGGGTCCAGGTTTTTGTCGATGTAGGAGTTGATTTGCTCCATGATCAACCTCTCAAAGCACTTCATCACCACCGGCGTTAGTGCCACTGGTCGATAGTCATTGAGGCATGTCACCTTACTCTTCTTGGGCACCGGTATAATTGATGCCCTTTTAAAGCAGGTGGGGACCTCAGACCTCAGAAGTGAGAGATTGAAAATGTCCGTAAAAACTCCCGCCAGTTGGTCCGCACAGGTTTTTAGAACACGGCCCGGTATACCATCAGGACCAGGTGCTTTTCGGGGGTTCACCCCTCTGAAGGATTTCCTGACATCGGCCTCTGTGACTGAGACTGAAATGCCATCGCAGCGAATGGGGGATCGGGAAGGCACATCAGTATTCTCCCTGTCAAAGCGTGCGTAAAACGCATTGAGCTCGTCAGGGAGTGATGTTACACCGGCATTCGAGCTGCCTCCTGGTTTTGCCTTGTAGGAGGTGATTGCATTCAGACCCTGCCACAGCTGCCGAACATCTGTCTCGTCCTCCAGTTTGGAGCAGAAGTCCCTTTTGGCCTTTCTGATGGCCTTACCAAGGTCGTATCTGGTCTTCATGTAGGCCACTGTATCATCGGAGGTGAATGCCCTGTGTCTGGACTTCAGGAGAGTGCGGATCTCAAAGTTCATCCAAGGTTTCTGATTGGGAAACACTCGGAAGGTTTTTGTAGGGATGCAGTCCTCCACACATTTCTTTATGAAGTCTGTAACGACTGTGGCATATTCGTTCAAGTCCGTTGCCGAGTCCTTGAACATTGCCCAGTCTACAGACTCCAAACAGTCCTGGAGTTGTTCTTCTGCCCCCCCCGACCAGCTCTGTGCTGTCCTCACTTCTGGGGGTGCGCTCTTTAATTGCTGCTTGTAGGCAGGAAGAAGCAGCACCGCGGTATGGTCGGATTTACCGAAGTGAGGGCGAGGGATAGAACGATAGGCATTCTTGATGGTGGTGTAGCAGTGGTCGAGGGTGTTAGGTCCTCTGGTGCAGCAGGAGACATGTTGGTGGAAGTTGGGGAGTGATTTCTTGAGGTTCGCCTTATTGAAGTCCCCAGCAATGGTGGTAAATGCCTCGGGGTAAGACGTCTGGTGTTTGTTGACCACGGCCTGCAGCTCCTCCAGTGCCAGATGGACGTCTGCCTGGGGTGGGATGTAGACCGCGGTCAGTATAACGGAGGTGAATTCTCTCGGGAGGTAGAAGGGACGGCACTTCACCGCCAGATGTTCGAGGTGTGGAGAGCAGGAGTTGGACAGGACTGCCACGTCGGAACACCACGCAGAGTTGACCATGAGGCAGACGCCCCCTCCTCTCCCTTTCCCAGATGCCAGGGTACGGTCCATGCGGTGGATGGAGAACCCTTCAGGCTGGACCGCTGAGTCTGGGGAGCTGGGGGTGAGCCATGTCTCTGTGAAACAGAACACAGAGCATTCCCTCAGCTCCCTTTGATAAAGCAGTCTTGCCCTTAAGTCCTCCACTTTGTTTTCAAGGGACTGTACATTAGCCAGTAGGATAGTAGGGAGAGGGGGCCGGAGGCCTCTGCGCTTCATTCTGACCTGAAGTCCTGCCCGACGGCCACGTATTTTCACATGTACTTCTTTGAGAGATACAGGTCGGAGTCCTCGGGTCCAGGGGTCCGGAACGCTACCAATCAATGTTGTACAGAGACCCGTGTAAGGAGTGAACTGTACATGCTGGTTTAAACCGAAGACAGACACAAAAAGCTGGAGTAACTCAGCGAGTCAAGCAGCATCTCTGGAGAAAAAAAGCTGATGTTTCGGGACGAGACACATCTTCAGACTCAATTCCGATTAGGCTGTCTGAAAAAGGGTTCCGGTGTTGGGGGAGTCCAGAACCAGGGTCCCAGTTTTACAGTCTACCGTGGGAACTCTTTAACTCAGTAAAGTAAAGTAGCCTTTATTGTCATATCAGCGCACAGGCAGCAGTTGACTGTTGCTCTATTCAGTTTCCCAGGGGGTCGGGACGGGACTGGAGTTGGGAGAGAAAGGTGGGGGAGTCGAGGGAGAGGAGGGGGAGACAGAAGGGGGTGTCTTCATTTACTGACGGCGGGTGTCTGTCACTGAAACAGGCAGGTGAGATTTCACATCCACCTTGTGTGTGCCTCTCTCTCTGACCGAGGTACTGTGCTCAGGGCCGGTGCTAGGAATTGCGGGGCCCAATTAGAAAACTGATGGCGGGGCCCCTACTCTCAGGGCCGGCCTTAGGGGGTGCGGGGCCCAATTGGGAACAATTTTGGTGAACCCCAGATTCCCAGCCAAGGTGTGTCAGCCCAGTTATTTAGTATATATTATGTCCAGAACCTGCCTGTTTCAGTGACAGACACCCGCCGTCAGTAAATGAAGACACCCCCTTCTGTCTCCCCCTCCTCTCCCTCGACTCCCCCACCTTTCTCTCCCAACTCCAGTCCCGTCCCGACCCCCTGGGAAACTGAATAGAGCAACAGTCAACTGCTGCCTGTGCGCTGATATGACAATAAAGGCTACTTTACTTTACTGAGTTAAAGAGTTCCCACGGTAGACTGTAAAACTGGGACCCTGGTTCTGGACATAATATATACTAAATAACTGGGCTGACACACCTTGGCTGGGAATCTGGGGTTCACCAAAATTGTTCCCAATTGGGCCCCGCACCCCCTAAGGCCGGCCCTGAGAGTAGGGGCCCCGCCATCAGTTTTCTAATTGGGCCCCGCAATTCCTAGCACCGGCCCTGAGCACAGTACCTCGGTCTTACTGTGTGTGGGAGAGGGGGAGAAAGAGACGTACACTCACAGAGGCAGAGTCTCTCAGCCTGTGTAAGAGGGAGGGAGAGAGAGAGAAAGGCACACACAAGGTGGATGTGAAATCTCACCTGCCTGTTTCAGTGACAGACACCCGCCGTCAGTAAATGAAGACACCCCCTTCTGTCTCCCCCTCCTCTCCCTCGACTCCCCCACCTTTCTCTCCCAACTCCAGTCCCGTCCCGACCCCCTGGGAAACTGAATAGAGCAACAGTCAACTGCTGCCTGTGCGCTGATATGACAATAAAGGCTACTTTACTTTACTGAGTTAAAGAGTTCCCACGGTAGACTGTAAAACTGGGACCCTGGTTCTGGACTCCCCCAACACCAGAACCCTTTTTCAGACAGCCTAATCGGAATTGAGTCTGAAGATGTGTCTCGTCCCGAAACATCAGCTTTTTTTCTCCAGAGATGCTGCTTGACTCGCTGAATTACTCCAGCTTTTTGTGTCTGTCTTCGGTTTAAACCAGCATGTACAGTTCACTCCTTACACGGGTCTCTGTACAACATTGATTGGTAGCGTTCCGGACCCCTGGACCCGAGGACTCCGACCTGTATCTCTCAAAGAAGTACATGTGAAAAATTTCTCACGGACCATAAAAATGCGTAACCTTTCAGTAAATCCCCTTTTAAAGTCCCTTTTAAAGATTATAGTTATTTTCTTGAACTCATTAACATAACTCATGAATAAGTTGATGTCCATATGCGGATGCAAATCTTTATTTTTATTTATTTTTTAAATTCAATCCCACATAAGATAATTTTTACTCACCTTCTGTCCCCTCTGTCCAGCTTCCGGGTTCACCGTTCGCAGGAGTTCCCACAGGTACCCGCAAGAGTTATTACGGATATCGCACTGGCCACTACGTTCATATAATGTTGCAATACTCAACCACAAGTGTACAAGTCACTCTTGGAGAAATTCAAACTTTCTTGAATTTTCTCCCGAGTGACCAAGTTACACGATGACCTGCCGTTAGCGCTACGGTGGTCCACAGTGGTCCACGAATGCCGCACTGTTATCGCACGAGGTTCCCACGATGTTAAACTCCGGGTTAACTCTTGCGTCAAATCGCCCCGTGAAAAGGCCGCTTGACTTTCTGATGCAGCTAAACAGCAGAGATAGACAAGGTCCATATGAGCAAAGGCTACTGGACCTATGAACAGTCCTGGGGCAGGAAACAAATGTGTGGGCCAGAATTACATCACTTCAAGTTATGCTAAATTTGTACCTTGGTTAGCATTCCATTTCATGGTACATATGATGAGAGATTTTCCCCTCTAACTTGGGAATAATGGGATGGAAATGTGGTTAACATTAAATTCAACTTTTACTTATACTTTGAAAAATATTAATTCAATGGCTGAAGCTTGAATCATTCAAAACCTGGAAATTATATGATCTGGTTTGGAATTAAACTGTAAATATAGAGCTCATGTTTTATAACACGTGCATGGAAACAATAGAGACACGGGGAACTGCAGATCCCGGTTTACAAAAAGAGGACACAAAGTGCTGGAGTAACTCAGCAGGTCAGGTGGTAGCATTTCAGGAGAAAATGCAGAGGCAATGTTCTTTTCAGTCCTGATCCAAAAACGCACCAATCTGTTTCCTCCAGAGATGTTGGCTGACCTGCTGAGTTACTACAGTCTTTTATTGTAAATAAGCTAGATCTTGATTCTGAAGGGCATTACCAAAACCTTCTCTTCCAGTGATAACATCCTCGGATTACCACTGACTGGAAACTTGGCCCATATATTCATAAGTTATTGGCCCATCAACTCTCCTCTTGCATTCAATCATGGCTGATCTATTTTTCCCTCTCAACACCATTCTCCTGCCTTCTCCCCAGAACCCGACACACACAAAAATACTGAAAAAAAGAATGCCAAGAAATAAAAATAAGACCAACAAAATAAATGTGTGCTACAAGAATATGTCAGAGGCTGCGTAGTTTGCAGTGTGATTCATTTCCCAACATCAGAAATGCCTTTTTTCCATCTACAATATTCAAGAGGTTCAACACCATCCAGTACAAAGCAGCCCACTTTATTGGAGTTTCCTAAACATTTCCTCTTTCCAACACATGGATCACCACTGCCTGCTCAAGGATCACCATGATGGATAAATGTACACTAGATCTCTCCATAATGTCCAAATAATTAAATACATCATTAAGTGGGTTAATAAGGTGACTTCAACATATTGCCTTGTGTACTCTACCCACTCATTCCCCATCTCTCACCATTTTAGCACCTTCCAGGAAGCTTTAAAGCCCATAATTTAACATAACAGGCTGCTATGAGTCGCAGTATTATTAGTGAACATAGTTTTGGAGAGGGATGGGAAGAGGAGGATATAGGGGCCAGGGAACTCTGAATACACTGATAGAATGGAATACAATAAATTTGATAGCAAAAAACAGCATTATTATTTTGCTATTGCCCAGCACTTGCATAATATTTCCTGGTGGCTCTTCTTTTATCCCTTCATTGATATACTCAGATATCAGAAATATTTTGTTCAGAACCATCACTGTTAACTGATCCCTGTCTATAGTCTGAGTCTATGTGGATCCAAGGGAAACTGCAAGTCCTCATTCACTGCAAGGTGGGCACTACATACCCTGTCTACTCTTTGGTCAGCATTCTGCTATTTCTGTACGTGAGATTAGTTTACATTCTTCATCATCGGCAGTATTGTATCAATTTAGCAGACTACACACCAAGCCAAATGCAGAGCTCTCTTTTGCTGTCTATCAGAGAGTGTTGGACTCTGTGCACTTTGCTGTTCTCTGGAACTGATTTATTCCATGCAAAAGACGTAAATGTTACATGGTGAGAAATGCTTTGAATCGATGATTTTCCTGTGTCTGACACAAAGCATTTTCCAGTCAGGTCACAGGTGCAACTACTTTGGAGGTGGGAGCAAAGCAGGTGTTTGGAATGATCGGAAATATATTCATCAAATTTATTTTGTAAGGTTGACAAAACCAGCTTATCCCATTCTTCCGCAAGAAAATCCTGAAAATGTGTCTTTCAAGTCTTTAGAGGAATGATTCTAACCTTGCACATCCCATGGCAATTAACTGGCAGCACGGTAGTACAGCGGTAGAGTGGCTGCATTACAGCGCCAGATACCTGGGCTCGATCCTGACTACAGGTGCTGTCTGTACAGAATTTATACTTTCTCCCCGTGACCTGTGTGAGTTTTCTCCGGGAGCTCCGGTTTCCTCCCACACTCTGAAGATGTACATTTTTGTAGGTTAATTGTCTTGGTAAAGTTGTCCCTCGTGTGTCTAGGATAGTGTTATTGTGTGGGGATTGCTGGTCGGCGCAGACTCGGTGGGCCGAAGGGCCTGTTTCCACACTGTATCTCTAAACTAAATTAAACTAGACTAATGCTCCACTTTCTTTATTTTGCTTTACTGAGAAGGATGAAATATGCTAATATGAAACCCTGATGTACTTGGGACTTTATGCTTGCAATTTTATTTGTTTGACTGAACAGGGATGCAGATGAGGTGGAGAATGGAAGCAAAACAAGAGCAAATGCGATTTTGCTTTTTTGAAATTTCTTTGGACTTTCGTTGTGGGTCCAACAAGGAAAGGAAAGGTCCTGTGACCTCCACAAAGTATATTAATAAATCTTCTTTCCCACACCCATCATACACTCATAAGGCTCAGCCACCATTCCTGTTTCTCACTTGCATTAACCTTGTGCTGGTTACCTTCGCAGCCTAGATGCATGGTCTCAGTCTGAAACCTTAGCCATCTATCCCCCCCCCCCCCCCCCCCCACCATGGTCACTGATTGACCTGCTGCATTACTCCAACAGTTTGTTTTTTTGCTCCAGATTCCAGCATCTGTGATCTCTTGTGCTTTCCTGCTACCTCCTGCTGGCTTCACCCCAGTAACTGAGAGAGAGCACGCAAATCCAGCCTGACAGTTAAACCTTCCTGCTTTCCTTGTTGAGAGGAATGGCACTCACGATTTAACAAAGCCATCAAATACCCTATTCAAGTTACAAATGGAGCCGAGCATGATTACACTTTTGAATATGGTTCATGAAATAAGAACATGAAATATGACATAAAATGACAGAAGAAAGGTTTCAGGGAGCTGTTATCCAAGGTTTCGTAGACAGGTAACACTTTGGGCTAGAAATTCTATTGTGCAGCCAAATAATATTAATGTCCTCAGTGAGTGGTGATACTGTGGTCTGATAACACAAAGATAGGACTGTAACAATGGTTAATGTTTGCTTCTGTGTAACTTAAAGAGGATCTGGCTGACTTGGCCCAGGGCCATGGAGTCTGGCATTGGGAAACACTGGTAGGAATGTTGCATTAAGATTACTTATCCCATGTCTGTCTGACATTCTCTTCCTGTACAGAGTCTCTGTGTTGGGATCCCAATGACGGGGCAGCAAACAACGTGGCCTGCCCTGTAATGTTGTAAACTGAGATAATAAGCTGGATGTGTTGGCCTGGGGAACGATGCTGATCACTTATCTTTCCACTGCATCAGGAGGAGTTTGCAGGGACAACGTTGGCGGTATTTTCTACAGTGCCTTCAGATGCCTGCATGGAGATAATCCAATTATAGCAACATGTAGGGCAGGGATCACAGCCACCCAGTCGACTGCAAGGTCTTTCAGATCATTAAATGCCCTTTCCTGATCTATGACATGAAAACATAGATAAATAGGTGCAGGAGTAAGCTATTCGGCCCTTCGAGCCAACACTGCCATTCATTATGATCAAGGCTGATCATCCAAAATCAGTACCCCATTCCTTTGATTCCTTTAGCCCAAAGAGCTAAATCTTACTCCCTCTTGAAAACATCCAGTGAATTGGCCTCTACTGCCTTCTGTGGCAGAGAATTCCACAGATTCACAACTCTCTGGGTGAGTAGGCCCACCCCTTATTCTTAAACTGTGACCCCTGTTTCTGGACTCCCCCAACATCGGGAACATTTATCCTGCATCTAGCCTGTGCAATCCTTTGAAAATTTTATTTTTCTATGAGATCTCCTCTCATTCTTCTAAATTCCAGTGAATACAAGACCAGTCGACCCATTCTTTCATCATATGTCAGTCCCACCATCCTGGGAATTAACCTAGTAAACCTACACTGCACTCCCTCAAGAGCAGTAATAATGTCCTTCCTCAAATTAGGAGATCAAGATTGCACACAATACTCCATGTGCGGTCTCAACAGGGCCTTGTACAACTGCAGAAGGACCACCTTGCTCCTAAACGAAAATCTTTCCAGATATTACTCTGAGTGAAGTGCATAATAGATAACCAAATCTGGTGCTTCAAGTTGAACTCCCTTTGAAAGTTTGATGTGAAACATTAACCGTTCCTCTCTCCACGACCGCTGCTTGACCTGCTGCTTATCTTCAGCATTTTCAATTTTTTAAATGCATTGGGGATTAGAAACTTAAAGATCGCACAAATGGTATAGCCTTCTCTGGTTTTGATATTAGTCATCATCAGATTAGTTAGGACACAAAATCCTGGAGTACATCAGCAGACAAGCAGCATCTCTGGAGGAAGGATCCTGACCCAAAACTAGTCATGTGGTCCAGAAATGCTGCCTGACCTGATGAGTGACTCTAGTACTTTGTGTTCTATGTAAGATTCACGCATCTATAACTCTTAGTGACTCCATTAGTTTGATTTAGAGACATAGTGTGGAAACAGGCCATTCGGCCCAATGAGTCCGTGCCGACCAGCGATCACACATACACAAGTTCCACCCTGCAGACTGGAGACAATTTACAGAAGCCAAATAGCATACAAACCTACATTTCTTTGGAATGTGGGTGGAAACCGGAGCACCTGGAGAAAATTAATGCGGCCACAGGGAAAACGTACAAACTCCGTACAGACAGCACCTGTAGCCAGGATCTCTGGCGCTGCAAGTCAGCAACTCATGGCCATCAGAAAGCCATTGGGTATACTGCATCATTGCAGTGCCAGCACCCTCTCTGTCTTAATATGCATAATAGCCGCAAATAGGTTTTTGACACTTTCCTTCCCTATACCAGATACTGAGCCGGAAACAGAAAATGCTGGAAACACACAGCAGGTCAGGCAGCATCCATGGAATGAGAAACAGTTACTGTTTTTAGGTTTGGGAAGCATTAACTATTTCTGCTTCTGAAGTACTGTAGCTGTGGAAGTGCTGAGTGCTCCCAGCATTTTCTGTTTTTGTCTCAGATTTCTGGCATCAGCAGTTTTAATAAACCTGGACATTTACCCAGTGCTGGACACTGGTTATACACTCAAGGGGTGGACTGCAATATTTGTATCTAGGTTTGCCAGCTCTGGTTGGATGTATTTCTGCTGATTTCAATCTATGACCTTTTGCTTCCTGCTTCCACTAACACATCACCTCATGTAACCACATTCCCAAATCAATTTTACATTCCATTATCTGATTGGTAGATTCCCAATTTCAAGCAAACAGTCCTTTTTTCCCCCCACTATTTTCCATGTTTTATTTCACAACTAATATGCTACGGTTTTCTTTTTTTTTAAAAGAACATCAATCATTTTTTTTGGGTAAGTTTCCTGACAGTTGCTTTCCAAAACTGCAGGCAGTAGGGTGCTGGAGATTGGTCTTCAGTTCGTGGACAGACCAGGGCATTCCTGGAGGCTTGGCAAGCGTTTTCACCCCCAAAGTACAGTGTACATTAATGACCTCTCGCATTCCTTCAATCTGAGAGCACCAGAAATATCACCAAGTTTAGGAGTCAGCGAAATGACTTGCTGGCTTTCCTAACACTGAAACGTTTCCAAGCGTTAAAATATCTCAGATGTTCCATTAGACTTCATGTGAACTTTTTAAACCTGGCTTCAAACTGCAAGAGGTGGGGTGCGGGTTATAAAAGGGGGCTGCAATGCTGCAACTGGTTGAATAAGAATTTGTCTCCAGGATCATTGTTTAGTTTTAAAGCAAACATTGTTTGTGTCCAGGCAATTCAATGATACTCTATTATTACATGCTCCTAGGCACGGTGAAAATGCCTCGTTTTGCACGCAACCCGGTAAAATCATACACCAGACCCCACCAGTACACAAGAGTCGCCATGTTTCTGGCGCCGACAAAGTTACAAAAGTTTGCCGAATAGTTCGATCTTCTGCCTGTCGCCACATGTGGCAGTAGGTGGCCTCCCGCTGAGTCCTCCACCAATCTCGAGAGCCCCCTTTGTTCTCAACACTCCCCCTGCCAGATCCCCCTTCATTCTCGACAGTCCTCTGTCAGGTCCCCCCTACATTCAAGCATATTCAGGATATACAAGAAACACCATAACATCTTATAAAGTGATTATATTGATTGCAATATTTAATTAAACAATTAATCATCATATTGCCATTAATCATCATATTGCTGTGGTTGATAAAACAATGCTTAATCCCTCTTGAGAGGCATTCTTGTGAAGTCAATGAAAGCTTCTTTATCCTGCAGGGAGTCTTCTCACTGTTTATCAAAAATAGGACAATCTGCATGTTTTGACTTTAAGTTTTAAGTGATTAACTTCATCCTACACGGTGAGCTATGCCAAACCAGGCCCAGTGTTTTCCAATTTATTGGGCTGAAGGGAAGAAAGCAGCATTTCCTCTGGAAGCCGCAGCTGCTTCTCTGAGAGAGCGCAGATGCCCAAAGGTTTCTGCCTTTTGACTACCTGTTCTGGCTGCAGGCTCCTCGGGGGATGCAAAAGAAAGGGAACGAGCAGGCACCCAACTGTTTCAATAAGGCGGCAGCAATGCTACATGGATCACAGTTAAAACACTTTGATCCAGAAGTTCAATCAGAAATTACTTACTGCTTTCTGCCTTTGTCTTTACATTCCAGTATGCATAGACACATCAACACTTGGGCAGCCATGATTTAGAGTAGGCTGCTAACAGCTCATAAAGAGACGTTATCATCTTTGTCACACCTAGGAAAAATGTCCGAATTACAGGTACTGTTAAGAAATAACAGTGCTTGCTGGGTGGGGGAGGAGTGCTGTTGAAAGCAAAACTTATTGGCCTAGATTTTGCAGGGAATCATCAGCTTTTCCCATATAATTGCAAACATTTCCCAAGTAGCCATGAGCAACTTTGGGATTTCCATGTGAATACAAAATCCCTATAGGTTGTAGTCAATAGTTGGCCAGTTTTACAAATCCATTCAGACTCATTTAAATTGCTTTTGCATTTTTTATCAACAAGTGTCTGATCCACACAAGGTGGCTGTTTATTCTATTGAGACAGAGGAACTGGTGAAATGTTTGTGCAAATGCTCCTCCAATATAGAGTAATGTGGAGTTCCAAGATTTTGATCTAGCACAAATAAAATAAGAAATAAAAACATATGACCAGTCGAACCCTCATGCCAACTCTATTATTTATTAACATTATGACTGATTTGTTTTTACCTCAGTGTCACTTTCCTGCACCAAACCTATATCCTATGGGTTTTAAAATGAATAAATGAAGGAATGATGCCAAGGAATTGAATTGCTTTCATTTTTGGTATACCAAAATAAGATTGCATCTGGCATTATAGCCCATTTATGCCCTTCAAACTAATCATGAATTTGGAAAATGTCCAGGATGAAATAGCATTAAGGTGGTTTATACCATAAACAACGTGAGTTCTAGCGGACATCACATGATTTTGTGTCTCAAACATTCCGCATCGGAGATACTCATGGATGCCTCAGTGGTTACACCACTGGCAGCTCTCCATTCCTGGAGGCCTTTTTATGGCCTTAACTGGCTACATAAGGCAGGAGGCAAAAACACACCCAAGTAACTTGAGACTTGAGATTGATTGCATGTCACCTCTTTCCTCCCAGAGTTTTTCCGAAGTAGTCGTTACTGAAAATTTTGGAAAATAGTGTGAGAAGTCTTTGGGCCTCACTGTCATCCCTGGACAGTGCCAATACTGACACAGAGGTCAGGATCTGGTCTGCTCTACACTTCCACATCTCAGAGATCTTTCCAAATGACTACTGCAAGCCACCCTCCTCCCACTTCCACCACATAATACACGAGTCATTTCACCTGCTTCTATCCACAGTCATACATCACAGAAACTGTGCCTGCAGCCCAACCTTTCCATGCCAAGCAAGTTGCCCAATCTAAGCTAGTCCCATTTCCCTGCATTTGGCCCATATCCCACTAAACCTTTCGTATCCACATACTAGCCCAAGTGTCTTGCTATTGTACCTGCAACAACTAGCTCCCCTGGTAGCTCATTCTATATACTCACCACCCTCTGAGTGGAATCAGGATGTTGTCATACTTGAAACACAGCTCTATTAGGCCCATGCTAGGACACAGTGCTGCACAGCAAGCAGTGGAAGGCATTAAGGCTATCAAGTCAAGTTCCATTCGGCACGGACACAGCACCAAAAAACACTTTGGCTACTTTGGCCAGAGATCTGCTGCAGTCATTTGGAAAGATCTTGTGACCAGGCAGCCTTGGAAAACCCGAGTCTGGGAAGTGTCAATCTGTGTACGGTGCCTCTGATGACTCTGGGAGCAGGCTCTCAGCTGATTTGCTTCCTGCCGCTGTAGGCCAGCCATGGTCATAATGACAATGGAGTGCAGCCAGCAGTGTTACCACCGAGGTTTCCATACAATTAATAAATCTATCGCTAAATGCTGGAAAAAACATTCTTGTAAGTTTAAGCACACAGAGTGGACTTTGAGTAAGGTCTGATGTTACCCAATAGGACTCAATATCAACCATTACACAACGATAAAGGCAAAAAAATGCTTGATGTGCTCAAGTACAGGACTGGTTCACGATAGGTACAATGTGGAACTTTCTGTAGGAATCCCACCGCTAGAGGCAGAAATAGATGCTGTGCGAATAACGACATAATGCGATGACACCTGACACCTGGAAAATATCAGACGTGCTAATGTGAAGAGCGTTTGGTGGTGACCAGTCCAATTTTGTGTCTGGTCCAATTTCATCTGGAAGTGATTTCCAGCACAATCTACTCTGGACAAAGTGAAAATTGGACCTCAAAGTGTGCAACAAAAAGCAGGTGCTACGCAATCTAAACTTCAGGCTTATAATGTCTGATCAACATGTTTATTTCAGTTTAACAATAAGAGAGAGGGAGCTGAGGAAAGTAGTGCTTCAGATGTTGCATGTGTTGACTTTCAAACAACTGATAAAATGCAACAAAATACCATATAGCATATACATTTACAAACAGATGTATAGAATTAAAGTGATGCTCATGACTTGGGTACATTGTATTGTATTGTATTGTATTGTATTGTATTGTATCATAACAGAAAACAAGGAGCGTGTAATGGTGAACAGATTATTTTCTAGCTGGAAAGAAGTATGCAAAAAGATCCCCAGGGGTCATTTTTTGCGATGTATAAATGATGTGGAGCTGGATGCATCAAAGAAAATGTTGATGCTGATGATATACAGCTTGGCAACAGTGAAAACAATGCAAAGAATAGTAAAAGATTTAAGGTCGGCAAAATGAAATGAGCAGAATCATCAAAAATAAAGTTTAATACATACCAGTAAGAATTTTACAACAAATATACCTGGGAGGCAAATTCAATGGTGCTATTTTCAGAAGTGATAGCGGAAAGGCATATGGGTTTGCATATTTACAAATCTTTGAAGATAGCTGAGAGGTTGATAAGACAGCTAAGGAAGAAGAAGGTTTTTGAAATCCTTTGCAGAAGGTTGTTGAAAACAAAAAAAGACATCATGTTTATTTGATGATGCTTCAAATGAGTATTCCTTTTTGTTCTGAGCCTCAAACTATAAAAAAGATGAAGTCCTTCATTGAATAATATATAAGGGACATTGGTATGCTGATCCCAAGAATGAAGAATTTATGGATTCAGGAGAAATTGGACATTTATAACTGGTATGGCGGAGACTATCATGACGATGAGTCATGATGATGATATGTAAATATCATGACCTTTGTATCAGATGACTTGGAGGTCAGATCGCATGTGCATTGTGTAAGCCTAGGCAGGAGGCCATGGCTGAGTGAGATAATAAACATGGAGACCAAGGAATGTAACCTATAAATATTGTGTCAGTATCATTATTATTCCATATCTGAGGCCAGGATGTGACATTGGCGACAAGGATATTTCAGATATTTTGGATTCTGAATCCGTGGCTTCGAGCTGGAAAAATATATATTTTTAAGATAGTGGTCACTGGAGGTAATTTCTTAGCACTTCGCGGAGTTCCACACTTCGTTCCGACGGGTGATGCGAGTACTGTCAGCGTGAAGTGGAAATCTTAGAGGAATTTGAAGCTTACGCCAACAGTCAAGGGCACTTTATTGAGGAGAGTACGCCGGCCAGCTGTTCGAGAAATGTTTAAAACACTCCCCTATACCGGAATGAAGGAAGGCTATAAGAAAGCGATTGATGCTTTGAACAGTCATGTGGTGGTGCCGAATGCTACATTTCAACGCCATTTATTCCGTAAAACAATGCAGGAAGAGGGCGAGACTGTTGCTCAATTTGTGACGAGACTCAGACAGGTGTCTGTAGGATGCAAATATGTGGCTGCAGATGTGGAAAAACAGATATTGGATCAGGTTGTCCAGCATTGCAGGTCAGACAAGCTCAGGAGAAGGCTGCTAGAAAAAGGGGGTGTTAAACCTTAATGATGCTTTGTCAATTGCAGCAGCATTGGAAGCTGTTGAGGGACAATTTCACAGCATGAAATTGAAAGATTCCAAAACTGGGCAAGTTAACCAGCTGTCCTACGGTAGACCAAGAAGAATGCCTGAACGTGTTATCGAGTGTTACAGGTGTGGCAACAAGGGTCACATAGGGAAAGATGCATGTTGTCCAGCAAAAGGTAGAACATGTAGGAAATGTGGAGGCAAAGATCATTTTGCAAAGAAATGTAAAAGTAAGGCCAGGGACAGGACAAGTGAGTACAACAAGAAAGGGAAGTCCAGTGAAAAGAAAGGTGGACCTTGGCAGAAAAAGAAGGGTCACGTCTTTCACATAGAAGGTGATTTCGGAAGTGATGAAGACAGTGATGAAGCTGGTGAACATGCTCTTAAAATAAATTATCAGTTTGCATTGAATGATAGCCATCACGAGAAAGTTGCAGTGACCATCGGAGGTGTTACAGTGCCAGTGATTGTAGATTCTGGTAGCGACAGGAACGTAATTGACAGATCACTTTGGGAATGCTTGAAACAGCAGAAAATCAAATTCACGTCAAGGAGGTGTAGTAGGAAGTTATATCCATACACCGCAACTAAACCATTGCAGACCATTGGATGTTTCACGGATAAAGTAGAATTGGAGATAGAGAAACTGAAGCAGAATTCGTGGTGATAGAGGAGAAGGGAGAACCTCTGCTCGAGAGCTGTGAGTGCTTCACATGTGCAGGTCAATTCAGTACAGTCATATGATGACATGAGGCAGGGATTTCATTCAGTATTCCAGGGGGTTTGGAAATTGAAAGGCCGGCAAGTGAAGTTAGCCATTGATGAAAATGTCAAGCTGATAGCTCAACCGATGCAGAGAACGCCATTTGGACTTCGTGGAAAAGTAGAAGCTAAAATCAAGGATTGATCAGGACATTATTGAACCAATTGAATGTTCAATACCATGGGTGAGTCCATTTGTAACATTAGACTGTGCGTTGACATGAGGAGTGCCAATGAGGCAATAATCAGAGAAAGACACCCAATTCCTACGGTTGATGAGGTGCTACAAGAGTTATCAATCAGTAAAGTGTTTTCCAAAATAGATCTCAAGTGGGGATATAATCAGTTGGAATTACATCCAGAGTCAAGAGAGGCGACAGCATTCGTCACTTACTGCGGATTGTACCGATACAAAAGACTGATGTTTGGAATCAATGCTGCTCCCGAGAACTATGTACGAAATCTACAGAGTGCTTCAAGGTGTACCTGGAGTAGCAAACATATCAGATGACATCATCATCCATGCATCAATTCGTGAAGAGCATGACAGGAGGTTGAAGCTAGTGTTGACTAAACTTCAAGAAACAGGTCTCACTGTGAATGAAGACAAGTGCAAGTTTGGAGTCTCTGAGATGGATTTCATGGGACACGGACTCACAAGTGAAGGGCTGAACCCAGCCAAAGCTAAAATGAAAGCTGTTGCAGATGCACGTGAACCTCAGAATGCAACCGAGATGAGGAGTTTTCTTGGACTGGTCAATTATTGTGCAAAATGTATTCCAAATTTTGCTACACTGGCAGATCCACTGAGAAAGTTGACCAGGAAAGACGTACCGTTCCAGTTTGGTAGTGAACAGAGACAGGCATTCAAATCACTGAAACAGAGTCTAATGAGTACAGAAACCCTTGGATATTATGATCCAGCTGCACCACCAAAGTCATAGCAGATGCTAGTCCGGTCGGCTTAGGAGCAGTGTTGGTACAGACACATGCAGATGGACCCAGAATCATAGCATATGCCAGTTGATCGTTAACCAGCGTGGAGAGAAGATATTCTCAAACAGAGAAAGATGCACTGGGACTAGTGTGGGCCTGTGAAAGGTTCCATGAATACTTGTACAGCATTGAATTTGAACTTGTTACAGATCACAAGCCGCTGGAAGTGATTTATTCGACAAGGTCTAAGCCATGTGCCAGAATAGAACTTTGTACAAGTACAAAGTAGTCCACATTGCTGGGAAAGCAAACATCGCGGTCCCGCTGTCGAGACTGTTGAAGGATGAACAGCTAAGTGCAACATCCACTCTAGAGATGGAAGCAGAGAACTTTGTGCGATTCGTCGCAATTTAGTCAACGCCAGGAGCTATGACAGCGAAGGAATTTGAAAGGAAATCAGAACATGATCCTGAACTTAAAGATATCAGAGAGCGTATTCACAGTGGGCAATGGGATCAATGCCTTTATCAATGCTTGAAGGAGAAACAAAGAACTGCAGATGCTGGTTAATGCACAAGACAACACAAAGTGCTGGAGTAACTCAGCAGGTTGGGCAGCATCTCTGGTGAACTTGAATAGGTGTTGATACCCTTCAGAAGACAGTTTGAAGAAGGGTCTCGACCCAAAACGTCACCTATCCATGTTCTTTAGAAATGCTGCTTGACCTGCTGTTACTTTAGCACTTTGTCTTCTTTCAGTACTTGATGTACTTGAACATATTCAAATGATTTGCTAACTAATTTGTAGAATTATGGTGGGCAGTAGAAAGCACAAGGTGGGAAGTTCGGATTTAGGAAAAAAAGGAAAATATTCTGTTTTGCCAGGTTTTGAAATTCATAAAGGCATCATTGTAATTTATTTTCACAATGTGTGATAAAAGTTCTAGTGGATCCAGCATTGGACCCTCGAGAACTTCACACCACACAACGTCACATTCATTCTATCAGCCACAAACAACAGCCCGATCCATCTTACAAGAGGCTTTAGATTGCATGGGCAGAGGGAAGCCTACTGGCAAAACACAATTCACGAGTGAGCAGAAGTAGCTGGCAGTGACAAAGCTGAAACCCTTCTCAATTCCAGCCATTAGCATTTGCTTCCAAGGCAACTGTGAGAGCCAGTTCAGGGAATGGTAGAAACTTGCAATAGCTCTTGTAAAAAGGTGAATAGTAACACTGATACTTGGGGACTTTCTTTTGCCTCCTTTTTAAAACTGGTATGGAATTAACGACACAGCGCCACACCTAATTATGATCCTGACTACGAGAGCTGTCTGTGGGGAGTTTGTACGTTCACCCTGTGACCACATGGGTTTTATCCGGGTACTCCGGATTTCTCTCACATTCCAAAGACATGCAGGTTTGTAGGTTAATTGGCTTCTGTAAATTGCACCTGATGTGTAGGAAGTAACAGTGGGATCAATGGTCTGCGTGGATTCGGCGGACCGAAGTGCCTGTTTCCGCACTTTCTCTTATCTAAACTAAACTAAACAAAGCTGAACTTTCACCAGCATTTCAGCATCCCAAATCACACAACTCAATCATTCCCAATGAAATTAGTTCACCTCATACTTTTCCTCCCAGGTCAAGATTTTCAATGACTGAATCTATGACATTAATCTACTCAGCAGTGGCAATGACTTTCTTTCTACATAATCAAATTTCAGTCCTTCATGTAAAGACAACACATGACATGACAACACATGACATTCTCTGTACCAAGAACACTCAGTATTTCACCTCACTCCTTATAAATAAATTCCCTCATCTCTCTCTCTCTCTCTCTCTCTCTCTCTCAACATTTTGATAAAACACATCAGTTCCCATTCAGTGCATTTTCCTGTGGAATGATGTCCAGAATAACCTATAAAATTGCCTATATTTACAGAGCATCCAGTGAAGTAGGGTCCCAACCCGAAACGTCACCTATCCATTTTCTCCAGAGATGCTGCCTGACCTGCTGAGTTATCCCAGCACTTTGTCTCCTTGTCTGCACTTGTAGCGACTTGTTTCTACCCAGAGTGATGACTGGCTCAATTAAAGTGTTCTTCAGAGTGAGAGGTGCTGTGTCCATGTCTCTCCCCAAATTTCCAATTCTGAATATTAGAATCACAGCAAATGGGGCTTGAATCCAGAGGTTAGAGGCACAAGCCACATCCCATAAGAATCAGTGGGTCACAATACAATTATTACTATCAATAGCATGTAATAGCAACAATCACAATTATTATGCATGGCTCTCCTTTCGTCCTCTCCCGGGAAATATACACAAAAAGAAAAGTAGTTCAACACTGGCTAAATGATTGAACGATTGAATGGTGGAGTAGACTCAATGGGCCTATAACCTGTAACTTGTGAACTTGTGAAACAATGATAATATTAAATTCAAAATCGAAGCAGAGAGTTGCCTGTAAAAAAATATAGCAGGTCTGAGGATGCAGTTTAGAATTCAGAAAATATGGACCAAGAAACTGATTGAGCAAAACTAGAGTATGAACGTAAACCTATAAGGAACATAATGGTGGATTGTAAAAATGTTTACAAATGAGTAAAATTGGAAAGATTAGTGAAGACAAGTGCAGTACCCATGCTGCTAAAACTTGAAGACTTTAAAAAGGGAACAAAGAGATGATGGAGCTGTTTAGCAGATATTTTTGGTTCTGTTTCACGAACGAGGATTCGGAAAACTTGCCAGAAATACAAGGAAACCAAGCGGCTAATGAAAGGGAGGAATTAAAATAAATAAATGTTCATTAAAATATTTATGCAGTGAAATTAAAGAGATTGAAATTAAAGAGATGGTAAAGCTTCATGTGATCTGGTTGATCTTGTACGCCATTCACCAAAAGCAAACATACAAATGGTATAAGCAAATGTGAAGGCAAATTGCAATTTGCCTACATATTAAGAGGTTTTGAATACAAGGGGGTGGGAGATTGCAACCTTCATGTGGTCCGCCCTGTTTCGACAAATGCAATCAACTCGGCGTGCACAATCAAATAAGATCAAATAGCACAAGTTGTCCGGCAACTTTAGGCTGTGCACGCCATACGCAAGAAGAAGAAGAAGCTTACAGGGATTTCCTATTACAATTATATGTGACCTTGATGAGACCACAATACATATATTCTGTGTTTTTCTGAACACTTTACATAGAAAGGATATTCTTGACATTGAGGGATTGCAATATAAAACACTGATTACAGAATGGTAGAACTATTATGTACGGAGATAATTGATTGACTTTGATGTATTCTGCGTTAAGAATGAGAGGAGATCTCATTAAAACCTACAAAGTTCTGACAGGGACAGTCAGAATGCTGGGAGGATGCTTTGCCTGGCTAGAATTGTGACCCTGGTTCTTATTCTAGAACCAGGGTCACAATTTCAGGATTTGGGCTAAAGCATTTAGTACTGAGAGGAGGAGAAATGAGGATAAATGATGAGAAAAAAAAGTGTATGGTAAACCTGTGGAATTTTCTAGTATAGAGGGCAATGGAGGCCAAGAGTGAGCATATTAGCTGAATGGTCTACTTCAGCTATTTTTCTGCTTTTACATAAATACACAAGTATTAAATCTTTTTTATTATAATAATAATAATAATAATAATAATAATGCATTTATTTGCTGGCGCCTTTCTGGACACCCAAGGACACCTTACAGGACATAAAATCACAATACATTTATCAATATTAAAATCAAGTTGATTAAAAACAAAAAACAAAATAAACAAAAAATACACAAAACATTTTAGGTCATTAAAATCAGGGTGAACATGGTGGAAGTTATGTCGGGTATGCTAATCTAAACAGGTGTGTTTTGAGTTGTGATTTGAATTGATTGATAGTGTCCAGGTGACGGATGGGAGGTGGGAGAGTGTTCCAGAGACGTGGGGCAGAGCAGCTTAAGGCTCTGGCACCCATGGTGCTGAGTCTAAATGTGGGGACAGTTAAAATTGCAGCTGAGGAGGAACGAAGTGACCGGGAAGGAGTGTATGGTACCAGCAGGTCAGAGAGGTATTGGGGAGCAAGGTGGTGTAGGGCTTTGAAGGTCAGCAGTAAAATCTTGTAGTTAATCCGGTGGTGCACAGGGAGCCAGTGGAGCTGAGTGAGGGTGGGTGTGATGTGGTCCGATGATCTGGTGCGGGTGATGATCCGGGCTGCATAGTTCTGAATGCATTGGAGGCGATGAAGAAGTTTATTGGAGGTGCAAGTGAGGAGGGCGTTGCAGTAATCGATGCGGGATGTGACCAGAGCGTGGATGAGGACTTTTGTATTGTCTTTGGAGAGGGAGGGGCGGAGTCTGGAGATGTTGCGGAGATGAAAGTATGCAGAGCGTGTGATATTGCTGATGTGGGGGCCAAAGGAAAGTGTACTGTCCAGAATGACGCCGAGACTTTTGACATGGGAGGAGTGACATCCAGTTGCTGATAGCTTGAAGACAGGTGGTGAGGGCAGTTGGGGGAAGGGAGGTGTTTGGTTTTGTGGAGAGGTAAAGTTGAGTATCATCAGCGTAGCAGTGAAAATTGATTCCAAAATGACGGAGAATATTGCCAAGAGGTTGAATATAGATGATAAAAAGCAGTGGCCCCAGCACCGATCCCTGAGGAACACCATGGGTGACTGTGGCAGTTGTGGATGTGACTTTATTTCCCTGGATGAACTGTTTTCTGTCGTGTAGATAGGACCTGAACCAAAGTAGTGCATTGTTGTTGATGCCGGTGGCAGATAGACGTTCCAGAAGAATTGGGTGGGAGATGGTGTCAAAGGCTGCTGTGAGGTCGAGGAGAATCAGGATGGATAAGTGGCCGGTGTCAGCTGCGAGAAGGAGATCATTTGTAATTTTTACCAAGGCTGTTTCAGTGCTGTGATTGTGGCGAAAACCGGACTGAAATGGTTCATAGAGGTTATTGTTTTGAAGGTGGACTTGAAGTTGTGTCGCTACTGTCCTTTCCAGAAGTTTAGTGATGAATGGGAGGTTGGAGATGGGGCGGTAGTTATTTGGATTGTTTGGATCAGAACCTGTTTTTTTTAGAATCGGGGTGACAGAAGCTGTTTCCCCGATTATGGTATCACTAATTATGTGATAACATTTTTTCGTTGCTCTACAACTGTCACAAGTGCACACAAAGTGGCAGATGGAATACAGCATAGCAAAGTCTACAGTCATGCAATTTGGTGGTTGGAATAGAGGCATAGACTCTAGTGCAGGATTTCCAATGGTGAAATTGCAAGTTGAATTGGTAGCAAGGAAGGCAAGTGCAATGATAACATTTATTTAGAGAGTACAAGAATATAGAAACAGTGAAGTTTTGCTGAGGCTTTATAAGGCACTGATAAATACTCATTTGGAGAATTGTGAGCTGTTTTGGGCTCTGTATCTGAGGAAGGATGTGCTGGCATTGGAGTGGGTCCAGAGGAGGTTTACGAGAATGATCCTGAAGATGGTTTGGCTAACGTACAATGATGAGCGTTTGAAGGCACTGGTCCTGTACTTGCTGGAGTTTATGAAGGATGAGGGGAGACGTCAATTAAACTTATCGAATAGGGTATGGCCTGGATAGAGTGAATATGATGTTCCCACTAGTGGAATAGAACAGGACCAGAGCTTCAGAATAAAAGGACATACTTTGGAAAGGAGATGAGGAGAAATGTATTTAGTCCGAGGATGGTGAATCTATGGAATTCATTGCCACAGCCATCGGAAGTGACAAATTCATTGGGTATTTTTAAAGCAGAGATTGACAAATTCTAGATTAGTAAGGATGTCAAAGGCTATGGGGAAAAGGCAGGTGGTTGAAGTTGAGAGGGAAAGATAGATCAGCCATGATTAAATTGCGGAGTAGACTAGATAGGCCGAATGGCCTAATCCTGCTCCTATGGCTTTTGAACTTATTAAAGTAAGAACAAGACAATAAAACAGACATTAATTGCTCCACTGTGAACTCTTCTTGCAGGTTTCAGTGCATACTTAAAAAAAAACCTGCAACATCTCCGACAGTGATACTGATGCAACTCTTAATGTGGTCAGAACAACACCAGCGAAATGAATGAAAAGTATCCAAATTTCACAGCATTCCAATTAACATAGGTAAAGAGTGTACACCATCAGAACCAGAGTGAAAATGCCATTGGGCAGGGCATGACAGGGTATGACATTCTTCACACCAACATGAACCAACTGTTGGAAAGTGTAGACTCCATTATGTTCTTTAATTCCTTCAGTGCCTGTACCCCAGACCCCTCATAAATATCCAGATATTTGGAAGAAAGATCAAAGAAGTTGATGGAAGTACTGGAGAAACCTACAGCCATCTGTTTTACAAGATCATAACAATTAAACTGTGGCCTGTAAACGTAATTTGTAAAGAAACCACATGGAACATTTGTGCAGAATTTCATTTGTTAATAGTTAGAATCAGTTAGGTTCCACATTGTTTTAAAGCCTGTGCCTGGGTAACAGGACTGTCAACTTGGAGAACAGTCAGCATTGGTTAGCACCTGAATTAATAAAAGTTAGTTCAAAAAACCCATCTGTTTCAAAACCATTCAATTTCTAATTACTGCTTGTAATGATAGCAATAAATAATAGAAACTTTTCAAAAAGGATTTCTGAAGCACATAAAGGGCAAAGAAATCTATCAGAAAAAAAATCCGAACTTCACTTACAGTTTGTCACAAACCAATTCTCACACTGGCAAAAGCTTTGGAAAAATTCTTAAGCAATTCATTTATAATGGTTGAATGAACCGTTTTATTACTGGACATTAAAATTAAATTGTGAATAAGAATGAGGAAATGAAGAGCCAGTACAACTCATGATAAACAAAAATGTAAGCCTGACAGTTACAGGCTCTGGGGAGGATGTGGCTGTCATTGGGAGGAAGAAAACCCTTTGCGGACTTTGCACATTTTTTTATCTGCACTTTCTTTATAGCTGTAATACTATATTCTGTGCTCTGTTCATTTTCGCTTTGCACTACTTGTCACTGTGTGTGGTTTGATGTGCTTGGATAGCATGCAAAACAACCTATCTCAGTGCACATGACAATGATAAGCCAATAGAATCATACATCAAAGAAACAGGTTCTACGGCCCAATTCGTTCATGCCGACCAAGATGCCCCATCCAAGCTGGTCCCATTTGCCCATGCCACACTAGATTTCACACTAAATCTTAGCAGTGTACCTGTCCAAATGTCTTTTAAATTATGAAGGAATTCAGGAGGTTAAGCAGTCTCTGAGGAGGGAATGAACGCATAATGTTTTGGGTCGGAACCCAATGGTCTGAAGAAAACCCCATCCTGAAACGTCATCTGTTAATTCCCTTCACAGATGTTGTCTGACCTGCTGAGTTCCTCCATTACATTGTGTTTTGTTCAAGATTCCAGCATTGCAGTTTATTGTGTTTCATCTTTTATTGTATCTGCCTCAATTACTTCATCTGCATCTCATTCCATACACCATCACTTGCAAAATAAGATCTCCCTCAGGTTCCAATTAAATGTTTCCCTTCACCTTAAACCTATGCCATCTAGTTTTTGATTCCCCAATCCAGAGAAAAAGACGGCATTCGCCCTGTCTATTCATCTCATGATTTCATACACCTCTATAAGATCAACCCTCAGCCTCCTTTGATCCAAGGAATAATGTCCTTGCCTACCTAACCCTCTCTATGGCTCAAACCGTTTAGTCACGGCAACAACATTGTAAATCTTCTTCGCATTCTTTCCAGCTTAAAGGCATATTTCCTATAATAGGGTGACCAAATGTGAACACAAACCTGCAAGTGTGGCTTCACCAACGCCTTATACTACTTTGACATAACATCCCAACTTCCATATTTAGTTCCCTGACTGATGAATGCCAGCCCGTCAAAAGCCTTTTCCACCACACTATTTACTTGTCTCCACATTCAAGAAACTATGTACTTGTACTCCAAGATCCCACTGTTCTATAATATTCACCAGGGCCCTACTATTCACTGTGAAGATCTTGTCTTGTTTTGTCGACCCAATGTGAAACACCTCACACTCATCTGAATTAAACTCCCTTGGGCCACTTGCCCAGCTGATCAAGATCCTGCTATAATTTTTGATAATCATCTTCATTGTCTGCGATACCACCTATTTTGGTGACATCTGCAGACTTAATAATCATGCCTTGTATATTGCCACCCAACATTGTCTGAAGAAGGGTCTCGACCTGAAACATCGCCCATTCCTTCTCTCCAGAAATGCTATCTGTCCTGCTGAGTTACTCCAGCTTTTTGTGTCTATCTTCTTGTCTTTACTAACATCCAGTTGAACAAAAACAGAAAGGGAAAGGAGAAAATGGTTGTAGAAATGAGGGAAAGTTCTGAAAAGTAATCTTGCCATTGCATTACAAACCAGATAGGAAAATACCTCCCCGGAATTTTGCAGGTGTTCAGAAACATTGAATTTACCCCCGTCTCTGTTCCACTTTCTTCCATTTGACAAGGATGCCATGAAATGGACATTAGCTGCTTTAGGGACATTATAGTTTCTTCAAGAAGGGTAAAGAGTTCGGAGCACCCTCCTCACTCTAGATTGGTCTCCTTATCCACTGAGTCTCCAGAAGGATGGCAATTCTGGGCTCAAGATGCTTATGCCCAGAGATTCATTAACTGGTACTGCTGTAATGACCTTGTTGCACTGGTAGATCATCTCTTGATAGCAGGACTGTCATTCTGATTCCGCTGCATTTTTAAAATGTATCCATTACAAGGTTACACCAGGCCACACCAATAGGGATCTTTACTAAGGTCTTGCTCATTTGGAACTCTTCCCCAAGAGAGAATCCTGATGGTCAACAATTTCCATTTCAGGCACATACGTTAAAATTCTAAATTCTAAATCGGGACAAGGCCAACTTTGAGGGTATGAGACAGGAACTTGCTCAAGTTGATTGGACTAGGTATTTTGAAGGAACAGGAACATTAGGATAGTGGGATGTTTTTAAAAGTGTGCTGACAAGAGTCCAGGACATGCACGTGCCTGTTAGAGTGAAGGGCAAGGCAGGCGTATAGATGAGGGAAATTGAAGCTCTGGTAAAGAGGAAGAAAGAGATATGGGGGCAGGTAGAAGCAGATGGGATCAATTGTATCCCTGGAGGAGTTTTAGGAACTAAGGAACAAGTAAAAAAAAGAAAATCTGGAAGACATAAAAGATACAGGAGAACATTAAGGACAATCCAAATACATTTTCTAAGTACACAAAGGGGAAAAGGGTAACTAGAGAGAGAGTAGGATCCCTCAGCAGTCAAAGCGCTCAATTCTGTGTGGAGCCACAGGAGATGGGCATGGTCATTAACAGGTATTTCTCCTCTGTTTTTATTGTGGAGAAAGATATGAGGACTGGGGAACTTGGGGCAGTCAATGGAAGTGTCTCGAGAGCAGTCAGTATTAAGGTCGAATAGATGCTGAAGGTCCTGATGTGGAAGAAGGTAGACAAATCTCCCAGGCCCAATCTGTTGTATCCGAGGACACTGTGGGAAATTAAAGAGTAAATTGCAGATGCCCTGGTTGAGATCAGTAAATACAGGTGATGTGCTGGAAGATGGGAGGGTGGTCAATGTTGTTCCTCTATTCAACAAGGGCTGCAGGGAAAAGCCCGGTAATTACAGGCCAGTGAGCATAAAATCTGTTGTCACAAAGTTACTAGAGAGTATTCTGAGGGACAAGATATATATGCATTTAGATAGACAAGCATTAATCAGAGATAGTCAGCATGGGTTTGTACGTGGGAGGTTGTGTCTCACAAATCTGATTGTGTTTTTTGGAACCTGGGAGGTAACTATTTTTACACAAAGGATGGTGGGTGTAGGGAACGAGCTGCCAGAGGAGGAAGTTGAGGCAAGTACTATTGCGATGTTTAAGGAACATTTAGACAGGTAAATGGATAGGGTGGATTAAGAGGGTTTGGGGTCAAACACAGGCAGGTGGGACTAGTGTAAATAGGACTAGTGTAAATGGGACATGTTGGTCATTGAGGGCAAATTGGTTCGAAGGCCTTGTTTCCACGCAACATGACTATAACTCTAAGACCTGTTGCATATATGGTTAGCATTAATGGCAAATTGAGCAAGGCCATCCACTCATGAATGGCTCTCAAATGCATTTAAGACATGCCTAAAACATACAAAATGTAAGTATTGCATGTAAGGAAAAATAGCCTGCTCTTAAATAGTTTTCATATCAATGGCATCTTCAATAGTATTATTTATTGCTGACCCAACACAAAAAAAAATGATCCAAAGCACCTTTGTCTTCCCTCCTAGGCAATAAATGGGGGTGGGATTTTTATTCGGGAGTAGAAGTGCACAAAATGGGATATAATAGATTAATATCCAATTTTCTTGTGACAATCCATTTGAAAGCAATGCCGAATCTCTCTTTACATTTCAGCATGAGTTGGAGCAGGAATAAAAAGGGTTAACTCTTCTTCCCCTCAGTCAGCCTGTTGAACAGCTGCATTGACGATTCAAGTCAAAACAGACCCTAACCTTGCCTGTCACACTGATGATATATTGCTTTTAATTGGATGTTTCCAACACTTCTCCATGTGGCTGCTCACATTCACATTAGGCTTTGCAACCACAGCCCACATTCCAACTTACATCTGCACCTCATGCTTGTGATAATAATGCAGAGAACCCATCCACTTCAAGTATGTTGGAAGTGTACAGACCCACATCTTAAAATCTAATTAATAAAACAGATTGAATCACTGATAGTGTCACTGGATCTGGTAATTGGAAATTGTACTTGCAGCAGTTAAAGTAGTCAGAAAGTTATTACATTTTCACAGCAAACATGGGGAATTATTTTTACCCATTGAATAGATATCTTTATAAATTGGATGTTATGGCCATGACAGTCAAATTGTGATAAGCATATAACCAGCTTGCTCGACAATGTTATTCTTGGACATAAATCTCTATAAACTGAAGATGCATAAAGTTAAGTCGCAGCTCCTCGTAACCAAGCTGCTTCCAGTCATGCAATTCAACAGAAACAATCAATCTTATGCAACATGATTAAATCTCAAACAAAGTATTGAAGCTAGATTAAAGTTAAATACACCTGGTGTAATCTTTCTTCTTCCCTTCTTCAGATGTGTGCATGATTGCATCAATGGATATTTTAATGTTTAATTGGATCTTATACTTGGATGCTACAATCATAGTAAATGGGAATCTGGTAATTCTGCTTGAGCTCCATAGGGAGAAATATTAAGCAGTGCTTTTAACAGGAGGACATTCCGTACACATGTCAATTGCCAAGAAGCTACAGTGCCCTCCATAATGTTTGGGGCAAAGACCCATCATCTATTAATTTGCCTCTGTACTCCACAATTTGAGATTTGTAATAGAAAAAAATTACACAGGGTTTAAGTGCACATTGTCAGATTTTAATAAAGGCCACTTTTATACATTTTGGTTTCATCATGTAGAAATTACATAGTCCCCCCATTTCAGGGCACCATAATGTTTGGGACACATTATGAAATGAAATGAAAGTAGTCATGTTTAGTATTTTGTTGGATATCCTTTGCATGCAATGACTGCTTGAAGTCTGCAATTCATGGTCATCACCAGTTGCTGGATGTCTTCTCTGGTGATGCTCTGCCACGCCTGTATTGCAGACATCTTTAGCTTATGCTTGTTTTGGGGGCTAGTCCCCTTCAATTTTCTTTTCAGCATACTCAATTGATTCAGAGTGGGTGATTGACTTGGTCACTCAAGAATCGATCATTTTTGAAAAAATCCTTTGTTGCTTTAGCAGTATGTTTGGGATAATTGTCTTGCTGTAGAATGAGTTTTGAAGTATTTGTTTGAACTGGAGCAGATAGGATGTGTCTTACACTTCAGAATTCATTATGCTACTACCATCAGCAGTTGTATCATCAATGAAGATAAGTGGTAGCCATACTTGCCCAGGCTATAACACTCCCACCACCGTGTTTCACAGATGAGGTGGTATGCTTTGGATCTTGGGCAATTCCTTCTCTCATCCGTACTTTGCTCTTGACATCACTCTGATATATGTTAATCTTCATTTGATCTGTCCACAAGACCTTTTTTCCAGAACCGTGGTTGCTCTTTTAAGTACTTCTTGACAAACTAACTTGCCCATCCTATTTTTGTGGTTAACCAGTGGTTTGCATCTTGCAGTGTAGCATCTGTATTTCTGTTCATGAAGTCTTCTGCAGACAGTGGTCATTGACAAATCCACACCTGGCTCCTGAAGAGTGTTTCTGATCTGTCGGACAAGTGTTTGGGGATCTTTCTTTATTATAGAGTGAATTCTTCTGTCATCAGCTGTGGAGGTCTTCTTTGGCCTGTCAGTCCCTTTGTGATTAGTAAGCTCACCAGTGCTCTCTTTCATCTTAATGATGTTCCAAGCAGTTGATTTTGGTAAGCCTAGGGTTTGGCTGATGTCTCTAACAGTTTTATTCTTGTTTCTCAGTCTCATAATGTCTCCTTTGACTTTCATTGGCACAACTTTGTTCCTCGTTGATAAACAGCAATAACAGTTTCCAAAGGTGATGGAAAGACTGGAGAAAAGACTAGGTGCTGAGAACTGTCTTATACTTGCATTAAGGAGGCAATAACTTAACACACCTGAGCAAGTACAAACGCCTGTTAAGCCATGTGTCCCAAACATTGTGGTGCCCTGAAATGAGGGGACTATGGATAAACACAGCTGTAATTTCTACATTGTGAAACCAAAATGTAATGGCCTTTAATAAAATCTGACAATGTGCACTTTAACCACATGTGATTTTTTCTATTACAAATCTCAAATTGTGGAGTTCACGAATAAATAAATGATGGGTCTTTGTCCCAAACATTATGGGTATACATGCACAATACTCTTGATTCAAGTCGGCATACATTGTCCCACGGTATTCAGTTTTGCATGCGACTAGTTTCAAGGAGATCTTTTAAACGCTAATAGCTTAATGGTATATTTGGCTTCTAACTATTAGGGGTACGGGTTTTTATTGATATAATTTAACTCTTTGAAGTGTCTTTTGTTTATCATGGAAAAAAGTGGTGATTTTGAAAACTGAATTCTATCCGGCAATTCAGCTGATGCACCCAGCAACACCACTGTGTATGAATCTGTGTAATATAAACTTTCCAACAATGCCTTGAACAAGAGAGAAAATGAACTCCCATTTAACACATTCTTTCTGCGCCCTACTTTCAGCACCCTTACGTCTACAGCTGTATAAACATTCTTCAATGCCCAACAGGTCAATGTTTTAGTGAAATTTTCCAGCGAAGCTGTGCTTGGAACTAAATCCGACTGTGTGGTTGTTAAGTCTCTTCGAGTAACATCATCTTTAGTAATATTTGTAATACCCCTGAATAGGGCCTAGGAAATTACATCCTTCCTTGGTAACTATTTTATACCTTCAAAAACTACAAATGTTGAAGCTGGCTCGAATTGGATCAATTAAACAATGCATGTTGCAAATTTCTCAAATATTGCAGCACAACGCCCATGCAATTTATAGTAAATACTAGACTAAGTGGGACCCGTTGGGTCCCAGCATCACACAGGAGGGCTGGTCATCCAACGCAATATTCCACCTCTCCACCAATTCTAATATTGGTGGCCAGTTTGGGGGGGGGGGGGGGGGGGGGCTTTCTGGAGCGCTAGTATGGGTGTTGTGGGCTAAAGGGACTGGTTTCCAGAGGGCTAGTATGCAAATTGTGCGCCAAATGGATTCTTGGGCTGGCGTCTCAGTCAATCAAGCCTGTTGTGCTGGCAACTCACTCAAGGCTGGTGGGCTGGTAGTTGACTCACGGCTAATCCTTGAAATTCTATTTCAAGCAGGGTATAAGGCCACCAAATTCAAGTGCAGTTTCTTACCATTTCTAGCAGGGTGCAAGGCCACCAAATTCAAGTGCAGTTTCATACCATTTGAAGTAGGGTGCAAAGCCACTAAAGACAGCGAGTCTTGACCTGTCCCTCCTCCATCTTGCAGAGACTGAGCCACCCCCACATTTCCGGGTTTTATAACACCTCCCCCCCCCACCGGAAAAGGTGTGGCTTTCATGGAGTGATTGACAGGAGAGAGATTCTCAACATTTAAAAAAATAATAATAACACATTTATTTTTCATTGATGGGAAGAATTCTCTGTATCTGCTCAGCGGAGGGGGACTGAATAAGATAGCCAAACATCACAGCCGTAAGTGGTAGCGTTTTATCTAAAATCAATATACAGTGCAAACAGGAAGTAAGTGCATTTACAGTAGTGCCTTTTAACTTCAAGCCAAAGCATCCAAGCCACCATTTGCAGTAAGTAGTGCATTTCACCTTCATGCCACCATTTGCAGTAAGTGGTGCCTTTCAACTTCAAGCCAATGCACCCACACCCCCATTTGCAGTAAGTAATGCATTTTAACTTCAAGCCAATGAACCCAAGCCACCATCTGCAGTAAGTAGTGCCTTTCAAATTCATGCCACTATTTGCAGTAAGTGTTGTCTTTCAACTTCAAGCCACAACCAAGCCACACCCAAGCTACCATTTGCAGTAAGTAGTGCCTTTCAACTTCATAGCTCCCAAGCCACCATTTGCAGTAAGTGGTGTATTTCAACTTCAAGCCACACCCAAGCTACCATTTGCAGTAAGTAGTGCCTTTCAACTTCAAGCCAAAGCAACCAAGCCACCATTTGCAGTAATAGTGCCTTTCAACTTCAAGCCAAAGCTCCCAAGCCACCATTTGCAGTAAGTAGTGCTTTCAACTTCAAGCCAAAGCACCCAAGCCACCATTTGCAGTAAGTAGTGCCTTTCAACTTCATGCCACCATTTGCAGTAAGTAATGCCTTTCAACTTCAAGCCAATGCACCCATATTTGCAGTAAGTAGTGCCTTTCAACTTCAAGCCACACCCAAGCCATCATTTGCAGGAAGTAATGCTTTCAACTTCAAGCCAAAGCACCCAAGCCACCATTTGCAGTAAGTAGTGCCTTTAGACTTCATGCCACCATTTTCAGTAAGCAGTGCCTTTCAACTTCAAGCCACAATTTGCAGTAAGTAGTGCCTTTCAAATTCAAGCCACACCCAAGCCACCATTAGCAGTAAGAGGTGCCTTTCAACTTCAAGTCAAAGCTCCCAAGCCACCATTTGCAGTAAGTAGTGCCTTTCAACTCATGCCACCATTTGCAGTAAGTGGTGTCTTTCAACTTCAAGCCACACCCAAGCCATCATTTGCAGTAAGTGGTGTCTTTCAACTTCAAGCCACACCCAAGCCACCATTTGCAGTAAGTAGTGCCTTTCAACTTCAAGCCACACCCAAGCCATCATTTGCAGTAAGTAGTGCCTTTCAACTTCATAGCTCCCAAGCCACCATTTGCAGTAAGTGGTGTCTTTCAACTTCAAGCCACACCCAAGCCACCATTTGCAGTAAGTAGTGTCTTTCAACTTCATGCCACCATTTGCAGTAAGTAATGCCTTTCAACTTCAAGCCACTCCCAAGCCACCATTAGCAGTAGGTAGTGCCTTTCAACTTCTAGCCACAATTTGCAGTAAGTAGTGTCTTTCAACTTCAAGCCACACCCAAGCCACCATTAGCAGTAAGAGGTGCCTTTCAACTTCAAGTCAAAGCTCCCAAGCCACCATTTGCAGTAAGTAGTGCCTTTCAACTTCAAGCCAAAGCAACCAAGCCACCATTTGCAGTAATAGTGTCTTTCAACTTCAAACCAAAGCTCCCAAGCCACCATTTGCAGTAAGTAGTGCCTTTCAACCATGCCATCATTTGCAGTAAGTAATGCCTTTCAACTTCAAGCCACACCCACGCCCCCCATTTGCAGGAAGTAGTGCCTTTCAACTTCAAGCCAAAGCAACTAATCCACCATTTGCAGTAAGTAGTGCATTTCAACTTCATGCCACCATTTGCAGTAAGTGGTGTCTTTCAACTTCAAGCCACACT